>NC_136268.1:98218087-98478087 GCF_964187855.1 Myxine glutinosa
CAGATCATCCAGGGTAGGGACCACGAAGACCCTTAATACTGATAAAAACTCTTAAGACCCTGAAGACCCCTAAAACATCTCAAGTCCCTTTAGACACCTAAGTCCCTTTATGACACTTCAGACCCCGACGACATTTTTGACCCTTAAGACCCCCTAATACTCTTTAAGATCTCTAAGAACCTTAGACCCCCAATAACCTATAGAGATCCCATTACACCCTTTATAACCTTTAGACCTCTTCGACCCCAACACTTTATACACTTTGAAGTGTGTAGACCATTATGGCTGACAGGATGGCCTAGATGTATGCACACTCCCCTCTAATTAAGCCGTCCGGCTCGGGTTCGAATCCCGACCCAGCTATAAACTGTCAGTGCGGTGTTTCACAGGTGATTCATCAGTGTGTGCTGTCCCTTGGATGGAGGTTAAAAGGGCACACATCAGTTAAACGGGTCTGCCAGAATTCGTTAGTAGGCGTTAAAGATCCCATGGTGTGCTTTGCGAAGAGGAGGTGAGCTCGACTTAGCATGCAAAAAAAATAAATTAAATAAAAAGTTCCACAGGCGGGAAAAAGAGGGTTAAATGATGTTTGTAAAATAGAAAGATTTTAAATTCATGCTCCAATGATGCAAAATACAGGCGAATAAAGGGAAGACTAGAACGCCACTCAGTCGAGCGCATACTCCCGCCGTGGGTCAAGTTGGAATAGTACGATTTCACAAAAGTTTGAGGGAGTAGTTCAGTGACAAGACAAGACAACACAAGACAGACACTGCACAGATATATATTTAGAATATATATCAGAAGATAATGTTTAAAAAAAACAAGGCAATTTCACTTACATTTTCGGATTCAGCGTTCAATTCTATATGTGTGAGTGTATTTTGAGGCATGTGTGACTTCAAATAAAATTGTAAGCAAGAAAAACGTTCGTTTCATTCCTTAGGGATACAACATGTAAAACTGGCCCAAACGTCAAAACAAAACGCGCTCATTTAAGTCGTACAAGCTAATGCGACCACTCATTCTTCTGGGAAGAATCCCGTGCACATACTGGTCACGCTTATAAGTCACCTAAGTCTTTATAAGTTCATGAAATACTGACACCGCGATTGACATTCGCTGAGGTAAATATTGATATCTCTTCTGAGGTAAAAATAAAATAAAAAATAAAACAGTTTTAAAGCTTTATACGTATCAAACGATACATTTTATGAAACGGGGAAATCGAATACACATTTTCGTGGTTTTAAAATTACAGAATATGTCTTTATTATTTTAAATAAAAAAAAACTTGAAGACGACGCTGCTAACAAAATACACCGCTCTAACGCATAACCACGAGTTTAAACTACATTTACTACAAATATGAAAACTATTTTCATATCACAATGTTAAATATAGAATATATAGAAGATAATGTAAAAAAAAAATGAGCCCTATCTTCCAATGGTAAACAATCCTTCAAAAAATTCCTGGATCTGGAATAATATCCTGAGCTTCACCAAAACTAATCAATTCTTCCTTATCCCAAGGGCAATCATCCCACCAACTTTCATCCAAATCCGTTCAAAACTTTTCCAGATATCTTGTTCACAAACACACGAACATACGAACACACATACACACGGACACGATCGAATGCAATACCCCCTGGCGGGAGTAATGATGCAAAATACAGGCGAATAAAGGGAAGAAAATGTTGGGGTCTGGCAATCAAAGGTCCAAAAAAAAATCCTGACGTTCCCTTCCTCCAACTGAGAAAAAGCAGATTGTGCAAGCTCGCTGTGAATGTGAGTTTGTTGGAATAGAGATGGAAAGCCATTTTGTTTTTTGTGCAGAAGTTTTGTCTGCAAGTCTGAAGAATCAAAACAAATTCGTACACAAAAGTCAGAAAGGAAAGCACAACTTTCTTTCGAAATTCCCTACTGGATATGAATTGAAGAACTGAAAATTGCTCAACTCGAAGCAGTCTTTCTGCTAAAGGAAAGTTCAAGACTGAATCAACATCTGACAGTTGTATTTTTAAATGGGACATTGATCAGCAAGAACATCTGCTGACTTTTGGATCATGAAAAAAAAGATTCCCCAAAGAAGATTTAATCTGCAGACGTTTCTTTGTTGCTGGAATGACTCGCTGCTCCAGACTTGTGCTGAAGATTCCTCAACTTGTCAAATAATTAAAGGTGAGTCCCGCGACTGTCAGCCGCAGAATTGAGATGTCACAAAATGATGATGGACCTGAAATTACATCCTTGTGTGAGACGACATTGTGTGCATTGAAATGTCAGAAAGCAAATCTGCACAACGGAATTGCTGATAGGAAACTGGAAGTTCAGCTGGGAATTTCCATTTGACAGTCAAGCGAATTGAATTGCAGTCAAGTGACGGAAAGATGGCCTCAAATTTTCCATTAAATTGTTTTGTAAACTTTTGCTTGTTTTCCTCTAAAATCACCTTTTATGAATAAATGTTTTTTAAATATGAATATTTTCCCTCTTCAATGGCCAATTATTCCCACGTTCTTGTGGGGTTGGCCGGGGGGAGTTTTTTTTTTTGTCCAAGTCTTTCACGAACAGGCTGACAAGGCGTGACACTCGACTAAGTAGTTATGGTAGGAATTTGTAATTTGGCCATGATGTAGGTGATAGCTTTCCTACTCTTCGCGAAGAACACAAACGTCCACCAACTAATTCCGGCCGATGGGACGCCAGTTTAACGTCCATCCGAGGGATGGCACACACATTGATGAATCACTCAACCTGTGAAACACCAGGATCACAGTTTATAGCTGGGACAGGATTTAAACCCGACTAGACAGCTCAGAAACGAATGTGCATACCTCTAGGGCCGAGGCCATCTTACCAGCTCAATATCATTCTTGATTGTATTATTTAAATAAATGTTTCTTACGATTTCTGCAGTCACTCACTACCCACCTTCACTCATTCGTTCCCCTTTTTCATCCTTTGCAACCAACTTCCTCAGTCTCTTTAATGTAATTCTCCCTTTGAGGGATTCTCCCTACTCCCCCCAAGCCCTCGCCCTCCCACAGATCTCCCAATGTCCCTGTTCTCTGCTGTTATACTTGTGTGCTTCCCTCTCTCTCCCCATCTTGTCTCCCGCTCCCTTTATTGTTTGTTTTGTGTGTCCTTGTTTTTTTGTGATTGATGTTAGCTCTTACACGAGCCTCGATCTGGTATACAAAAAAAAAAAATCCCCCATCCTCAACCTGATCTTCTGTAACCCCATTAACCCTCTCTAAGCCCACCTCTTTTTCAGACTTTCTAGTTTTCCTTCCATTTATGTGATTGAGAGATTGCAGCTATTCCCATCTTGTTTACCCTGTGTCCTCCTCTTGCCCCCATTCTTCCCCACATCTCTTATTTCTCTAAGTATTCCTCTATTTTGTCCCTCAACCATGCTTTTTTATGTGTGTCACCTCTCTTTTACTGTTGTTTTTGTTCTGTCACGTCCTGATTCGTTCCGCGTTCTAGCTCCATGAAGGCAAGTGTGACCACAGTCATAAGCTGTCAACCTGTTTTCATGATCTGCAGATGACAGTTGGTTTATGTGGTTTCATGCGCAGGTCTTCTTTCACTGTGTGACATAACGATGAATATGAAACACTCAACTCTGCAGAACGGTTCTGTAATGATTTTTTTTTCCGGATATCTAATGACGGATGTTTCAATGTTTTTAATTCCCAAATCACGAATTTTTGATCGCCCGCTGTGCTTATGTCGAGAACACTTCCAGTCTGAAATTCCTTTTTTTCCCCAAAGATGAAGAAATCTTCATCTTTGATTTTTATTTTGACGGTGCTGGCTTTTCAAAATGCTCCTCGAAGTCTTATTGCTCCTGTTTCATTGGCTTGTTTGTGTTCCTCCTCGCGTACTGCTGCCAGCCTCTCTTCAACTGTAAATGGACTGGTGTCTGCCATCTTGGTTTAATGTATTGTTTGTACTAGCAACGGTACCCGCCCTATGGGCAGGGCTTCAATTGGGAGGCCCAAATAAAAAGGAAAAATATCAGAAATTGAAGGTTTTTTGTATTTTTAACGATTTATATAAACATCCGTTAAATCATATCACACGCAATTCATCAAAATCTAAACAGTATTTGTAGAATTTCAATAAAAGCCACATCACTGTTCATATCGGTAAATATTATTCCATCGTGTTTGGAAAAACTTGAAAATTGGAAAATTGGAAAAATTTGAAATTGGAAAAATTGGAAAATTGGAAAAAAAAATTGGAAAAACAATATAGCCATTTTACTCCAGGGGGTCCCAGGATTACCCACCCAAAATTTCATTGCGATCGGTTCAGCCGTTTTTGCGGTACCTGGGAACGGACAGATGGATGGACAGACATTTGGTGAATTATAGTAAGATTATCTGAAGGAAAAAAAAACCCATTATAAATACATGGTATAAACAAATCTTGTATAAGCAGCTAAAACCGTGTCCTGGGACTTATGACTCACCCTGTAGAAGATTTTTCGAAAGTATGTTGCACATGATATCTCACAGGTACTCACTTTGTAGTGGGATTTAAAACCCAAGTTCCAATCCTAGAGCCAAGTTGTTTGGTTGCAATCCTATTATATGTTTGGTGGGCCAAGATGGTGAAGAGCTTGTAGGATCTTTGTTTACCACTGCAATTCCTAACAAGCAATCATTGCTCCTGGGAGTATGGATAACTAAAATGCTGCTCTACAAGCAAAAAGGCCTGTTGTAAACAGGAAACAAATGTTTTATACTTACCGTATGTTTCCAGCTGTAAAACAGTTGTGATTATTACCTCCGCTATCAAAGGTGGACGGAGGTTATGTTTTCACCCATGTCTGTCTGTTTGTCTGTGAGCAGGATATCTCAAAAAGTTATGGATATATTTGGACGAAACTTGTTGACAGGTTGGGTGTGTGATTGGGACAAAATGGATCGATTTTGGTGAAGATCCAAATGCAGGTCAGGATTTGAGAATTGTTTTAATTTTTTAAGTGATTCTTCACCATTCAGAGATGAGACCAAAAACTATATATATCAAGATATCTCAAGAAGTTGTGGACGAGTTGTCACAAAACTAGGTGGATGAGTTTGTTAGATGACAAGAACGAGCTGGTTAGATTTTATTAAGGTCCGGATGCAGACTGTAAAACACTGTAAAAAATGTTTTTGTATAGTGCAGTGTGATACTTTCCTCCAAGGATCATTCTCACCTCTGGAAAGTGGACCAGGAAAGCAATGGTCCAGGCCAGTACAGTTGCAGTAGTTTCTGAGCCTCCAATGAAGAGATCAACAATGGCCATGTGGATGTGTTCTTCCATCATCTTATCACCCCCATCCTCTGTCTCTTTTTGTTCCTCCAGTTTACACAACAGGGCTGCAGTAATATCTGTTTCTCGTTCCTTTTTTAACTGAAAGAACAAGAAAAAAAACCTTTTTTAACTGCAAGAACAAGCAAAGACAATATATATGTAATAAAACAGGAGTGTCTGTCCGTCCTAAAACTATTCCCTCAGTCTTTCAGTTTTGGGGCTTCTGTGGAACTTTTTGGGGTCCCTGCGGATGTCCTAAGGCAGGTGGGAGGTTTCATAAATTCCTCAATACAATTATGATTTTGAATTTCGATCGACATGAAGCTGCTCCTGATCCAAAAGGAAACACGATGAGGAAGATTCGCTGGTTTGATAATATCTCAATACAATTGTGATTTTGAGTTTCCACCCAAACGATGGTACATGGTTGCTTTTTTCATTCCATTTTTCATTTCATTTTCATTCCAGAAAAGGAACACCTTTTCTGGAAGTGTTCCAAGTTCGCGGACAAGCCGTTCAGGGAGAGATTTGAGGCGGTCAGGTGCCACGGACCGGAACTTGAAAAATATGAATCGTACAATGGCAAAGAATTGTCCGATCCCAAAGGAATTGCCGAGTTCCTGGGTGCAAGGCTGCGAGGAGGCACCACACTCTACTGCATCCTCCTGATGGTGTGGGGGGTGGAAAAGCAGTCAGCAGCAAGGGACACGTTGTAAGCAATTATACAGCGTCCTCTGATGATCCGGTGTTCTTTCAGGTATTTGCATTTAAGGTGTATAGCAACATAACTGGAAGGAGTGTGACCACTTATGCAGTGGTCGATTCGTGTTCTTCCATATCTCTCTTCAGAGAAGCTCTTGGAGGATCAAGGGGTCCCCAAGAATCCGCAGCCATTGAATTTGAAGACTGCGCACAGATGGGGAAAGCGACAGAGCACCTTGACATAGTTACAAGTCTCAGACCTGAATGGTCAAGGATGTGTCAGTATACCTGGAGTCTACTCGTGGGAGGAAATACCTGTGGGCAGTCAGTGCATTCCTTGAGTCTGTGTGGTCGAGTAACAACCATCTTAAAGAACTTCCCATTCAGCACATGGGTCGAAAGAAGGTTCAGCTATTAGTGGGAAGCGATGCACCCAAAGCACATGTCCAGCTGGAGTGCCTTGGGGGAAATGACGGAGATCCTGTTGCATTCTGAAACGAATGGGGATGGAGCATCCTAGGAGGCACTGGAAGGAGCTGTGGGATAGAGTGCAATTTAATTTTCCACTCGACGTCTACCAGAAAGAAAGATCAGGTCACCAAGCGAACTCCCCAAATCCTCCTCCCCCCCCCCCCCCTCGACGCCACTGCCAGTACAGTCGTGGCCAAAACTATTGGCACCCTTGCCCTTTTTTCAAATAATGCATCATTTCTTCCAGAAAATTGTTGAAATTAAAAAATATTTTGGTATCTACACATGTATTTCTTTGGTTTGCAGTGGTACAAAACAAAAAAAGCTGAAAAGATTACTCAATCTTAGCTTATTCCACACATAAATCCTAAAATAGCCTGGACAATATTATTAGCACCTTTAAGAAGTTGTTAGAAATAATTAGATTTCAAGCAGGTGATTCTCCTTTACTTTGGAATTGAACTCACCTGTGGTGAGATGCGGGTGCCTGCAATATAAAAATCACTCATTCAACCAGTTTGAATAGAGAAAAGGAGTCATTCTGCTGTTTTGTGTCAGTGTACCGCAATGAGCATGGACAAAAGAATGAAAACCAAATAATTGTCTGAGGAGTTCAGACACAAGATTGTAGCCAAGCATGGACAATCTCAAGGCTACAAGTCCATCTCCAGAGACCTTGATGTCCCTGTGTCCACCATACACAATGTTATCAGGAAGTTTAAGGTCAATAGCATTGTAGCCAACCTCCCTGGACGTGGCCGCAAGAGAAGACTTGATCAAATATTGCAGAGAAGGATTGTTCGGAGGGTGGAGAAAGCACCTCGATCAACTGCCAAACAGAATCAAGCTGACCTTCAGACACAAGGTACAACAGTTTCAACTCGCACCATCCGTCGCCAACTCAATAAAAGGGGGTTCTATGGTAGGAGACCCAGGAGGACCCCACTGCTGAGAGAGAAACATAAGAAAGCCTGATTTGAGTTTGCCAAAGCACACCTGAACAAGCCAAAATCCTTTTGAGAGAATGCCCTATGGACAGATGAGACCAAATTAGAGCTTTTTTGTAAAGCACATCAGCTCTATGTTTACTGAAAACAAAATGAAGCTTTCAAAGAAAAGAACACCTTCCCTACAGTCAAACATGGAGGAGGTTCAGTGATGTTTTTGGGGTTGCTGTGCTGCCTCTGACACTGGATGCCTTGAATGTGTGCATGGCATTATGAAATCAGGAGATTACCAAGACATTTTGGAGCGCAATGTTCAACCCAGTGTCAGAAAGCTGGGTTTCCATCGAAGGTCATGGGTCTTGCAGCAGGGCAAAGACATCAAACACACAATATTTTTGGCCAAGACTGTAGCTAGAGTTGCTTGAGTGAGACAGAAAGTAAGACCAGCAACCCTAACACGGAGAGTGCAAGATGGTTCCGGGCACCACTTTAATGCTCCTAAGTACAAACGGTAGTACTACCCTGAGCGGTTGCTGTCTACAACCTACTACCTAAAAAACCGGTCCAACTGGATGGGTGTTTTTTTAGGAGACATCATATCCTTACTGGATGGCCATTGGCTCCCTAAGGGAGCTCGTCTGCCCTTTAACAGGTGTTGTTTTTAGTCCTGCAGGACGTTACAGTCACCCTCCCCACTGGCAAGCCAGTCAATGTTGTCGGTTTGGTCGCCGACTACCCAACCATGAGGCAGGTAGCACTGGGTTACATGTTACCAGTGGCAGTCAAGAGACTGGCCTGACAAGAATGTCGTTAACCAGTGCTGTGCACTCTATCCCATTGGAGTGCTTGCTTGAGTGCTTTGAATCAAGCAAGCCGATTGGCAAGCAATAAGCAAGCTGGTTGCTAACGGAACACACACTAGTCGTGTGTGTGTGTGTGTGTGTGTGTGTGTGTGTGTGTGTGTGTGTGTGTGTGTGTGTGTGTGTGTGTGTGTGTGTGTGTGTGTGTGTGTGTGTGTGTGCATATGCCTCTTTATTCTAAATGGTTTCTGCTGTCATAGAATAATACATATGATACTGTTGGAAAGCGAAAAATCGAGGTACTTGGAGCAAAATGAGTGTCCGTTTAATCATGAACAATCCTGTTTTAAAAGCCCGTCTTTCTGTGGTTGAAGAAGAAGACTGGAATGGAAGCATAATCCAGCATTTCCAACAGTAAGATGTATTATTCCACAACAGCAGGAATCATTTGGAAGGACACATAAGGAGCACACAAAATTATATATAGTAATAGTTCTTGAAACAAAAAATATGCCGGTACACAGAAGAAGCACACAAACAACAATAACAACCATAGCCACCATGAAAACAGCAACAACTATGAGTTATAAAAGATCTTTTTCCACTTGTTTCACTTCATTTTACATCCTCATTGGAGTCGAGGCCATGGAAACCGAGCCTTTCAAGATCATTGGAATCTCTCGTGCGAAGCTGAGTCTGTGGGCCTATCACTTCGCCATCCCCAACAAGTTGTCTCTGTCTTCTTCCACCTCATTTCTGGTCTTGCACTCTCTGCCCTCTCCTTGCTCTGTCCCCTGCACCCCACCCCCAAGTATCTTATGGACGCACGCAGTCTGGTCCACCAGCAACCCGCTCCAAGCAAAACTGTCTAAATCCATAACCACTGCTCACCCCACTCATTTATTCCTCTGTTTTGGTTTTCCCACCAGTTTCCCCAGTTTTCCCACCTGTAGAAGTCTGTTCACCACCATCTCAGGTCATCCCCCATCCAATGCCATGATCTTTTCTACACCCGTTAAACCACCCCCAGCCCTCTCAAATTTTTGCCTATGTATCCATTTTGCCTATCCCTTGCATTTTCCCTTAGCCCTCATCGTTACCTGCATCCCCTGTTTGTCCGTCTCCGTTTACTTTCTCCCTCCACTCTGCTTTTGGTGTTTTCCCTGTCTCCTGCTGTTCACTTTGTTATGTTGTGTCCTGATCTGTTCTGTGTCCTAACTCTTTCATGAGCTTAGACCTTGAATATATAAAAATCATGAGATTCACAAATTGACAAGCAATTGTTTGTGAAGGACAACACGCTGTATTTTGATTAAACCTGTCAGCGAGGCGTTGGGTAGGCAAGCCTAGCCTGTTTCTGTATGAATTGCCTTTCTGATGTTCTGGAAAACCTTCTCTTCCTGTTTGCAGATGACTCCACTTTGTGTCAAACAGTACTCAATCCCTCTACTAAGTAGACAGCAGTTGCATCTCTCTCTGCTGAGCTGGAAATGATTGTACACTGGTCTGCTAAATTGAACATGCTCTTCAATCCTGTAAAACATCACTCTCACCTATCGTTCTGGAAGGCTCATGAAATGAACCCATCTATATATTTCCTTGCTCATCCATGGGAAGAGGTTCAGTCTCTTGAACCTTTGGGCCTCACCATCAGCCATGACCTTTCCTGGGATGACAACAAAGCAAAGCTGACCTCAAAAGCCAGCCATAGACTAGGCATCTTCCATTGATCCAAAACTTTCCTTGGAAAATCAGAGCTGCTCACAGTCTCCAAGGCCTTTGTCCATAGCTCGATGGAGTGCTGCTCTTCACTATGGACTGGCATCCCAGCATCACATCTATGTCTCCTGGATACTGTGGAGTCTGCAGCTTTTAAATTATTGGAAACTCTCCTCATGAAGCTGAATCACAGATTTTGTTGCTCTCACATCGCAGGCAGGTCGGTGGTCTCTTTTCTCTTTTGTCTATTTTCAGATATTCCTCTCTCTGCTGAAGTCCTCTGTTCGTCCCCAATATACTTCAGGATAGGATGCACACGTTCTCCCAGTAACACCCTCCTGGATAAACTAACAAAATCCTGGCCTACTGCACATCTCAACTCTTCCTTTTTTTCCCCGTTGCTTCTGCCACCAATGGAGCCACATTCCATTAGGCATTCTGTGTCACTCTCCGGTCCAGGGCTTCAAGCAAGCAGTGCACCATCAATCATCTCTTGTCATCCCCAATTCTGCACTATGGTCTTCATTACCCCATTAACCTTTATGAACCCAAACATTTTTTTCTTGCTCGTTTTAGTGTTTCCTACCCTCCTCCCTTCCCACTTGTGCTGTTTCTTCATGCCCTTGATGTTTCTTACAATATCAGTTCTACGTTGTTTTTATGAGCCTTGCTGCTGTAAAGGGAAAATGGTTTGGTTAATTATTTTTCAAACCTACAATGTGGTTAAACCATTGCAGTGCATTGTAAACACGATAAAATGGTCTATAATCAGGATGAGATACCATTTCCCACAATTGTTGAGTTAAACCTGGTAGTGATATTTTTTACTCAAAACAAATTTTGAAATTGAGATTAGCACATCAAAAGAAAACATTTTGAAGGTTACATTCATCTTTTGTTTGACATCTTTACCTCCACCACCAAAGGTGGATGGAGGTTATGTTTTCACCTCTGTCTGTCTGTGTATTTGTTAAATGGCAAACAAAAATTTTTTTGGACAAGTATCAAGTATGTTGATCACTCCGGTTTGTGTGTGTGTGTTTGTTTGTCTGTCCGCTCACTTATACTTGCCTACAAGTCACAATTTTAAACCGATCTTCACGAAACTTCACCAAATGGTAGAGTTTGTGGTCCGACAAAATCCTATATATTTTTGAGGCCAAAAGGTCCTGGGATGATGGGGTTACAACAACATAATGAATAATAAGTTATCTCTCTGCTGAAGTCCGCTGTTCCAGATTCCAGTTCCATAGGCCAGATTTCTAAAATCCTCAATTTTCATACGATTGACTTGAAATTTGAATAGGATTTTCACATCAGCTAACTGAATTCAATCAACATCTATTTTAGAGATCAATATAGGCCAAAAGGTCAACATAGGCCAAGGGTCAACCACTTCTCCCAAATTTCTAAAATCCTCAATTTTCATCCGATTGACTTGAAATCCGAATAGGATTTTCATATCTTACTGAAACCAACCACCAACTATTTTTGAGGTCAACATAGGCCAAAAGATCAACATAAGCCAAGTTTCTAAAATTGTCAATTTTCATCCGATTAACTTAAAATTTGAGGACGGTTTGCATATCTGGTCACTGTGTTCAACTCCCAACTATTTGTTGAGGTCAACATCGGCCAAAAGGTCAACATAGGCCAGATTTCTAAAACCCTCAATTATTATCCGATTGAGTTGAAATTTGAATAGGATTTTCATATCGGCTAACTGAATTCAATCACCAACTATTTTTGAGATCAAAAATAGGCCAAAAGGTCAACATAGGCAATAGGTCAACCACATTTCTCTAATTTCTAAAATCCTCAATTTTCATCCGATTGACTTGAAATCTGAATCGGATTTGCATATCGGCTTACTGAAACCAACCACCAACTATTTTTGAGGTCAACATAGGTCAAAAGGTCAACATAGACCAGATTTCTAAAATTGTCAATTTTCATCGGATTAACTTAATTTGAAGACAATTTGCATATCAGGTCACTAAATTCAACCACCAATTATTTGTGAGGTCAAAAGGATGCTCTACCGAGTGCCATTCTACTTTGTTACCTCCGCCACTAAAGTTGGATGGAGGTTATGTTTTCACCCATGTCTGTCTGTCCGTCTCTCCGTTTGTGAACAAAATATCTCAAAAAGATGTGGACGGATTCGGACGAAATTTGACAGAAATGTAGCGTATGTGACGAGGTCGAAATGATTAGACTTTGGTGAAGATCCGGATTTGGATCCGGCTACTAGAATGTTTTAAGTGATTCTTCACCATTGGGAGATAGGGCCAAAAACGATACAAAGCAGGATATCTCAAACAGTTATGGATGGATTTGGACGAAACTTGGTGGACCGTTTGGATGTGTGACCCGAACGATTCGATTCGATTTTGGTGAAGATCTGAATATGTATTCGGATATGAGAATTATTTAGTTATTTAAGTGATTCTTCACCATTGGGAGAATTGGCCAAAAACGATACATAGCAGGATATCTCAAAAATTTATGGATGGATTTGGACTAAACTTGTTGGCCAAGTTGTGTGTGTGACGAGGAAGAATCGATTCAATTTTGGTGAAGATCCGGACCCGGATCCAGCAAGTGGAATTTTTAAGTGATTCTTCACCATTGAGTGGCATGGCCAACCAGGCAGAGGTATGCTCTGTACTGAGTGCCGTTGTAGTTTATTTATGTATTCATAAATTACTTCATAAATGGTGACGTAATTGTTTTAGAAAGATCATATAGTTGGTGTTATGTTCCATGAATCGGTGTTGTCGATGACCAATTATGAAAATGAAATTAGTCTCCTCACTTGCCACCATTCCTGCCTCTTTCCCTTACAGAAATAACGAGCCCAAATAAAGTCTGCCACACTTTTTGAATTGAATATGTTCAGGATCATTGAACTGTAAGGGTTATCTGTGATCAACTAGCTGAAGGCATGTGCACACGTTTGTACACACACACACACACACACACACACACACACACACACACACACACACACACACACACACACACACACACACACACATATATATATATATATATATATATATAAAACACAAGTGTGTGTCCACTCTTAGCAGAACCAGAAAACATCTGTCAAACTTGTCTCCATCTAAAACCCAGTGATGCCTTGTTAAATTTAATCTGTCTCTTAAATTAAATCAAAGAAATTGTAAACAGCAGTGGAAATTATGCCTGGAAGGTCAGGCTTACCGATGTGCTGTCTTCTGGTGATTTACTGTCTCATGAAATTCTGTACCACCACACCTGCTTTACGAAGAACTGGGAAAAGTATATTCAGCATCGATGTCCTAGAGCTAAATCACTTTAAAACAGGGTACCAACCGTCCAGCCTACAGTGAGTGCTGCATTTATTGCCACAGAAGTAGAGTTCTTCAGTGTTCTGCAAGGCAGTATATTGGCATCGCCGAACTACAGCAGCTCCATCGTCAAACTTTGCAAAAATCTGGCATCAATGATTTCAAGACTGCACGAGGAATCTTGAAAGATAGATTCTAAAAATTATTCATTATGTTGTTGTAACCGCATCATATGATATCAAGCCATCCCAAGTACACTCTTAGATACTCAGAAGGCTGCGATCAATGTTGCAGCTGATACTGAAGGTGTGGGTACACCTGAAAGTCTGAAAAGCTTATACCTGTCTGCCAAGGAACTTTGTTCTCTCATACAGACAAAAGTTCATGAGGATTCTTGCATATTCAAAGGTTCACTGAAACACCGTGTTGGAGACGGTGTTCCAAGTGAATTGCTTTTCTTCATCATCTGGGTTTTCCAGCGTACACTTCATATAGAGATAGACCAACGGGCACAACATATCGAACCTCATGCCAACCTATTTTGTCAGCAAATTGTTCACAACTGCGAGTCAGACTGCCAAGTTTCATACAAGCCAGTTTCCTCAACGGCATTCTTTCGCAATAAAAATGAGACGATAAAAACACTTGGACTTTTTATTCACAATCATCACATGCATCGTAAAAGAAATTACGTTAACAAGTCGAGCTCCATTAAAAGTACACCGCCCCATGCCAAATGAATAAATAACATATCCTCCAGGGACCCTTTGGTGCCCGGCGATGCTGCGTTGCAGCACATGGAGACCGAATTGGGAGGGAGCTTTGTCCTATGCGCAAATGGGTTCAAATCTGTATGCGCCAAGTATTCTCACTGCTCTGCTTTCAAGATGGTCACCATCCATAACTTCAAGAAAGTTAAAACTGTTTTTTTAACTCCTTGGCATTACAAATGTGGGTATTGCCACCAAAACAGACTTAATATGGCATTCACAGCATGAGTTATTAATTAGTTATTAAATTATTAATCACAGCACCAATTCACAGCACGAGCAAATTTGATCTAAAATGGCGGCTATTTTGAAATCCAAGATGGCCACCGAAACATTGGATGAGAAAAATGTTATCAATAGATTTTGGACACCTTGTCATCTACTCGAGCCAATAAAACAACAAAGGCCATATTTAACAAAAATGATGCCAGTCCTTATGATCCTACATAACATCCGACACTTTAAGTTGATATTACTTGTACATTATAATACGAGAGAGTTCATATAGCACGACACTGCACGCCTTCTTCAAGTATATAGTACTTCAATTTAAATAAAATAATGATTTAGAATTTCGTTCTTGAAAAATTCCAGAAGTTTAAGGCTATTGAAGGTGTCTTATGCATGATACATCAACCTTATACACTGCCCTATTTAACATGTCCAAGTACTGCAAACCAGAAGGGTTTTGAAAGTGGCAAGAAGGTGATTTGTGTTCTACAGTGTTCAAGTATATAATTAAATTTAAACAAAATAAAGATAGTAAATTAAAGTTATATAAATAAATATATTCCGGAATTTACCGCCATTTTAACCCATTGACGCAGTGTCGATTACAACACCCGATCTAAAATGTGCATTAGTTATTCGTGCCTGATTTTTGTGTCCTGTGTGTGCTTAAAAACAGCAACTTTCTTGTTTGGAATGATTTTCAATTTTGTTTGATTGTCAGACAGGTAGACAGAGGAACAAAAAAAAATATTTAACTCCTCTCAAAGAATGTAAATAGCAGGCATGTGCAATCGGGACGAATTCAGAGACAAAGTAATGTAAATAGCAGGTTTGTTTTCCAAATCATGAAGAGCCGAAGGGAAGAATGAGATCGAATAGCGTGGCTAAGGCAGTTTCACAGTCAGGAAAATAGAGGAATAAATGAGGGGGGAGGGAGGGGTGAGCAGTGGTTCTGGATTTAGGCATTTTTACTAGGAGTTTTACAATGTTGTAGAACCACATGCATCCTGCAGATAGTTGGAAGAGGAGACAGAGCACGGAGAGGGCAGAGGGTGCAAGACCAGAAATGAGGTGTGGTATCTCTCCCTTCTACCACCTCCTTTCTGGTCTTGTACCCTCTACTTCATCGAAGGAGTCGTTCAAGGACGCAGCGACGTGCTGATCCAGCATACGCTTCCAAGAAATGTGATGATGAGAAAACATGGAAGTAGAGGGTGTATATATATATAATAAATAAAGTTATCTATCTATAATTCCAGTAATCTCTGTGTGTATGTTTGTATGTTTGTATGTTTGAATGTTTGTATGTTTGTATGTTTGTATGTCTGTATGTCTGTGACCGCTGTTTCTCGACAACCACGGGTCCGATATACTTGAAACTTGCCAGGTATATTGCTGGGGACCCGAGGATGTGCCTTTTCAAGGTTTCATATTAATCGGAGAAGTAGTTACCGAGCTATGTCCAAAAAACGATTCAACCAATCAGAGAGCAGCGAGCTATCACGTGTGCCGAACGTGGCGAACAGACTCTGCCTCGGACGGCACATTTGAGAGCGTATTCATTTATTTCACGTTGGAAAACTATGTTGCCGTTAAACTATGTTTTAAAACTAATTAAAACTAATTTGCGATTCATCGTAACTGCGATTTGCGACCTTCCGGACAGTGAAGACTGCACTTCCGGCAGCCAATCACAGAACGCGTTGTTGCGTAGGCGTGGCCGATGTGAGAGCGAGCCGAGCCGAGCGCGTGCGCCATTACGGTTCGTAATTCGATTTCTTCCGGAGAAAATAATAATTTCTCGATTTCTTATGCGCATTATTTCTCCCAATTCAGTCAGAGCGAAGGGCGGAAGCGAAGAGCGTTGTTTTTTTTGTTTACGGGCATACGGGCGGGGTAGAGCGTACGGGTAGCGTTTTTTTTTTTTTTTGGCAAGGAACGGGCACCCACGTACGGGCATGCCCTAGTATAAATAAATATTGAGTAGAGGGAGTAGATGGTGTATATATATATATATACCCTCGACTCCTTCCATGTTTTCTCACCATCACATTTCTTCAGGGCACACACAGTCTACCAGTAAACCCCTTCTGGTGAAACTCCCAAAATCCAGAATGACAGCCTACCTCCACTCATTCATTACACTCTTTTTTCCCCCATCTGTGGTACCAACTTGCACATTATCTTCAATCTCCTCCTTAGCTCCAGGTCTTCAAGATAGCTGCTCACCATCATCTCATATAATCCCCCATCCAAAGACCACTATCTCCCTCTGTGCCACCACGCTGCACCTCTTTCCAAATTTTCACTTTTTCCTTCCTGAGTGTTTGCATCATCCCCTACCTCTCATTCCTCCCCACATCCCTTATTTGTCCAAGTCTCCCTCTATTTTGTCCCACACTCACACTGTTGGTGTTTCCCCCCCCCCCCCTCTTTTTTCTGTTCCTTTTGGTCCGTTGTGTCCTGATCCATTCTGTGTTGTCACCCTTCCATGAGACTTGATTTTTTTTATCCAAAAAAACCCACACTGGTGGTGTAATTCAGACCTTGTGAGCCTTTATGTGTCTTCGCACAATCTCATCTCGCTTTGCCATTGCTGCAAGAAATCTCCTCCATGGTGGATTTGGAAATTTCTGCAATGACAGCAAGACAAGTGAGAGGAGGAAAAAAAGTAAATACCAAACAAAAGATAACAACTTAAAAAATCTACATTACAGAAATATTTGATAGCATTTTATATTCACTTTGCTATTGTGCGAAGGGTGTTAAAAAGGTTATACAAACAAGATATTCACAATAGTCCAACTCATGCCAATGTTTATTTATTTATAATCAACATATAAATTTCTCTAGTTGGTTTAAAAAAAACGTTTGGAATTGTGTACATGCTTGGATAATTCCATCATTTGAATACTTTCATGACTGAGAACTGTATTTTAAAGATGCCTTCCAACTTCTTGTTCAGAAGGCAGGTGTAACTTTTCAAATGCAAGCTCAAAAACAAATGTAGATTTAATTTTTGCAGGATGTTACAAGACTAGTACAGCAATGAATATAAGCAATGCTGATATAAAATGCTTCTAACAATGCTGTGCTGTGCACTTGCATACCCGCAAGAAAGGAAAGTGATCAAGAATGGTGATAGCTGGAGAACCCCATATCTGGACGAGGAGATCCAGACACTCGTGGATTTCCTGGAATTCTGGATCATCTTTTTTATACTGAGAGGCACAAAGTGAGGAAGAAATCATCTCCAGGCATACTTGGAGTACCTCATAATGTTTCAGTCATCAAGAATATTTAATTATTTTTCATGCATATCACAATGAGCGACATTGTTTGTTTCTAATAAACTCGATGGTATTCATAGAATACTTACCCCGCACAGTCAACTGTGTACGAGTCAACTCTGTTTTTGAAGGTTTTTTTTCTTTGATCCAATATGACTGCCAGACCACGTGAGTGATGACATCATAAATTTATATTCTCTAATACAATTACTCCGTATATCACGCTCAATAAATTTCAAACTGATCAGACAAAGAGTTGTACTTGTCGAATTATGACGTCATAATTAAGGCACCAATGACGTCGTCGTTAACATCATTTATTCCCCATGCGGAGTTCTTTACAATGAGCTACGTTTCAATTTTTTTTCCATGGAACAGTTTCGGAGATATAGAGGCGCAACGTTTTTCCAAGATGGCGTCCATACCACGTGACCTATGACGTCATAATTACGAGTAAAACATTATCCAGGCAGAGGCTCCCCTACGGTGAAATTTTCGTATCAATAGGACCAACGGTTATCGACAAAATGAATTTTTAAAAGGCAGACACGCACGTACGTACCAAATGATCACCTATCCCTGCTTTTCGCAGCGTGAGCACAGGGTAAAAATGTTCGAAATCCTTCGTGCGTGTAGTGAAGAAGTATGTGACGTATGTGTGATATGTGAAGAGGGGCATTTGCATGAAACATGTGAACTACTTGGTCAATTTGTTTATACTGCAGAAGCTGCTACCCAGACAGAAAACGCAATCTAGACCCCTTTCACATCAACACAAATTTATAGAATTTTAAAGTTTAAGCCATTGGTTGAAAAGATATATATTGATTGCAATACTCAGGTGCAGGCAGTTGCTAATATTCCGACATTGAGAAAGACTTCTATAAGTTTATGAATAATGCTGTATTTGGAAAGACGATGGAATATGTAAGAAACAGACAAAACATAAGACTTGCTATATCTTGGGAACTATCATCCAAATTAATTAATAAACCCAGCTTTAAACACATAATTATTCTCTGAGAAGTTTTGTGCTATTCGTATGGTGAAGGAAAGCATTGTGATGGATAAACCCATTTATCTAGGAACTTCAATTCTTGACTTGTCCAAGTCGTTAATGTACGACTATTTCCACAACTTAAAGAGGAATTATAAAGAAGAACTACTGACGCCTTTTTACCTTCAAAATTGCGTCGTAACATATCTGAATATTTTGAAGAATTTGATAGTGAGGAATTCAGTTTAGCGATAGTTATGGAAGTAGTCCAATAGATTATGAAGTCATGAAGATGCTTAAACTGATGATTAATATCATGATTTTGAAGAATATTATGATAGTGATGAGTCTAAAGATTTTAACGAATCTGAGGAACCTGCACTCCGCTGATGGTGAGAATAGACCAGCTTCTCCTCCAGAAAACTCACCACCAAGGGGATGTTTGTTATAAGTATATTCTTACCAATCAGAATAGCCATTCCCATCTTTATCAACTCTCAAAGCACCTCTTTTTCTTTACTCGGAAGCTCTGGAAGAGTGTGATGGTGATGAACCCGTGTAAATATATATTTCACCTCATGCTGCTGATGATGGTTGGGACTCTGACTGCACATAGAATGTGATTGTGATTTCTGTAACACGTATTGTTTAATTCGGTGCAGAAAATGTGTTATTTGATTTTAAAAATATACTCTAAAATCTAAATTAATCTTTCAAAAATATGTTAAATCCATGCGATGTCGTAGATGTTGAGCCTTTCTTTGTATTTTGAATAACTCAAAAGAGCCCGGTACTCCGCAGAAACCTTTTGGCCACTTTGAGTGTCATCCAAAGTGTTGAATTGGATTAAACTTATAAACAATCTATATTTTGTGATTATATTTTACTTATTCACCCGAAGATATATAAAAAGGAACGTGATTGTTTTAAAATTACATTAAAATGCTTTACAAGATGCGTTTTACTACTTTATGCGTTTCTTCAGAAATCAGGATGCGTTTTACTACTCTGCAAACGGCAGATTAACAAGAGAAAAGAGAAATTATGTTAGTTATTCCACTGAAGATAGTGATGCAAGTGAAACTCCTTTTTTAACAATGGAAGAGATCGATAAAATTAGGGTAATGTTTCATGGATTAATGTTATCCAGTATATTATTCACGATTGCCATTTTAAGAAAAATGTCAGTACAAGATATTACGTAAATAAAACAATGCATTATTTACAAATTAAACATGAATGTGGGATAAGACATAGAGCTCAAAGAGCTTCTAAACACAGAGATAAACACATAGAGCTTCTAAAAAAAACTTGTAAACAATTGAATACTTTATTTTATAAACATATGAATGAAGATCACCACAGCTATTAGCTCTGAACTAGTGCAAGCATATGATTTATTTTTTTTATTACCCATCTGGAAAATAAGCTGAAATTTAACAACCACAAAAATATACGGAATTCACTTAGATGTCTAATAGTTGATTCAAAAAGATGTGGGAAAACATGTTTGCTTTTAAAGATGCTCCTTACTCCTAACTTTTTAGATTAGGATAATATAATAATTTTTACAACGTCGAGCTTTCAACCCCAGTATAGTATCAACTATTCTCACATGGTTTCAACGTGGGTCTTCAAAAATAAGAAATTATCAGTTTTTTATATATATATATCAGTCTGTGGCGTTACTACATTTCGTCTTCTTGTTAACTGCTATATATTGTTGTCCACTGAGTTATGGTATGCATATGGCTAAAGAAAGGGGGATATGTGGTGTTGTGCACAGACTGGAGGGGAGGTGGAGAGATGCGGTCCCAGCTGAGAGGACGGAGAGTGGAAAGGATTTGTACGGAACGTGCTTTCCAATGTTGGGTTGAATAAAAACGTTGAAGATTATTGTGAATTCCTCATTCTTGGAGTACTTTACGATACAACAGTAAGGTTCAGCAACCAGTGAGAGCAAGCACTAGTGAGAAAGTTTTTGTCTCTCCTTTGCAAAAGTGCCACAGTCTTGATTGGCTATCCAGTATCCACGGCACCAAACCGTTTGTCTCTGTCGGTGCTCTGATGTACAGCGCCGGATGTATGGGGGTGGAGGCCCCGGGGCACCCATGGGTCGTGGTGGCCTTTTCTGCCACCAACGAAGAAGTAAAGCTGTGGTTTTCAACCTTTTTCACTGATGGCACCCTAAACTCATATATTATTCTGTGGCACCCCTATTCAATTTCCTATTTGTATAGTTGCCTTAAGAAAACTGCAGGCTCCACGGGATAAATTATTGGATAAAATACATAATTTCTTCGGAGCTTGAATTTCTTTGGAGCTCATTGTGTGCAGATTTCTGAAGAAACCAAACAATCTGCAGATCTCGTCATATGCTTACTTTTTGCTGTTGTAGCGCCCTCAATGGGCTATCAATAACTGGCAAAAATGAAGTAATTTTAAAATTCCAAACGGCAGATCCTGATCAGGTTGTTCAACGACCGGCTGTGGTGTTCCTGGGTCATCCAGACGAATGTTGTGTCGGTGTTTCTGAAACTCAGCACACTGAATTGCTATATTTTTCCACTGCCAGCCTCTCGTTGTGCTAGAAACAGTCTTTCTTGGACTCCACAAAAGTACGCACCACTTTAAGCGATACAACATTGGATGGTGGAGGTTCTGGGGCATGTGCTCTGGTTGCCCTTGGGTAAATCTGGCCCTGCCAATATATAAAGCCCTTTTCATTATGTCCCTCGCCTTGCCTCACCCTTGGATTACAGAAAGTTTTAACAAACAAGTCCTTCACCTGAACCCCTCTCTAATTATTGTATGAAGCGTCATCCTTATTATAACGCACGTTAAACAAGGCAATCTTACCCTAATGTGACTCTACTTAATACACGAAATCCTAGCCTAAATCGGAACTCACTTCCTGCTATGCTAAACTGTCCATCTGTTAAATATGCAATTTATACCCATGAATGGATGGAAAATGTGGCCGGCTTTCCAAAAAATCCTTTTCTGCAGGAATAGGTTGCAGGGTGTTTCAAGTACCAGGAATAAAGGGCCTGTCTTTGCTTAGCCTCGACCAAATCAACCTCCTGATTTTATTGTAAATGCTATTCAGAAAAATGAATATTCAACAAATTCAAAAACCATAGCGGGTCTCCTTCCAACAGAACAAACGGCAGGTCAGTTCCATTTTGTTAATGAAAATGTTTTGATATTTAATGCTGAATCGGCATTCTTCAGTTCTGCTCGACCAATTGTTAAATTGACCCCCAGATAAATGTTACTTCTATCGAAAGATGGGCATCAAGGTTCAAATTATTTTGATGAACAGTTGAAGATGAAAGACGAAGACGATAGGGTATGTATTGATTTGCTGAACTGGCTTGATTATGGGGTTTATGTAAGTGCGAAAAAAAGAAGAATGCGATATTTTCAACATGTGAAGAATCTAAGACATTAATTATGGAAACAACTGAACTATACTAAGCTATGTACTTAGCAATGACCGTCTAGGCCTAGGAGTAGTTGCCACAACAATCTTATAACTACAGCTTCTAACTACAGCTTCTAATGTACAGCTTCTAACTCTTCAAACATCAAATTAATATCTATGTGGCTTGTCTATTGAACCTTTCAATTATGCCCAATATTTGGCATGATATTATTATAACAAAGATTAACATACCCTGGTACCAAAGGCCAGGGAGCAGATGATGTTGCAGGCATGTATGGAAAGGTCATTTCTGGGATCCACAGGCTGACCTTCATATGAATGGAACAGCTGCCAGTAACAGAGATAATGAATAAATCATGAATAAGCAAAACCAATGGACATGTAACCATGATGTGAATGTTAAACAATTAAAACAGCTTATCTGTTTAAAAACAAACAAAAAAAAAAACAGTGTATAAACAGCTTATTGTGACATTTTGTGGGGACACCCCTACCGGAAGTAAAAATATTATAAACCACAAACACGTATAACTACCGGTACTGCTGTTTAACATTAAACTGAGAGGAATGGAAACCCAACATTCTTGAGGCCCGAGCCTAGATCTACTGTAATCTATATACCCCATAAAGGATAAAATAACATGACCCTTCCTGCTGCTCACGGAGTGAGTGAGTGTACTCGTTATTTTAAATATTTTATAAAATGAAAAACCACTAATTCATTCTTTCCAGATAAGTGATGGCAGCAAAATTAACAAAAGACGAGAGACTGTAGTTTGTTTTGACGAGTTACAGTACATCAAATTGAAAAGAGTGTGCAAGTTAATGGCTATCAATTTGAACATTTACTGTAATGTCCTCTATTCGTGGTAATCACGCATGGTAATTGATTTTATCAAATAAATTATTTTTACTATCGGAAAGCATTGTTTTAGTCCATGTGTATATTTTTTTTTTTTTTCTTTTTTTCTTTTTTTTTTTTTGTATACAAGATCAAGGCTCGTGAAAGAGCGAACATTAATCACACAGAGTGTGCAAGAGTGTGCTTTATACAATATTAACCCTGTATTCTTCAATACATTCCGCCTTTGCATTATGAAACGTACATCTTTTATTTTCTTCAATCCTCAAGGAAAACAATTCAATTATCAAGAAAAAATTTCAAACTCGATTTTGAATGGGGCAACTTTCAACATTTGCAGAAATTTAACCAAGCAGAGGAGAAATATTATTACAGTGCTTTATTATTCATTAATCCCATCATGCATGGTCCAACCTTTTATTTCTTTTCTTCCTACTCTTTTTTGAAAATATATATTGTGGGATATTTCAAATCCATGCTGAATTGCAGTAAAGTTTAAACAAGGGTGACGGTGAATCTTGACGCTTAGCACTGTGTGCATTTCATTTTAAGAGTTTGATTCCAAAACGTCATAAGTACCAATTCTAGGTTTTTATGAGTTACGAACTATGTTGAATGTTAGTAGATTTGCATAATCAAATTAATTTCTTCAATATGCAATGCATGGCATGTAGTTTCGTACAGATAAACTGACCCTATTTCAAAATGTGGCATCTATTTTTATTTTTTTTAGCTGCGACGAGCAGCTCTATGAGAGGACCGCGTTGTTGTTCTTGTTGTTGGGGTGCCTTTTTGAATAGCGCTTGCGCATACACTCGGACGTGCGTTGGTATGAGGTAAGAACATCGCGGACTAAAATCGCGATTTGTTTGAAGAAACCAGAATAAATTTAGCAACAAAGACAACATGAATGTTTTCATATCAATCTCGTTTCACAGAACTTGACACAAATTAGGTGTAATTATTGAATAGCGCATGCGCATACACTCGGACGTGCGTTGGTATGAGGTAAGAACATCGCGGACTAAAATCGCGATTTGTTTGAATCATGATGAAGCATGTTGCATCGCAAAACAAAGGACAAGATCAGAACTGAAAGACAAAAAGACACTAGTGCATGCGTATAATTTAATGACTGGTCGAAATTGGTAGCGCATATTGCAACGGATATCCTCATGATTCTACACGTCGCAGCTGGTGACCACACTGTGGTCATTTTTCTCTTGTGTTTGTATACAAGATCGAGGCTCGTGTAAGAGCTAAAAAGCTCGTGTAAGAGCTCGTGTAAATCTATCATTCGTCATGTCCAATAACACAATGAAGATATTTATTTTCAAAATAACCCTCTTCATTTCTAATGAGCTCAGACCGAAGCAAACGTTGAAGATGCTTATTTCACCCACTTTATCCACACAATGTGACTATTCCTGGCTTGACACTTGGGTTTTCAATTACTATTGAAAACTGAACACCCCTGAGATTTCACACATAACCATATTCTCAAAAATCAATTCCGGCCAAATACAATAGAGCCATTCTCGAGTATGGATTCTGCTTAAAACTTCATTTTGATTGATCCAAATTCACCTATTTTTGAGCAAATTACCCATCGCTGCAGTCTACAATAATTGGCTGTGCAGAAACTGCAGAAAGATAATTCCAAGCTCTTACAGGGCTCTATTTTGGCTATGTCACATGGAAAACCATTTCCATCCTCTGCAATGCCTTTACCTATACAGTACCTACATTCACCTACATCCTTGGATGTTGTATTTGAGTTTTGTTCCTACTTTTATTGTTCACGTTTGTCACCATGATTCATTTTTACTATTATTCCCCCAAATTAGCCTTAATACAATTTATAGACATTAAAATATGTTTTTGATCTGAATCGTTGCTAAAACGATTGCCTTGTGTTTTCACTTGAATCCCAGTAAGTCTGTCCATGTTATGATTGGTTAGACGTTAAGCCTCACCGCACACAGGCTTTCTGCCTCAGCCAACACCGTGGCCTCAGTTCGTTCATTCCCCACTGCCTGCATGGCAGCAATGGTTGCACGTCGCTGCTGATGCCATAACGATGTAGAGTCTCCCAACGCCAAGTCCTTGCCTCCGAAGCTCATCATGTCAACTGTTAAAACAGGCCGAATCACATGGTTTCTGATATTCAAGCACTGAAATTATAACAAAGTCCTGCAGAGATTTAAATGACATGCAAATTCAGTCAATCAATTTATTATATTGAGCTTTCCATCTAATTCTAAATTCTCCAAGCACTTTGCAAATAAAGAAGAGGTAAGAAAAATAAAAACTAAGAAAATGCAATTGTAAAAAAACAAGATGGAAAGTCTAACAACAATGTAGCTGGGCTTGGATCTGCTGCGTGGAGGAACTCCTGTCCCACTGTCATGTGACCAGATCCTCAGCTTTGATTGGTGGATGTTTGTGAGGGACATACTGTACATACAAACACCGGACAGACAAACGCTGCTCCAGACTGCATTGCCTTATGTGCTATGCCATAAACATATGGATGCTGAACCACGTGCCTGATGACGTCATCTTTTTTTCTTCTTTTTCAAGTTATCCCTGGAGTCCTAGATCATGATCAAGAAATTTCATACTGATCGGATCAAGCGTTCTATTTGTCGATTTGTGACGTCATAATGAAGGCACCTATGACATCATTAACACATGCTATTTCCCATCCTGTCACTGAGTACTGCTCCATCCTGTCACTGAGCCAATTGCACATATCAAGTCTCCTTCTCATGTCATCTTGACTCAGTTTATGACTAATAGAGATGATGTATGGGAAAAGCTTCAGTTCCTTAGTGAGGATACGCCAGACTGATGTTGGTTTGATGCTCAGCTCCTGGGAGTGCTGGCAGTGGGACTTCTTGGGACTGTCTACTGCAGAATCCCGCACGTTGTCGAAGTTGGCTTGGCTCTTGGTTACTGATGCTGGCCTGCTACTGTTTCCCTTACTCTAGTTGTGCACTGTACCCTTGTGCTCAAAATGTTTCACAATACGTTGAATGGCACAATTTGTGGGTCCATCACGTGTTCTGAGGTTGTATTCCTCGCAGAACTTCCGGCGGGTGTCTACATATGATTTAGTCTCATATCACAGAGCCACCACTTTTGTCTTCTGCTCCACTGGCAATGGCATAGTTGAGCTATGGAGCTAGAAATCCTAGGGAACAAATACCACAATAACCTCACCAAACCCTGAAAAGAAAAACGCTATAGGTCAAAAAATAAAGAAATGGCAGGAAGTCAAAGTAGTATCAATCTTTTTGAAACACCCTGTACATAATATGTGTATGTGATCATTCTTTCTTGAGCCTTATAGACCCTGTAATTTTGAATAACTAAGGGTCATCCAATGAAGCGCAAGCAACCTGTGGCTTTTCAGAAATGCACAGTCCATCTTACATGTCACTGTCATGTCTTACAGTAGGTCCGTCCATCCATGAACTTAGAATTTCTACGTTCATGTCAAGGAGGCACGATATCTTTCTCAATAACGCACAAGTGCTTGCAACCTGGCTTCCTTGAAACAAATGCCGGTCTGGCTATTCCACCATCGAGGATGGAATTTTTGTTAATACAGACGGACTTATCATATTTAATCAGCTGCTCCTCTTTTATATAGCACTTTAATAGTATCAGATTACACAGAATTCGAAATATGTTAGTAAAAATACTACCCAATAAATGATCATACTAGATGTGCATTCATTTCCTCCTGAAAGCACCTATAATTATCCCAAATTTATCAATAGTTTACCAGATTCGGTGGTGTAATTGTTTAAGTGTCCGCTCTGGGTTTGGGACGTCGGAGGTTCAAACCTTGACCTAGTCATAGCAACCAACGACTTTTAAAATGGTGCATGCTGCTTCCTTGCTTGACATTCAGCATTTAAAAGGATAAGAGCACAACCAATCCCCAGAGGTTGGCATTCATGGGAAAGAGGAATTTCCTCCTTAGGAGATTTGCCCACTGAGTGCGGTGAGAAATGCGATGGCATTGTTGTGATGTTGCTGGTAACATGTTCATGTGAACATCTTCATGGGTTCATGGGAGCTAACCCTAACCCTAAAAACTTGGTGCCCCGGAAGTGATGGCACTTCCCCAAAGCTCAGTGGCTGTGTTTGTCTCGTCTAACAGCCCTGTGTTGTCTTGTATATTTGTGTACATGCGCATGTATGTGAGACATGTGTGTATTTGTTTGTGGCAGCTCCGCAATAAGCCTTGGATCCTGCAAAAAAAAAAAAGTAAGGTTGTTGCCAATCAGCAAAACTTATAATATGCTAATGCCAAGTGGATTACTCTTTCTACCTTCTTTTTAATGTCCCATGGACTTCATCTACATGTACCTTCTGTCCAAAAATTAAAAAAAGAGTTAAACTATATAAGATGGAAGATTAAGGTGCAGTTACAGAGAATATTTGGACATGGGAGATGCAAGCAAACAAAGTATTGATCTCGAATAAGAACAACCACGAATTAGTGCCCCATACAAGGTGGCGGTAAACCAAAAATTCAAAATATTGGAAAGAATTCCTGCTTATAGAATCACTAAGATTTTGTTGGATCATACATTTTCTCAGTTATAAATACCGGCAATATTTAAAACTTGCTTGAAAATACTTGTTTATAGAAGTTGTACAGTACTAAAAATATTTATATAAAAAATATATAAATCATCACTGTCAGAAGGTGGCTGATGATTTTTGAAATTTTCATAAATCAATGGAGATGTATCAGCTTAAATAATTATTATTATAGGAAAACTGAAGAATTTGAAAATATCCCCATTTTTTAAATCTGGGTTTTGTTTGTTTTTACGTCAATCCGGTAATGTTCTGAACTGCTTTAGCCAGGTTATTCAGTAAATATATTTTGAAATACCGACTTCTTTCCTGGAAGTCCTAGCAGTGTCAATGTGTTTTTTTTTGTTTTTTTTTACCTCTCCCACCAAAGTCTTCCACCCCCCCCCCCCCCCCCTTCCCATGCCTCCTCCCACCAAGCCCTCTCCCTCCCACAGATCTCCCGATGTGCCTGCTCTCCATCTTGTTCTCCTGCTCCCTTTATCATATGTTTTATGTGTCAGTTTGTCTTTTTGTGATCATTGTTAGCTCTTACACGAGCCTCGATCTTGTATACAAAAAATAATAATATATCTATGTAATAATAGCGTAAGGACTCGACTTTGTTATCCCTTTTACGCCACACCCAGTGACCCGATGCCCATGGCACTAATGGATTTACGATCTACGAACCGCGCTCTTTGTTTATCACGTACAGCCATACTCGAAAAATCTGAATTAGCCGACGTTGGGGCCCAAAAGCATCCGATTAACTGCCGATACGACGCCATCGTATTGGCGTCTGCTGGGCGAAGGCGAAGCAAGCCGTCCGCTGATTGGACAGTCGAAGGCGACAGCAAGCCGTCCACTGAGTGGACAATCCCAGAGTGGTGCTATGCCGATTCCTATTACGAATCCATTCATTTTTCAAAAGTATATCGTAGCGTTGTCATTTAAGTAGATTGCAATAAATACGTTGTTCATATACGCACTCTTCATTCTCATCTTTCTTCCTAACTCTTACTCGGACAAGCAAATCCCCTATGCCATCCATAATGGTACACTCTATCCATACACCACATCCTCCCTTCCATGGATGTTCCACGGGTTTCGGCTAGTCTTCATGATTTTTCAAAACTGTTTTCTTCATCTATCTATAATTCCAGTAATCTCTGTGTGTATGTTTGTATGTTTGTATGTTTGTATGTTTGTATGTATGTATGTATGTATGTATGTTTGTCTGTGACCGCTGTTTCTCGACAACTACCGGTCCGATATACTTTAAACTTGCCAGGTATATTGCTGGGGACCCGAGGATGTGCCTTTTCAAGGTTTCATATTAATCGGAGAAGTAGTTACTGAGCTATGGCGATTTAGCCGTTCGCCGTTCGCTTTGGCGTTGCGAATGGACCAAACCATTTCATGTAAATAGAGGGGGGGGTTCTGTGGTCGTTGCGAATGGACCAAACCATTTCATGTAAATAGAGGGGGGGGATTGTCACCGTACTCGCAAGCCGTTCGCCGTTCGCTTTGGCGTTGCGAATGGACCAAACCATTTCATGTAAATAGAGGGGGGGGGATATAATTTTAGATATATATATAGTACGGGCATATATATAGTACGGGCATGCCCTAGTATCATTAATTTTGCCAAAATAATTGGGGTAATTAATTGTGGGCTGGAGGGGTTGGGGTTGGAAGCTGAAGCTCCTCCATGTTCACCCCCACTTATCCAAATGGTCATATGAATTTACACAAGTTTATATCAGTATCTGCCTTAGTGTTGTTTCTTCTTCTTCATATAAATGTCTTTATTTATAAGAAAAAAAGGAAGAAACACAAGGAACAAAGCAGGATAAATACTTATGGTACAACAATGGTTTTCTCATTCTTCCCAGAGTTGCCAAGTCCAAAAGTCATGGTCATTCCACGTTCATCTGTTTTACATTGAAGTTTATATCCGATGATGTTTCTTTGGTAAGAATTTTAATTAATACTGATCCTAAATTGCTTTGAGATTTATGATGAAGTCTGTTGGGAAGGGTAAACCGTTCGTCCTCGTGGTGCAACGCAGCGAAAGGTCCTTACGACCTTGAGAAAACAACAGGTGATGGCAGAGAAGGTCAAATGGACTTCAGGTTCCATGTGAGCCTTGGGATGATGGAGGAAGGATAAATCTTTCCTCCTTCATGTTGTCTTCTGTGTTGAATGTGCAAGCATTTTACTCTGCGTACAGACTGCTTATGATTCCGAGGCTTTAGGTATTTGCATGTTGTACTAGGGTAGAGAACAAAAGCGTAGTGTATGGGTCATGGTTGATTGCTCACTTCATATGTGAATCAGCTGACTAACTGTGTTGGGAATGTTTGAAAATTTGTGTTGTTAAAAATCTATGTTTAGTTTTTCAATCCTGGGATGGTTTCCATAGCTTCCATTCCATAGAGAGTGGATTGTATAAGATAATGGTGATGATAGGGACTGTGGGAAGGGTAAAGCACCTGACTTCTCTCTCGTGATGCAATGCAGCGGAAGATCATTTGGACCTTGAGAAAACAACACCAATAGCCATGAAAGTCAGTTGGACTTTAGGTTCCATGTGACCTTCTGGATTTCACAACACAGGAAATGTATTTTTCACAGCCCTTGCATATCATTGCATAAATGATAAGACTAACTATCTCCCATGGAAATGTGAATTCCAACGAGGAAAGCTAACGAAATTGTTCAAGAAGTTTGGAGAGGGAAAATTCTGAAGGATGTGAAGTGGGCAACATTGGTAAAGAAACCCTGCGAGGATAGCACAGCTGCTCAGGACCTAAGATGGAAGTACGAATGGTGATTTCGGAACAGGGAGGATATGCACTGTTTTCACTGGTTCTCTGCTTTGAGCAATATCAGTGATACCAACATCAATTAGGTACATGTTGAACAGTGTTAAAGTGATACAGATCCGTGCGTCCAACCTGTGAAAGTTTGTGGCCGTCCAGCAAAATCTGCTGCCTTCTTCTGGAGTGCTTCCCTGATAACTTTTGCAGAACCCAGCACAACCAACACTGTAGGAACATAAACATTGTATTTTATCTCTGAACTCCACTTATACTCCAGCACAAACGATTGCAGTGCATCCCTTCTTGGAAAGTAAGAAATGATTTACAATGACAAAGTGGAAGAAAGGGATATAAAAGAAGACAGCAGCATAACAAAATAGTGTAAAACATATGCTGGAGAGTGGTGATGAGGAAGATGACCAGGAGTAAGGGGAAAGGGGAAGAATACATCAAGCCTGTAAATATCACTGAGAGGCAAAATATCACTGATTACACTTGGGTCCCCCAGGCTTGAATCCTCACTATAATCTTCGGGCTGGTGTGTGTTTGTTACCGCTGCCACCGAAGGTGGATGGAGGTTATGTTTTCACCCCTGTCTGTTTGTTTGTCTATTTGTTTGTTTGTGAACAGGATATCTCAAAAAGTTGTGGATGGATTCAGCCAAAACTTTGTGTAGCATTTGGATATGTGACAAGGAAGAAATGATTCGATTTAGGTGAAGATTTGAATCTGGATCCAGATCAGAGAATTTTTAAAAGTGATTCTTCACCATTGAGTGATCGGACTAAAACGAATATGTTGCATGATATTTCAAAAAGTCGTGGACGGATTTGAACGAAACTTGGTGGATGAGTTGGTTCAGTGACAAGAACAATGCGATTCGATTTTGGTTCAGGTCCGGATCCAGATAAGACCCATCAGTGGGATACAAAACATCAACGGTTTAGCCTGGTGGAGGTATGGGCTCCACCGAGTGTCATTCTAGATTGTGTGTGTTTGTTTGTTTGTCATGCTACTTCTCCTACAGTGCTGGGTCCTTTCCATCCAGACTTGCTCCATAGGATCAGAATGATCCCAATTAGTGCAAAGGGAAGTTTTTTCTTTGCCGGTGGTCTTGGGGAGAGGGTGCGAGGAACGATGCCAATTCTCTATGTAAATGCGTATCATGCAGCGCCACTCCAGGTGGGAGAGGGTATTACAAGTCCCCACCCTTTACAGTAAAGTATTCCTGTCCCCACGTTTTCCAGTGCAGTGAGGTGTTTTGAATTATGCAGCGAGAGGTATTTTGAATTAAACGTTTGAATAAGGATTATAACATAACTCCCCTGGCCTGCTTCTGGGGTGCTTCTGGGGATGATTCAATGTGGCAGATATGTGTAAACATTTTGTGCAAAAGTAATAGGCCAACAATAAGAAATCATGTCTTGGTCTCTATTTCCTCGTCGGTCCATTCTCTCTGCCGATAAAAGCTTTGTCAGTACTTCCAAGAGAGGGCTTAACTGTAATTGATGTGAATATAACCTGCATGGTGTATGCAGAAAGGTGTATGCTGCATGTGTGAGAAGTGTTATGATTTATGGGAGTGAGACATGAGTAATGAACGTAGAGCAGCAACGAAGGCTGGAAAGGGTGGAAATGCGAATGGTTCGGTGGATGTGCGAAGTATCGTTGAGAGAGAGGAAGACAAATGATGAATTGCGAAAGATGATGGGAATAGAGCCTGTGATGGATGCTGTGAAGAGGAACAGGTTGAGATGGTTTGGTCAAGTGTTGAGGAAGGATGAAAGTGACTAGTTGAGAAGAGTGACGGGAATGAATGTAGAAGGAAGTGGAGGACGGCAAAGACCGAGAAAGACTTGGCTAAATATGGTGGAAGAAGAAATGCGGGCAAGGGGGTTAACAAGGGGAGATGCGGAAAATCGGGCAAAATGGAGAAGATTGTCATGTGGACCGCAAGGCTAACCCCCGCTCTATCAGGGAAAATGGCCTAAAAATGCTTGTTGTTGTTGTTGTTGTGTATAACCTGCCAATTGATGCGGATGTACTACCCTCTCTCACCTGGAGCAGTGCTACACGGTACACATTTACATGAAGAATCTGTATTGTTCCTCCACCTTCCCCCCACCCCAAGACCACTGGCAAAAATAAAAACACCCCTATAAGCTAATTGGGGTCATGCTGATCCGATGTAGCGAGTCTGGATTTAATCGGCACAGAACTGTCGGGGGAGTAGCAAAACAAAAACATACACCGGTCCGTGTATTATAGTGAGGATTAAAGCCTGGGGGACCCAAGTGTAATCAGTGATATTTTGCCTCTCAGTGATATTTACAGGCTTGACGTATTCTACCCCTTTCCCCTTACTCCTGGTCATCTTCCTCATCACCACTCTCCAGAAAATGTTTTACACTATTTTGTTTTGCTGCTGTCTTCTTTTATATGTCATGCAACAAAGCGCAAGATATGACAAAAGGCATTTAGAGGATCAGCACACCAGCGGGTACACCAGTAGGTCTAAATATTATGACCACAAATAAAACAGCAGGAGTATCCACCTCCCCCACTCCCTCCATGCTTTCCTCTTGGTATCTCTTTATTCTACTTTCCCACACAGTGTTTATCAGGGAAGAAGAATTCAAGCCGTGACACTTCAGGCACCTGGCCATGAGGTTAGCGCATTCAATTAAATTGTCCTCACAAACTAGAACATAATCCACAAAGGTCGTCGGAAGAGGTCACATGACTTGCGTCATGCTAAGTGTGCTCATTATTTGAAATAATTGCCATTGCTGCTCTGGACTTCATATAAAACCAAGCATTCTGAGTATTGCGCTGCAATACATGTCCCCTACCGGCAGTCTGTCGTTGGGGAAATTACCAAAGTTCAAAGTGCCATAACTTTGTGAAAAATGATCGAAACGTCGTGAAGTTCGAACTTGATCTGTAACTTATCATGAGGAAACCATGTGCCAAGTTTGAAATCATTAGCATTAAGAGTTTAGAAAAAATAGTCCGGAAAGCTGTTCTTTGCGTGACGGACGGACAGACGGACAGACTGACAGACGAAGGGACGGAGTGCAAACCTATAGTCCCCTCCGGTGTACACCGGTAGGGGACTAATAAAAAAAAGATATATTTATACACACACACACACACACACACAACAACAAAGTATCTATGTGCAGGCATGAAGTTGGCAGGAATTTGTAATTTGTTCAGGGTGCAGGTGATAACTTATCTAAACTTTGCGGAGAACACTAATTCTTTTAACCTCCACTAAGTCATGCCAGCAGAGGTGACACCCAGCTTACAATATCCATCAATGTGATGGCAACCCGAGTGTTAACACCTTTAGCCTGCGAAGCACCAATTCAAGTTTTTTGTCTCGTTTTGAATCAAACCAAGAATATAGACAGCTCTCAAAGGTAAGAACACTCACTTACCTCTGCAGCATCCTGTCGAACCAATTTAATGAATCTCAACACTTCAAAATTTCAGGAAGAAAATTCAAGGAAAACACCAAGTATCGAATTGTGGCGGCAGGTACCAGGCTATATATACCTGGACGATTTTCGCACTTACGCTGTGAGCCGAGCGTGAGGCGGCACACGGGCCCATAGCGCTGGCACAGTTGTGCCAACTTCAGGTGTGGAGCCGAGCTTGTCAACTCGAGCACATTTCCCAGCAAGGGCAGCCCGGTGGGACCCGGCGGTAAGCGATCAACCCCACGAGTAGCAACGCGCTTGTTTCTCGACCACAGCAGCAACAACAACGCGATAAGAAAAACGGCGAACAGCAGCAAATCTGTTCCCACGAGCAACAACATGCCGCACTTATCGGGTCTCTGCTCCCATCGAGCACATTCATGCTATGTTCGGTCTGTTTTTAAAGGAGCATGATCAGGGAATGCCACATTTGGGAATATCGAACACACCTTATTAGGGAGGAGTTTCCTATTTTCCGCTGTTCGGGCCTGACATTATCTCTGCTTTAAATCGAGCATGCCTTCCCAACGCCAAAGTGCCCCCTGACTGTACACCGACTCCATTACTCACAGTTTGGGCTTTTTCATATCCTTCTGTACTTCCTGAGTGTTCATATACCTTCAATAAGACACGTTGAATGAATTCAGTCCCACACTAAAAAAAAGTTAAAAGTAGGCGAATTATCCTGAAGCAATACCTGCAACCTGGGCAATTTGTTTTTTTTACCTGCACCCTGAACAAATTCCAAATTCCTGCCACCTTCATGTGAACGCCGGGCCCAAACGTCCAGTTTATGAAAGACTTAGGCCAAAAACTTTCTCCTATTGATTCGACAACAGGATGGTAATGAGAGGAGCTGTAAATGTAGTCGGTGAAAGAGAGATAGTCACTCAATCAGTCTAACTTGTTCTGAACAATTTCAGGAGCGTTATGCGGGCTTTTATTACCACCAATGTATTCCAGACACAACTAAAGATTGGCAAAGCGTGCAATTCGCCTGTCAAACAGATGTTGTATCACTGTTACAACTTCCAAGATTCCTTTTTGATTTCATTCAAGCAATGGATCCATAAGTAACGAAACGAGAGGAAATACTTTATATGTTCCTGGTATCGGATTCCACCAATGCAGAAAGTAGCTAGAACAGCACTCAGTAGAGAGCATCTCCATCTCCAGAGCTCCGTCTAGTGAACAGTTTAAGTTTTGTATCTCATTCTCAGAGTATACCAGAAAATCACAATGCAGAATCACCATCGGTCCAGTCTTTCATACCCTGATCTACCCATCGTTTTTGGCCATATCACTCAATGGTGAAGAATCAATTTAAAAATTAAACTGGCCGGATCCGGATCTTCACCAAAATTGAATCGATTCTTCCTTGTCACACCCCCAACCGGTCCACCAAGTTTTGTCCAAATCCATCTATAACTTTTTGAGATATCCTTCTATGTATCGTTTTTGGCCCTATCTCCCAATGGTGAAGAATCACTTAAAAATTTAAATAATTCTCATCCGAATTATTTAATCAGATCTTTACCAAAATCGAATCGAATCGTCCTTTTCAGAAACCTAACTGGTCCACCAAGTTTCGTCCAAATTCGTCGATAACATTTTGAGATAACCTGCTATGTATCGTTTTTGGCCCTATCACTCGATGGTGAAGAATCACTTAAGAAATTCTAGTAACCGGATCCGAATCCAGATCTTCACCAAAATCTAATCATTTCGTCCTTGTCACATACACTACATCCCTGCCAAATTTCGGTCAAATCCGTGCACAACCTTTTGAGATATCATGTTCACAAACGGACAGACAGACAGACAGACAGACAGGGGTGAAAACATAACCTTCATCCACCTTTGGTGGCGAAGGTAAAAATCTCTTGTCTATATTAGTGAAACAATTTCCAACTAGACTTGTCAAATAGCCATCAAATGCCCAATTTTTTTTCAGCAAATTTGCTACACTGGTTAATATAAAGTTAATCTATAATTCACAACAACAATCAGACACTTACCTATAACGTTGCACTATCTGATAGAGATAGTGACACATGTAGGTAGACAGCCGATGATTAAACATGGATGGGGACCTTACGAGCCTTTCAACTAGCCCTCTTTTCTGCAGCGTCAGACATGAAATACAAAAATATGATGGAGTTCAGTGCACCTAATGTAAGACAATGGCTCTGCTCCTCACACTCCAATCAAAGTTAAGTTTTCTGAACCAGATCCGTCGTATTTTTACCCTGCGCTCGTGAGCGAAAAGCGGGGTTAAGCATTAATTTACGTGTGCCATGTGCCGTGTGCCGTACGTGTCTGCATTTAAAAAAATTAATTTTCTCGACAACCGTTGGTCCGATTGACATGAAATTTTCACCATAAGAGCGCCTCCTCCTGTAGAATATTTTAATGATTATTATGACGTCATAGGTCACGTGGTACAGACGCCATCTTGGAAAAACGTCGCACCTCTATCTCTGAAACCACTCCATGGAAAAAATTGAGACCTGGCTCATTGTCAGCTACTCCCCATCGGTACGTAAATGATGATGTCATCGGTGCCTTCGTTATGACGTCAAAATTCGACAAGTACCAGTACAACACTTATCCGATCATTATTTTAAAAAAATTCAGCAATTGTTGGTCTGATGGGCACGATATTTTTACCATAGGAGCGCCTCCTCCTTTCAAATATTTTAATGATAATCATGATGTCATAGGTCATGTGGTACAGGCACCATCTTTGAAAAACCGAAAAATGTTGCACCTCTATATCTCCAAAACCGCTGCATGGAAAAAATTTAAACGTGGCTCATTGTAAAGAACTCCATATGGGGAATAGGTGTTGTCAACGATGACGTCATTGGTGCCATAATTATGACGTCATAATTCGACAGGGACAACGCTTAGTCTGATCAGTTTGAAATGTATTGAGCGTGATCTATGCAACAATTATATTCGAGAATATAAATTTATGATGTCATTGCTCACGTGGTCTGGCAGCCATATTGGATCAAAGAAAAAAAATGTTCAAAAACAGAAGAGTTGGCTCGCAATAAGTTGACTGCGCAGGGTAAGTATTCTATGAATACCATCTAGTTCTGTCATATTTTCACCTCCGCCACCGAAGATGGTATTTTCTACTTCCGCCGTTATCGTTTCAGTGTTTTTTTAAATAAATTTTATATATTTTTTACAAATATGCACTGATAACAAAAATCAGTGCCCATTTACACCTTGATTGTACAAAAGTGGTTTGGGAAGAATTGGACCGTAGTGGCATCCACAGGAGGAGGAACATTCAACGGCTTCAGTGACACTGTGTAGTGTGTACCCACCCACTTCCCCACGGGCATAGTTTCATGGTTTCCATTGGCTAAATACAAGCTCATCCACCATTTGATACTAGCCACTGGCTAATACTATCTCATCCACCTAACATCAAGTGTTCCACTACCCCTCTCGGCTACCTGAGTTGCCACGAAACGGTCCAACCGGATGAGTCATTTTTAGGAGACGCCATATCCTTACTGAATGACCGTTGGCACTCTTTTTCGGGTGTTGCTTTTCGTCCTTGAAGGGTGCCACAGTCTCCCTCCTCACTAGCAAGGCAATGATGGGTGTCAGTTTCATCACCAACAACCAGACCAGGCGGCAGGTAGCACTCGGTTACATGTTACCAGTGACAGTCCCAGAAGACTGACCCGACTTAGATGAAAAACTTTAAGACATAAAAATCAGTGGTGGATCTAGAAATTTATGACGGCTTCATTAAGTGTTTAGTGAAATAGAGTAGAACACAACTGATCGCTCCTCATGAACAAATGTGAGACCATTACACACACTTTTTCGGAAGAGATGCTCACCTGTAACCACCACAGCTGGATGTCTGTTTGCAGAATTGATTTCGGATATTATATAGATACATTTGCTATTGAAGTTTTGAAAAAGTTGAACGGAACATGCGATGCTGAACAGAATCTACAAACACATACAGTATCTCCAAATTCAACCCCATGGGGCATTGGCCTGACAGGATTGTTCTCTACTTTTACTTTGATTTCCGACTTAACTATGAATGTCATCCTTGTTTCTTCACACAAATATAATTGCATGAAAGTAAAGTAAATGACTTCCCACAAAAGGAGACGATAGTCCGGCTGTAATGCAATGTTACTAAAAGCAATGCAAACACCATACAGGTTCCCGAGTTAATTATTTCCCTAGTACATGTCCAGATAGTCCTTCCCTTTGGTGTTGTTTGTTTATTGGGTCAATATGCATTGTGTGTGATTAGCTAGGGTTTTGCTCCTCTTTTTCACATTATCTTTTTCGTCACTTTAAAGCCAAACACGATAACAATCAAGCTACATTGGTTATGATCCATAATTTGCATATTTGCGCCAACCACCAGTTTGAATGGCGTGCCAAAACCAAACTGCCACATCACTTTAACATCCACCACACTCTTCCTACAAATGCTACAATAACCACACTCCACTGAAAAATCATGAAGGCAAATTTATTATCACTCCACTTTATTAGAACATTATACAAGCTCGCCATACACATTCTCCATTGCCCCCCCCCCCCCCCCAATCACTACGCCTCAACCACTTATGAACCACGACCACGATGCCTCAACCAAAGTACAGACCAATGCCACCCACAAGCCTACGAGCACCACACCACCATGCAACCACCCACAACCACCTACAGAAGCGGCAGCAATGAATGTGCGATGCTATGGTAATGGGCGCTTAACCCCCCCCCCCCCACCCCCCTCTTCAGACCTCCATCGCACGAAGCAGGGTCTCCTCAGACTTTGGAATGAGGAAGGTGTTACCTCATGTGAGCCACTCATTAAAGGTCTCCTCCCTTTCGATAAGTTTGCTAAATGCTTGAGCGTAGTGATTGTGTAGAGCAGTTGCTTTAACCAGTAGTTTGGAATTCCATCTGAGCCTGAGCTTTTAAAGTTTGGCATTTTTGCTCGTTGTTTTTTGTTTTTTTTTCTTCATTAAATATCACTGAAGGTATTTCCTTTAGATGTTTTTTTTTTCTTTCAAGTTTCAGATCCAATCTGCATCTTTCTTGAGTCATTTTGGGTCCTCAGATTCCTTTCCAGAAATTTTCAAGTTTATCTTTCTCAAGGGGTTTTGACACATTTTGTTTGTGTTTCCCTAGTTCACGGTATAATATTTTGGGGTTATTTTGCAGTTCTGTTTTACCCCTTTATTGACTTTGTCATAGTTTTTAAAAATCTTTCTTGCGATCATCTCTATTTTTAGTTTGTTTTCGGCGCCAATTACCTCTTTGTCTTTACTACCAATTTTCTATTTCTTTTTTAATTTTTTGGATTCTCCTCATAGCTTTGGGCTTCGATTTCACCTTATAAATTGCTGTATTTGTCCCATTTGTGTTCTCAGTTGTTCCCTTTATACTTCTAGCCTCCGTTTCAATGGTGGTGCCTTGTCTCTGTTTGCACGGGCTAGTTTGCTCTTCTTGTGATGTTGTTTTCTTGTTATTTTCTTTCGTATGAGCAGTGCCGGTGTAAAGCTCATGACGTTAAGTTCCTTTAATGGGGATGATTTTGCTACCAATCTCTTGAGTGTTTGGTTGGTTCTCCCAACCAGCATTTTTGTCCGTCGGCTGTTTTCTATCATGTATAGTTGTGGTCTTTCCACGAATGTTGTCATTCTCATCTCCACTATGGTGTTTGCCAGCTCTTTTTCCAGTCTTCACTGGTCCTCATCATCCTCATTCTTCTTCTCCCCTTCACCTCTCTGTTCCCCTCCGTCCTTCTGCTTGGTTTCATCTGCCATTCTTATTTACATCCCTTGCAACTGTGTAGGTGTTTTCACTCGGTCCACGACTTGAAGTCGGGTCTGTTCCCCCTCCACATTCTAGTGGTTCTGTGTCTTCTGCCCGTCTCACCTCGCCTTCACCACCTGGGACTCTGGCCGCTGGGTCCCCAGTGGCACTCCACATTCCAAACCCTTGCTTCGTCGCGCAGCCCTTCCCCAAAATCCATTGCTGCCATACATTTTGACGACTTTTCCACCATTATTCTGCCCACCCACTGGGAGAGTGCTCGTCTCCCATCCTACTCATATCTTCTTCTGCCTGTGTTCTGGCCTTCATGTTTATCTCTTTTATTTTATTTTTATTTCGGAATTAATGAGTCATTGACGCAACTCTTTCAAATTTGTTGGATGGCACCATCTCTGCTCTAGTGGTCAATCTGGTCTTCTTCAGCTGGTCCATGAATCTAACTCCCCAGCCTGCCATCCCACACTGTTCATGTCTTGAAAAGACTTTATAGTAGTAAATAGCCTCCTTTTCCTCTGTGCTCCAACATTCGTTTTTTAGTTTCCTCTTGTTAAGCTTCCTTTTTGAGACAGGTAGCACCTGCACAGCCTCTTGGCTTAGTGCAAATCCCGGTCCCTTGTGAGTTCGTTTTTCTTCTCACTAAAGGAGGTGCAGGCTTCATTCTTTGCTATGAGCATTCCACCTGTTCAGTACCGCAGCACAGAGTATAAGGGGTCTGTGTCCCGTAATTAATTTTATTTTCCTTTATTTCTAGCACACGTTTCATTTGTCAAAGACTTTTCCCTTCCCCCGGCTCTTCCCCACCACTTTTCACACCCACCCGGCTTTGTTGAAGACATTTCCCCTTCCACTGCCCTTCCCCCACCCTCCCTCGGTTTATCGGGAGAAATTCCCCACCTCAGGAATTATGATCGTTCTAGGCTGCTCTCAGCACATCCGATACATGATCAATCGCAAGGCCTCACTCGGGGTCGCAAGTCTCCAAGCCCATTGTATCCATCAGCGAGGCATTTTCCCTCCCAGCCATGTCTTCCTCATATCCTCCGGACACGTACAGCCTTAGAGAGACGTCTCTGGAGCACGCAAGTAGTCAATCCACAATTGCCTCCCATTGGGTTTTGTCTCCAGTGCTCGACTATCTATCCTCTCTGGCCTGTTCAGATTACCAGCCACATCATCCTCGACTCTCCCATCTACTGATCGGGCTCCACACAGTCCTCCAATGACACGAACAGCCTCGGAGCATTGACTCGGAGGCACATCACACCTCGTATCGGGTCTCGTCTTCACTCCCCAACGAGTCTCTCTGTCCCATTCACACCACCAGCTCTCTCTCCACTGCATCTCCCTCCAATCCTATCTCCTATCTCCAGGGACCTGGCACCATCTCACTTGAGTCCAAGTGAGATGGTGTGATGAGAAGATTATGTGCCGGCTTCTTCAACGCCATCTTGTGTATGTGTGTGTGTGTGTGTGTGTGTGTGTGTTCGTGCGTGCATTCTGTTGGTGTGCATGGTCTCTTCTTGTCTTCTATCTCTCCTTTGTTCTTTATTTTTCTTTCTCTACTTGCAAATCGTTTTTGTCATGTTCTTGCAAATCATTTTTGGGAATCTTGCAATTCGTTTTTGTACGGTTCACTTGGCTGTGCCTGGATGGGTTTGGGGGTAGTGGAGTGTCAGCCAAAACCCGAATCCTATCCAGGTTGATACTCCAGTGGTGTAACTGGTCAGTTATTTGATTCATCCCTTTCTCTTTCCAGTCTCCTCACTCACTCCTTACACACTCTTCATTCCCTTTTGCGCTTTCTTCCTCTTCACCTCAACACACACACACACAGACACACACACACACACACACACAGACACACACACACACACAGACACTCACAGACACACACACACACACCAAGCATATCCACACCAAGCCCTGCACACTTTCACATCAGTCTGGTTGCTCATGTCACTGCCTGGCCTTGTCAGAGCTCTTCACCTGACCCCACCAAAGCTGCACAAGCCATTTCATGCAGCCATTCACCATCAGGCACTCTGGAAGATCGGGAGTGAAAACAGAGCGGATGGAGTAATCTGGGAGGTAGTTTTGATTGATTGGTCACTGTGAGATGATAGAGTATGGCGTGTAATGTTTATTTGCTCTGGCCAACTAACATACTTTGTGCAGCCATCGGCACGGTTCCCCATTTCCTGCAGTTATGTCACAGGTACGGTAAACCGACACTGGGCACGAAGATCCAACCAGAGGCGAGTGTTGTGGGTGGACGGCATCCGTGGTCTTTTTATAGATGTGTCAGCCTCTTGAAGTTATCTGAGGTGACGTCCATAACAATATCATATAATCTCAAACTCTAAACTTTGAAGTTGCTTACAGCTTTGAAAAACAATGAAAACCTGAATGGCACTCAATAGAGCACATACTTCCACCATTCTGAACAGTTTACGTTTTGTATCCCAGTGATAAGCCGGATCTGCATCCGGACCTTAACCAGAATCTAATGAGCTTGTTCTTGTCACCTACTCAAGTCATCCACCAAGTTTCGTCTGAATCCGTCAATAGCCTTTGAAGATACCGTGCTATATATCATTTTGGCCCTATCTCTCAGTCGTGAAGAATCACTTAAAAATTGTTTTTTCCGGATCCTGATATTCATCAAAATCGAAGCAGTTTGTCCTTGTCACACACCTAAATTGTCCACCAAGTTTCGCCCGAATCCATCCATAACTTTTTGAGATATCCTGCTCGCAGACAAACAAATAGGGGTGAAAACATAACCTCCATCCACATTCGGTGGCAGAGGTACCAACCCATTGCTTATGACGTCACGTCACACTTCTGGTATCACATCATGGTTGTGCAGCTTTTTCGTGTTCCAAGGCACAAGATGTACCGTTCTGAGAAGTTTTACAACAGGTCAGTTTTTTCTCAAGACCTTGTTGTGAAAAAAAGAACAAAAAAGATTTTCAAATACTGTAATCCATCCAGGATGTTTTGACTATGGTGCTTTGTTTGGGAGGAAATGGCCTTTCATCGGAGGTAGATTAATTATTCTCTTAACGTGCTCTTACAAAATCGCACTTTAGATATTACACTTCGTGCCAGAGAAAGCAATGGCGACACTCTTTGCGGAAAGAGTAACACAATACTGCTTCGCCATGTTAATACAAAGTGTGGTTTGGGTGTGCGCTCAACCTCCAGTTTTTATTGAAATGACACAATTCATTGAGAAAAGACTTGAAATGCTCTATGTGTGCAGATGTCTTTGGAAGCTAAGTTTGCTGTGTGTTAGCCCAGGAGAGGTCAAAGGTGTTGATGAAACCTAAAAGTTCAAGAGATTGAACCTCTTCCAATGGGAGGCCATGGATATACTTTAGTGCAATGTCCTGAGCAAACATCAATATGACCAGAACATGTAACATAGCCCGAACTTTTTTCCCCCCTTTTTCTTTGTATACAAGATCGAGGCTCGTGTAAGAGCTAACATTAATCACACAAAAAAACAAAAACAAACGGACACACAAAACATACAATAAAGGGGGTGGGACACAAGATGGGGAGAGAGATGGAAGCACACAAGTACAACGGCAGAAAACAGGGACATCAGGAGATCTGTGGGAGGGAGAAGGCTTGGGGGGAGGAGGCATGGGAAGGGGGAGGAGAGGGAGGGAGAGTTATAAAACACACGGACACTGCAAGGACTTCCAGGAAAGAAGTCGGTATTTCAAAAAAGTGGATCTGGGGTGAATTAACGGGGGCAGAAAAGATCAATGTTTTGGATGGGGGAAGACAAGAGATGGTAGTGAACAGCTGTTTTAAAGACCTGGAGGGAGGAGTGGGATTGAAGAGAGTGAGGGAGTTTGTTTCAGAGGTGGGAGTAAAGAGGAATGAAAGCGTGAAGGTGAGCAGAGAGTCTTGATTTTGGCAATTTAACCAGAAGAGGGTTGCTGGCAGCTCTTGTGTGACCTGTAGGAATATTTGGGGGACAGAGCACAGATAGAGCTGGGGGAGCTAGGCCGGATAGGAGTCGGTAGAAGAAAGAAAGACCACCTACCTGTCTGTGGTGAGTGAGTGAAAGGCTCTCACAATCACCTTCATCGAGGGAGATTCCAATGATTCTGAAAGCTTTGGTTTCAACAACGTGAACCCAAACAAGGTGTGAGGAAGGAGCACCAGCCCAGAGGGGAGAACAGTATTCCATTGAGCTGCGAATGAAAGCCTTGTATGTGGTGAGGAGCTCAGGTGTGCCAAGGAAGGACTTCGCACGATGGAGGGTGCCCAGTCAGTGACTGGCTTTGGAGGCCAGCTTGGAAATGTGGTTTTCCCATTAAATATCATGGCAAATAGTGAGACCCAAAAGCTTGAGTGACAGAACTTCTAGGAGAGGATTGTTGAGAAAGTAGATGGAGGGTTGTCCAGTCGGTCTTTTCGGAGAGACATAGTAAGAGTGTGAGACTTGTCAGGATTGAAAGACAAGTTCCACTTGTTTGACCAGTCTATGATTTTTGTCCAGGTCTGCAGAGAGTGAGGAGGCTGCAGACTGCCGATCTGAGGAATGAGGAATGGAGCAGCAGAGAGTGGAGTCATCAGCAAATAGATAGAGAGTATTTTCCAGAGAGTCGGAGAGATCATTGATGAAGACCAGAAAAAGCACAGGGCCCAAAACACTGCCTTGGGGAACTCCAGCCTGAACAGGAAACGGAGATGAGAAAATCCATTCAAGGCCACACGTTGAGTACGACCAGAGAGGAAGTCCACAAACCATGCATGGAGATTTCCATGGATACCATAGGAAGAGGGTTTGGTGAGCAGAGCGGGGTGCCAGACCGTATCGAAGGCACGTGATATGTCAAGGAAGACAGCTCTGAATTCCTGTTTGGCATTGAGGACCTCCATCTATTGTTGAGACAGCAGAAGCAGCATGTCCAGAGTAGAATCACATGGTCTGAATCCAAATTGATGATCCGAAATCAAGCCATTGGAGAAGAGGATGGATTTGATATCCGAAGCAAGCGATGATGGATTCCATGACTTTGCTGATAATTGGGAGCAGGCTGATTGGTCTGTAGTTGCAAGGATCTGTTTTTGCACCTTTTTTGCGTAAAGCGGTAATGTTGGCTGATTTCCAAGCTAAAGGCAGATGACCTTGAGCAAAAGAGAGGGTGAAGAGAATTGAGAGAGGGTGTGAAATAGCGGCAGAGCAGGATTTTAGGACCCGTGGGCTGATGCGTCTGGTCCAGTTGCAGAATCAGAGTCGAAGTTTGACAGAAACTTCTCCACCTTGTCAGGAGAGAAGGACACCGAGTCCAGGAGCAGCTGCGTTCGACTGGGTACGGTGGGTACAGAGAGAGATGGGTTTGGGACACAAGATTTTGAGGCAAACACAGAGTTGAGGCATTCGGCTTTGTCACGTGCGGTGTCAGCTGTGTCGCCATTTGAGGTAAGGGAGGGTATGGAGGGGGAACAAACTTTCTTATCCTCTTCCTGTTTTTCGACACATACGGCGACAGTATAAGCTAATTCGTGATAATAATGAAATAAGCAAGTTATTGGCACCATTCTATAGGAATGTTGGTGTTACGTTTATTGTGAGCAATTAGCACCCGTCACTTCACTGATGGGAATACTAGGAGAGGGGATAGGGGGAGAGAGAAAGAGAGGAGGAGTGAGAGGGGGAGAGAGGGAGGGGAGAGCCAGGAGGTGTGTGGGAATGAGAGGGGGTAGGAGTGGACAGGGGAGAGTGAGGAAGGGGAGGTGGAGAGAAGGGTGGGGGGCAAGGAAGGATGGGAGCTACAAAAGGGGGAATCTATGAAGGGGGAGAGCGAAAGCAAAGGTACCCGGCATTGCTTGGTAATCCTCGCACCCTTCCCAACCCTTCTGCCACCCCATGCCATCCCTCCCCCCAACCCACCTCACCCTTCCTCTCAACCCACCCCTTCTTCCATACTCCCACCCTTTCCACTCCATCCTCCCACTTCCAATCTTTCCCATCCCACCCTCCCCTCCGTCCTCCCATTATGGTACCGTGCATTGCCAGGCAACACCAGGACCCTCCTCCCAACCTATCCCCTGCCTCCTCTCACCCCAACCCCTCCCTCCGGACAACCTACTCCACCCATTCTCCTCTCTCTCCTCCCACCTCCACCTTTTCCCTCCTTCCACAAAGGAACCCAGCGTTTCCTGGGATCTAACGTAATCTGTTGGACTACAACATGTTTAGAGACAAACATTTTGTTTATCATTTTATTTATCAATATTGAATGTTTTTCCATCAAGTGCATTTTATGCATTTTTGCATTTTAAAATGCTTTCTAGTTCTTTATGCTGTTCCATGAGTGTTTTTATCATGCAAAAAAAAATAAAAAATAGTTTGATTAGAAACTGGACCTGAAACGTTTGGTCTGTACACACAATGACTCCGTCTCTATCACTAACTGATATGGACATAACTGACAGCAGCGTTTGGACTATACGAGTCAGGCATCTTCATGATCTCATTCGGGTTTCAAATCTAAATCATATTTGTGATTGAAACTTTTTTTTTCAAACTTGTTTTCTTATCATGTTTAACCGTTCTCGATATTGCTGGGAAGTTTTCCAATGTCCTGTCGGTGTAAAGTAGCAGACCTACCCCACATAGTCCTCTCACCTCATCTGGGATAATTCATCCCTGTTTATGCACACCGTGAACATTCAGGAATCTTGTAATGTTTGCATGATTTTCAATTTCCAGTTAGCTTTCCTCTGCTCCAAAAAACATGATGTAAATAATCTGCGGGAGGTCTGTGCAGGTTCAGGCTTCTCTCTGCGTTAGACATCATACTTCTTGCTTTTAATACTCTTGCTTTTCATACTTCTTGCTTTTCATACTCTTGCTTTTCATACTCTTGCTTTTCATACTCTTGCTTTTCATACTCTTGCTTTTCATACTTCTTGCTTTTCATACCTCTTGCTTTTCATACTCTTGCTTTTCATACTTCTTGCTTTTCATACCTCTTGCTTTTCATACTCTTGCTTTTCATACCTCTTGCTTTTCACACTTCTTGCTTTTCATACCTCTTGCTTTTCACACTTCTTGCTTTTCATACCTCTTGCTTTTCACACTTCTTGCTTTTCATACCTCTTGCTTTTCACACTTCTTGCTTTTCATACCTCTTGCTTTTCATACCTCTTGCTTTTCACACTTCTTGCTTTTCATACCTCTTGCTTTTCATACTCTTGCTTTTCATACCTCTTGCTTTTCACACTTCTTGCTTTTCATACCTCTTGCTTTTCATACCTCTTGCTTTTCACACTTCTTGCTTTTCATACCTCTTGCTTTTCATACCTCTTGCTTTTCACACTTCTTGCTTTTCATACCTCTTGCTTTTCATACTCTTGCTTTTCATACCTCTTGCTTTTCACACTTCTTGCTTTTCATACCTCTTGCTTTTCATACTCTTGCTTTTCATATTCTTGCTTTTCATACCTCTTGCTTTTCACACTTCTTGCTTTTCATACCTCTTGCTTTTCACACTTCTTGCTTTTCATACCTCTTGCTTTTCACACTTCTTGGTTTTCATACCTCTTGCTTTTCATACCTCTTGCTTTTCACACTTCTTGCTTTTCACACTTCTTGCTTTTCATACCTCTTGCTTTTCATACCTCTTGCTTTTCACACTTCTTGCTTTTCATACCTCTTGCTTTTCATACTCTTGCTTTTCATATTCTTGCTTTTCATACTCTTGCTTTTCACACTTCTTGCTTTTCATACCTCTTGCTTTTCACACTTCTTGCTTTTCATACCTCTTGCTTTTCATACTCTTGCTTTTCATACTTTTGCTTTCCATATTCTTGCTTTTCATATTCTTGCTTTTCATACTCTTGCTTTTCACACTTCTTGCTTTTCATACCTCTTGCTTTTCATACTCTTACTTTTCATACCTCTTGCTTTTCATACTTCTTGCCTTTCATATTCTTGCTTTTCATACTCTTGCTTTTCACACTTCTTGCTTTTCATGCCTCTTGCTTTTCATACTCTTGCTTTTCACACTTCTTGCTTTTCATGCCTCTTGCTTTTCATACTCTTGCTTTTCATACCTCTTGCTTTTCATACTCTTGATTTTCATACCTCTTGCTTTTCATACCTCTTGCTTTTCACACTTCTTGCTTTTCATACTCTTGCTTTTCATACTCTTGCTTTTCATATTCTTGCTTTTCACACTTCTTGCTTTTCACACTTCTTGCTTTTCATACTTCTTGCTTTTCATACCTCTTGCTTTTCACACTCTTGCTTTTCATACTTCTTGCCTTTCACACTTCTGCTTTTCACACTTCTTGATTTTCATACTTCTTGCTTTTCATACCTCTTGCTTTTCACACTCTTGCTTTTCATACTTCTTGCTTTTCATACTTCTTGCTTTTCATACTTCTTGCTTTTCATACTTCTTGCTTTTCATACTCTTGCTTTTCACACTTCTTGCTTTTCACACTTCTTGCTTTTCACACTTCTTGCTTTTCATACTTCTTGCTTTTCATACTTCTTGCTTTTTATGCTTCTTGCTTTTCATACTTCTTGCTTTTCATACTTCTTGCTTTTCATACTTCTTGCTTTTCATACTTTTCTAAGCTGCATGGTTTCCAATTTTATCTAATGCCTTCCATTTCTATTTGCACTTTACAATGTCCCAAAAAGCAATTTTTGCATCTGTTAGTTTGCTTTTTATTTTTTACAAATTCCTTAGGCTCATGAGAGCTTGTACGTACATCACATGCATGACAAGAACATCAGGAGACATTCGAGTTATGTAAGATGAATTAAAAGACATTAATAGGCAATGGAGAAAATGAATGTAACCTTTGAAAAAACATTATTTTATTCAAAATGTAAAACCAGCATTGAACCTTCACTCTGATTTCCAAAACAAGGAAATATGCAAATACATTGGAAATAAAAGGCTGGAGTTTATTCATGAAAAATATTTTATGCTTCCGCCTCCGAAGGTGGCCGGAGGCATTATGTTTACGGTTGTCCCTCCGTCTGTCCATAGGTACGTACGGGATAAACGTCATTTTTCTAACTTTCAAGGTAGGAGCGACACCAATGTATAATGTTTTTAAGGTAATTGTGAAGTAATAGGTCATGTGGTATGGCAGCCATCTTGGATTAAGCGCAAATAATCAACCCTCTGGAGTCTACAAGCCGATTCTATCGGCTTCACGCATGCGCCGAAATGTCTACTGGCCGAATTGATCGGCTCTAACCGCATTACCGCATAGTAGACTCCAAAGGGTTAAAAAACGATTCCACACAAACCGCTAAAGGCAAAAATGTGAAACTTGGCACATTGTCAAGTACTCCCAATGGGGAACAAAAGCATGATAAAGATTACATCATCGGTGAAGTGGTATACCAGCCATAAATGTTTTAATCGAATTCCTTCTCCTAAAAATCTGAAATTGCATGCACATGATCTATGACCCATTTGCATTGAAATATTGAATTTATGGCATCATAGGTCACATGGTGTGGCAGCCATATTGGATTGAAGGAAAATATTAAATAATTATATCTCAGAAACCGCTTACCCTATAAATGCGGAATTTTACAAACGTCATCTAACACCATTGCTGCATATAGTTTGAAAATGATGACAGAGTAGGTAACGTGGTTTGGCAGACATCTTGGATCGAAAAACTAACCTTATCCAATCAACACAAAACTTCACAAACATGATCCCCTACCCATACTTCTGCAGAGTGTAAATTTTTGATGGCATATGGTACGTGGTTTGGCAGCCATATTAGCTTGAGAGCCGATATTAAAGAAAATACCCTTTTACGAAACCGCTTCACCAATCGATGTGAAACCTGTCATGTCTGGGAAAAATGTTATACTTGAAAACTGCTGAAAGGATTTAAATCAAACCTTTTTTTATTTTTAGGACAGTCAATGAGGGGGGCATCTACCTGTTGTCATGCAGGGACTACGCAGAGGCATATTGGTGATGCAGTCGCATTACTCTCGTTTAATATTGGAATGAAAAGGCTGGGGTTTATTCATGAAAATATATATTAATATTGAAATGAAAAGGCTGGAGTTTATTCATGAAAATATATATTTATATTGAAATGAAAAGGCTAGGGTTATCAGTGAAAACAGGAATTTGTGGAAATAAAATAACAACATATGAAGCAACACCTTCTCAATTATAAGTTATTTTTGGACATTGGCAGAACAAAAGGAACATTTTGTCTTTACCGTATTGTTCAAGGAGCAGCACAAGATATAGCACATGGTTAGTATTGTTTCTTTTGGACGAGAGGAAGGAAGGGGAGTGGAGAAGGGATTTGTCAGGGATCATACTGTGCAGTACAAAGCAAAGGGATGGTCTTTGTATGCACGTACCTCTCTTGATCAAGCTTTACCTTGTATCATGTGCAACAACATAGGTAAAAAATTTCAAATCTTCTGAATTGACTTCATTTGTTGAAAATGAAATCTCAAATAATGAGTCTTTATACTGAGAATGGTTGAAATGGAATGAATCAAAATGAAATGGAATGAAATGAAATGAAATGAAATGGAATGAAATGAAATGAAATGAAAATGAAATGAAATGAAAATCAAAATGAATGCAAATGGAATGAAAAGGAAAGTAAATGAAAAAATGTCGGGATGGAATAAAAAAAAAAAAACTAAACAAAGTAGGAAGGAATGACACTACAATACAACAAACGCCACTAATCTTTTACGGATTGCATCACGACATCTTGTGATATTTTTGTCATAGGTGACTGTGTGACAATAGTAACAATTGTATGAAGATGTCTATGTGGGAGGGAGTTGTGTATTTGTAGTGTGGGATGGTGCAATTGTGCATTTTATTACCTCCGCCACTGAAGGTGGATGGAGGTTATGTTTTCACTCCTGTCTGTTTGTCTGTTTGTTTGTCTGTGAACAGGATATTTCAAAAAGTTGTGGACGGATGTGGACGAAATTTGGTGATGTTGGGTGTGTAGCATGGCCGAAATGATTATTTTGGTGAAGATCCGAATACGAATCCGGATACGAGGATTTATTTTAAAAATTCAGTGATTCTTCACCATTGAGTGATAGGGCTAAAATAAACTATACATATCATGCTATTTCAAAATGTTGTGGACGACTTCTGACAAAACTTGGTGAATGCGTTGGGTGAGTGACAAGAACAGGCTGATTAGGATTTTCGTTCAGGTCGGATCCAGATCTGACCTATCGATGGGATACAATATGTAAACTGTCCAGCCTGGCGGACGTTTGCACTCTAGTGAGTGCCGCTCTATTTTGTTGTGAGATTGACATGGTAAAATGTCAAAATATGCCATTATGGCAATCCGTAAAAGGCTGGCGGTGTCATATTGCGTTGCCACTCTTTTCTTGTAATTCCTTGTTATTTCTTCCTACTTTGTTTGGTAGTTTTTTTTGAATTCCAACCTGCCATGTTTTGTTTTTTTAATGAAAAAATTATGCGCCAGGAGTGCTTACCCGATAGTGATTTTGTTCACTTTTGAGCAATTCTTCAGGGGAATTGTATGTCTTTATGAACCTGCAAAATAATAAATGAAATGTGAAAGTTGCTTCCACAAGTGGGAAGAGAGGAATAAATGCGTGAAAGTGAGTGATAATTCTGCATTTTGGTAGTTTCACCAGAAGGGGTTTGATGGTGGACCATGTGTACCCTACAGAAACATGGGGTCGGCAAAGCACGGAAAAAACAGTTTCCAAGGTCAGAAAGGAGGCAGTAGAAGACAGGGAGAACACTGACCTGTCTGCGATGGAAAAATGATAGGCCTAAAGACTCAGTTTCTTCATGGGAGATCCCAATAATCTGGAAGGCCTTGGTTTCCACAGCATCAAGCTGAGCAAGATGTAAGGCAGGAGCGCCAGCACAGAAGGGAGAGCAGTACTTCAGCAAGTTGCGCATGAAGGCCTTGCTGGTGGATAGGCGTTCAGGTTGCCAAGGAAGGACTTTGTATGATGCAGAAGACCGAATCGGTGGCTTCTTTTAAAGTTCAACTTTGAAATGTGTATTACTTAAGAAAGACCATGAAAAAGTGAGACCCAGGAGTTTGAGTGACTAAAGTTTCTCAAGAGGATTGTTACGAAAGTATATGGGATGGTTTCCCAGATGGCCCTTTTGGAGAGATGACAAATGTGTGATGAGATGTGGAGAGATGAGAATGGAGAGATGAGAGTGTGAGAGAGAGTGTGTGGGACTTGGCTGGATTGAAATACATTTTCCAAGAGTTTCACCAGCTGGGTAATTCCAGGAAAAAGTGGACATGATCAAGAAAAAAAAAGAAATTGCTTGAAAAAATGAAATCTTTAAAAATAGGTTTTTTACAACCTTTCATAACTAGATTTTAAGAATCGATGTTCTTTTTTAAAATTAGATTTCAGTTTGGCCATAAATGAACCCCTTAACTTGTAGTGACCGATTTTGGTCACTATTATTAAATTTATAGCTGTTTTTCAAAACTTATTTTAATCAGGTATTTTTTTTGAGGTCATCATTTACTGCACAATTATTGCTTTAGAGGTATCTATTTTAAGTATTCAAAATTTGTTCAGAATTTGTTTTCAGGTCTTTCACTTCTTAATCTAATGATAATAATGAAATGGTGGGTTCATTTTCCTCTACAACACGTAATAAAATACTTATTTTCCTCCTAATGACCTAAAACTTATGAGGATAATTTAACACGATAAAATCAATAAATTTCTGACCTCATGACATGAGAAATAATTTGGCACAATTTTTCTTGGAAACTCCATTAATACTTTGTAAACAATTGTAAATTTTCCCGTACATATTTTCCAGATCCAGTACAACACTGTCTTGTACAACACAGATATGTCCGGTACGACAAAAACATTGAAAATGGAGAAACAACATTTTGGTTGCATGTTGCAGAATCTGATCCCACCTTCACCTTTGGTACAGATATTCCAGTATTGAATGGGCCAAAAGATCTGTCCCAACAAGTGTTTTGTCCCAACTAAATGCATTTTGGGCAACATTCCGAGTGAGTTACTGTGGCCAGAAGGAATAAGCTCTAAATCGTTCAGAATTGAAGGTGATTTCGTAGATGAAATAGAGAGCAAATTTTTGAGGCTTACAGATTGGAAGGAAGAGTGAGGAGTGAGAGGGGGGTCGGCAAACCGTTACGTTACAGATGAAAATTTACAGTTACAGATTGGAAGCTCAGATGACATCAAAATGACCTCAGACCACAAACATCAAACAATGTTTATATATACGTATATATTCAGGTTGATACAAGAAGTATGTGTTATAAAGTGATATGTATGATATAGTGTGTTATTCATTTCATGTTGAGTTTGTTAACTTTTATTGTTGAATTGGTGGATTGTTGAGTTCATTATTCTTGTTTTAATGTTTTACATTTTCATCAGTTTTATAGACCTCTGTTCAGGATTCCTTGTAAGATTCCACATGAGTGGACAAATGTTTCTGGTATAACTCTTTTCAGTGTGTCCCGTATAACACATCACCTTTTCTCATTCTGACCCTCAACTAAAGGAGAGAGAAAGAGGTATCAGTGTTTATCATTTAAATACAGACATACAGTGCCTTCCGAAAGTATTGACATTTTGTCTCGACTTTTTCACATTTTGTTGTGTTACAGCCTGAATTTAAAATGAATTCTGTTAAGAGCCACATGGCGCCTATGATAGTAGAGGAAATCAGTCAGCTTTGTGTGGAGTTGGCCTTGGCTGACCTAGGTAGAGAGTTTGGAGAGTAAGACAGGATGACAGACTGTATCAAAAGCATGAGATTCGTCCATAGAGACAGACCTGATATCATGTCTGACATTGAGGGCCTCTATCCATCCCCCAAGCCCTCTCCCTCCCACAGATCTTCCGTTGTCCCTGTTCTCTGCTGTTGTACTTGTGTGCTTCACTCTCTCCCCATCTTGTCTCCCACTACCTTTATTATATGTTTTGTGCGTCCGTTTTTGTTTTTTTTTGTTTTTTTAATGATTGATGTTGGCTCTTGCACGAGCCCCGATCTTGTATACAAAAAAAAAGATCCGTTTCTGCACCATTTTATGCAGTGCAGTAAATTTAGCAGATTTCCAACCAGATGGAAGATTACCTAGACAAAAGGGCAGAGAGAGGATGTGCAAGACGAACTGAACTTACTTTCTACAAATCCACCCACCTCTCTTTCCTCTTGCCAATATTATAATGTGAGCTTTCCATTGTGGACCCGAAATGACCGCCAATGACGTACTTTTTAATGGTGCTTTTTCCCCCATGATAGTGCTTTATTAGTTCTCTATCCAGCGGGGACTACAGGTTTGCTCTCCGTCTGTCTGTCCGTCCATCCGTCTGCCCCATCTGTGGTTTTTCTGCAATTTTTTCCCATACCCTTTAACATATTCTAATAAAACTTGGAACATGGCAAGTTACAGAGCAAGTTTGAGTTTCAGGCTATTTTGCCAATTTTTCATGGAGTTATGCCTTTTTTGAACTTCGAAAACATCACATATTATACACATGGGTCAGTTAAGGTTAGACTTTTCTCGACTTTTCCATACTTTTCCCCTTGCCTTTGACATATTGAGCTGAAACTTGGTAGGGGACATGTAATGAAAAGCAATTCTCCCTGTTGTTTACTTCTTGTCTGTTTATCTTTATTTTTCAGGTAGAACAAAGTCTGTAACTATGCATCTGTTTGTGGTGTATTTGCTGTGAGTCGGATGTGAGCCATTTTTAACAGGAGCAGGAGATAAAAAGAATTTAAGAATGTTTGCCATCAGAAAGTGTGAACTTCAGGCACAGCAAAGGTAACGCCAAGCTCATGGTTGCACATGGCAGCCTACGGCCTAATGCTGTTACTGGAGCATAACATTGAACGAAAACGCGATTGAAAAAGCAAAGTAAAATGTCATTTTGTTGTACCTGCAGTTTGCTTATATTTTACTTTTCAACTTCCCATGTAGCCTACTGGTCAGCATTGTTTTCTTCATTTTTTGTGGAACATAATGGAGCCTTTACAAATCATTCAATACCATGCTGGGTTCTGGATTACAACAGAGCAATGATTAAAAGTACCACAATGCCTGAAGGAGAGAAATGGTGATCCTGCATGAGCTTGGCCCATAAAAATAATTTGGGATTTGGCCAGGGTACAAGCAGGGAATGGAAACTTAGGAACATGGAAAAATGTTCCTTTATTACCATATGTCTTTCACAGTATACCATTGTATGTTTTAGAGCTTTTATTTGTACATTGCAGTCAAGTTTGAATGGAAGTAGGCCCTAAATGAGTTTTATTTGACTTAAGAAAAACCAAATCATCCAGTCACATAAGCTTTAGCACGTAATTATGCAACAAAGTTGCGAAAGCATCCGAATGTGAAAATTTGTTGGAGTAATGAACTAGAGCATTAAGAACATCATCCACCTCAACCAGGTCATCCAAAACGTTTGCTCCTGGTTCACGCTGGGCTCCAGTTGGCTGAACATTTTGCCAGCCATGGAAGTTATCATTGCATTTTGCAAAGGTTAAAAACCTGTTGAGAGGACACAGGTGGCAGGATTTGGAGTGGGATGGGAATGAGGGTGGGTAGGGATATGCAGGATTAGTGCGACATGGAAATGGGTAGGATTGGTGCGCAAAACAGATGGGCAGGAATGGAACAGTACATAAACGGGCAGGATTAGCATGGCCAGACAAGCTAAGCAGGGCATGGTGAGGAGAGGCGGGGATAGAGGATCACCACAAACCAGAGAATAAATGATTCCACCATTTTTACTTGCAGACTGGATGTGTGTACATGAAAATATGTGGCGTCACACCTATAGGACAGGTGGAGGCTTATCGCTGTTGTAATGTATGCTTCTTAGACCCCGAGGAGTACGAAACCACCATTTAGTTTTGTTTTTGGGTTTTTTCGCCTGCTAATTTTCTCCTGTTAATTTTGTCTTTTCTCCTGCTTTCTCCTACTAATTCCTGTATTTCGAAATTTCCAAGCTGTATCAAAGCCTGCTGGGACTTGTCGGAATGAAATTTTGCATCAATTAATGTGAATAGAAAGTATGCGGGGTTGGCATTTTTGACATTGACATAATTTTAAGGTCTTGACCCAATTATAGACATTTAAACATTTTTCACCAAAACTCTGCTCAGGATTGTCTGTTTGGAACGAAATTGCCCTTCCATGATAGCCTCGAACAAGATACATGATAACCTCAGGATTGTCTGTTTGGAACGAAATTGCCCTTCCATGATAGCCTCGAACAAGGCACATTTACATTTAATTTACATCATATCCCTCTTAGTTAAAGGTCAAGGTCTTAGATCCATATGAGTACCACCATAAAACCTAAATCATAAATAAACCACCATTTAGGTTTTTCTCCCTTTTTCTGTCAATGTCAGAGCTGTATCTCGGATCTGACTGGGACTTTTAGAATGAAATTTTGCATCAATAATGCAAATAAAAAAATGTTTGATTTACATAAGGTTTTTGACCTCGACCTAATTTTAAGGTCATGATCCAATTTTAGACATATTGACATTTATCACCGTAACTCGACTGAGATTTTCCGATAGGAAAAAAATTACCCTCTCTAGATAGCCTAGATCTAGAGTAAGCCACATTTACGATTAATTTACATCATACCCCTCCGGTTTAAAGATCATGGTCGAATGACAGTCTGAAAAAAATAACGCAGTCAAGGTAAAATGGCGGTCTGAAAAGAAACGCGTTTTTTTTTTCATCGTTCAATTGAGTCAATGCAGAATCTCAGACTATTTGGCCTTCCAATGGTGAACCTGCATTGAAGTGGCGCACTTGATATTTGATTAGGGTCCTTGACATACATCTTCGGATTGTGATCTGATTAACAAAAAAAACACCTTTTTAATCAAAACAATAATTTTCGTACGATTTTCATGTGTAATTTTATGGATAGATTGCAAATGGGGACACATTTTCTTAATTCACACTCTATCCAAAAATGTTGAATATCAAGGTCATATGGTGGTCTGAAAAAAATATGGCCATCATTGGATTGCGAGCTTAGGGTAAGTTGCAGGAAATCCACCATTTCTCACTCTCCTGCTAGGGGAGGCTTACCCTTGGCAATCGCTTTGTGATTGCAGACATCTATTTTCTTATTGGGAGTGGGTGATGGAAAGATAAATTGGAAATGTATTTTCATCTCCCTTTGCTCTACTTGTCCTGGCTCTTAAGGTATGGCATAATAAACGGTCTTAACGAGCCTGATTCAGATATAGCGGATTTTGAAGCAGCTCATCTTAGCGAATGACAAACCCCAAGTGGGAAATGATTTTCAGGGCTAGAACAGAGGATAAAATAAATAACACAGTGAGAAGCAGAGAAACACATCAACCGCAGGGAAGAGGGACACATTAAAAGGATACTTGGAGGAAGAATGGGTGAGGATACAGAAGAGAGCAAGGGGAGGAGAAGGAGGACACAGATGATTAATTACTGCCATTGACTTTAAAATGTACAAAAACAAAACTCTTCCTGGCTGTCAGGCTTCTTGAGCGAGCTTCCTCTACTAGTTTACATGTGGCCCCACTTTGTGGGGAAGGGGGAGGGCTAAGTCACTTACTTTTCCCCACCATTCTCCCCCAAACTGGATACTGAACTAAAAAATGGTGACTCAAAGAACCAGACTCTGACATTATTTGGCCAAGAAGGTGTTGACAGCTGCTCCTCTATGACCTACTTGGAAGTGATGCAGGATTAGTAGAACAACTTTTCAACTCTCATCAAACTTTGTGTTGTGGCACCCCCTTCTGTTGGCAAATTCTGATCTTAGCTGTTCTGCTCAAAATCTTGGACATATGACTTGCCTCAGGCTTGATCTTGAAGCTGTGTTCAAGAGAGCAAGGAGCAAATATCATTGCTGCTGTTGTGCACTGGTCAACAGCTGTCTATGTCTGTGCAGAGAAGGGCCAGCATCATGAGCATCATGCCCACCCAGTGCCAACAAGGCGACAAAGGCACAGCCTTGGATTGGGAAGTATAATGTCGTGTCGACCCTGTAGTGAAGACATCAGGGCGACGGATGACCAAAACGAGCTTTAACTCCGAGACGAGCAAGCCAAATCGATGGCGGTTCCTCTCTATGGCGCGTGTGGGAAACTGAGGTCCCGAGATCTTACCTGCACAAGCCGCACACTGGGGTTATCTGCCCCCCACGACACAGAAACGAACAAGACAGGCACGACCAATAAATGCAATAAATACTAGCTTTATTTAAATAATGCAAAGTAACAGGGAAAGAAAGGTGAGGTAAACTAAAATTTCTAAATGAGGGCCCCTCCAAACGGACACAGAGACAGGATGGGTGCATGATAAAGAAAAGAAAATGCGTTTGTGTGGTGTGTTTGCCGGTACTCAGCCTGGCTTCCTCAAACGGCCCTCGAAAACCTGGTGGTCGATGAATGGGTCCCGAGTCACTGCGTGAGAAAACGCACGATGGCGCGAAGTCGCGTAGCAGCCAGCCGGCCACGTGTGGCAGCAGGTAGGATCGCCTCCCTCGGTCCTGCACGTTCGGCTGCACCGAGCTCCAACCGTCTCTCAGGCGCACCCAGCACGAAGCGCAACATGATCGCATCCTCCTTCGTCGGCAACCAGGCACTAAGAGGGCGAGGGAGCAAGAGAGAACGCCTCCGACTAAGCCAGAACCACAAGGGAGAGCGATTAGAAATGCCGGAGAGAGAAGAGAGAAGAGAGGAGAGAGGAGAGAGGAGAGAGGAGAGAGGAGAGAGAGAGAGAGAGAGAGAGAGAGAGAGAGATATAGAGATAGATAGAGATAGATAGAGATAGATAGAGAGAGAGAGAGAGAGAGAGAGAGAGAGATAGATAGAGATAGATAGAGAGAGAGAGAGAGAGAGAGAGAGAGAGAGAGACTTTTGACTTTTTAGACTTTTTATTACAAAAATATAAAAATACAAGCCAGTCGGTGAAGATACTATTCAATACAGGCACAATAATCAAAAATACAGAAAAGAGAAAGAGATAATGACAGGAAATCAAAACAGTACAATGAACTAGAAAAGAAAAACAACAACAGAAAAACCGACCACACACTGATTCAATCCAAACAAACCTACAAATATATCATTAATTCATTCTCCTGCACCATGCAGATCCCATCAAAACACCAGATGTTCATAAACTCATCAATACATTTCTTTCTTTCAGAAACACAAAATTCAAGTTTGAGTCTTGCAGATATCAAGGCATTAAAAAAGAACAAGACATCACATTGCCCAATCGGCTTTCCTTTCAGTTTTTCCTTCCTCGATAAATAAATTGCCATTTTCGCCGTGGCCACTAAAAACAAAAACAACATATGTACATGTTCTTTCATATCATTGAAGCCAAAAATAAATGATCGCAGAGAAAAAGTGATTTTCATTTTTCCAGCCATGTAGTTCAGCCATTGAAATAAAGGCACAAGCCTTGCACAATCAACGTACGCATGGAACACATCCTCTGTGTAAACACAGAACGGGCAACACGTAGATGTGGGCGCGAAATGACTCACTAATTTATTAGACGGAATGATCCAGTGTATCATTCGTCACTGGAGATCACCTGTCCTTTTGCTTACCAGCTTACTGTATATTGATTCCCATGCAGGCTCAGATGGGAGTCCTTCCGGCATTAGCCCTTTCCACCTGGCCACTCCATTTAACGGTGAGTTCCCAAGCAGAACTGCAGTGCATAACCGATACAGGTCTTTACTACTGCATTTATGAAAAATGTTTTGTCCCTCACTAATTGGGGGCAAGTCTCCGTGACTAGGCTGTACCAATAAACCAGGAAAATGCCAGTCATTGGATGTCACCAAAACTTCCTGGGTCCATCTTAGTCCAAGTTGGAAGCTTTTCTTTACTATTTCCTTTAGGACTCTTCCGATTATTCTGTTTGACCATATTCCAGTCATATCAGCTATCTCTTGCACCGTCTTCCACCCCCAACCAGAATCATGGCGGAGGTCCAACACTTTGATTATGCCCGCTGTAATAAAGTGTTGATAAAAGTCTCGGCTTCTTGGTATTGCAGGAAACAGCGGGTTGTAAAAAAGGGGTTCTTCCACAAACATGCTTGTAGCATAGGTTTCTTGCTGGCGACTAGTCGAAAGGCTTTGCCAGGCATTCAGAAGGCTCTGATAGAATGATGGTAGATGAGATGTGTCGACATGTTGGAGTTGGACTAAGAAAAGTTCAAGGCCGTATCCGAGCCCGCTTGCTTTTCGCAGCACGTGATAGGCCAGAAGTCGGCTTGGCAGTCGTTCCTTGTACAGCAACTGCTGTATGGTACACAGCTGAAAAGCCATGATACGACTTTTTATGTCGATCAGTCCCTGGCCACCTTCAGACAAGGGGCTACATATGACATTTGGTAGTAACCAATGGTGACCACTCCAAAAAAAATCCACGAGTAGCCTCTGCACTGCCTTTAGTAGTGCCTCTGGCGGCTGAAGGCAGATAAACCTATGCCACAGGGAAGAAGCCACCAAATTATTAACCACTAGAACCCTGCCTTTGTAGGAAAGGTGGGGCAGAGCTCGTATCCACAGTCCCAGTCTTTTTTTGACATGCTCAACAATCCCGTCCCAATTTTTGAGGACGTAATGTGGAGATCCCAGGAAAACCCCAAGGTATTTGACTCCGTCTTCCACCCATTTTAACTTTGTTGGTAGATGCACAGGTGGTACCAGCACTCTTCCAGGTGGAATGTTCTTGAGACAGGGAATCCATAAGGCCTTACTCTTGTCCCAGTTACACTTCAAAGAAGAAGCGAGGCAAAAAAGATTTAAACATTCAACAAGTGCTGGGATGTCACTCTCCTTCTTAACAACCACACAGACATCATCTGCATAAGCCGATACAACTACTGAAGGACTCCCAGGGGATACAGTCACTCCTGAAATATTTTTCCTAAATAAAATTAGGAGTGATTCCATTACCAAGGAAAATAATAACCCAGAAACCGGGCATCCTTGTCTCACCCCTCTTTGGACCTGTACCGGAGAGCTGAGTTCGTTATTTATTTTAAATAAACTAAATATATTGTTGTACAACAAAGTCACATAGGCCCTAAAATTGACACCAAAGCCACATGCTTCTAGCACACGATACAAAAAAACATGATCCACACTGTCAAAAGCCCTTTCCAAATCAAGGAATATTATCCCAAAATCTTTTTCCAAGCAATCACATTCCATTAAATCTCTAATCAAAAAAATATTATCATAAATAGATCTGTTTGGGATGCAGTAATTCTGATCATGGTGGACTAGATCACCGATTACCGTCTTCAACCGACTGGCCAACACTTTTGACAATATTTTGTAGTCCGTACATAATAACGAGACCGGCCGCCAATTCTTTATCTGTCGTAGATCCCCAGTCTTTGGAATCAGCGACACCACTGCTCTTCTGAAGCTTAGTGGGAGTTCTCCAAGCACCTCAGACCAAGCAAGCAAGATTCCAGGACATTCAATAATTCAGGGCCCAAAAGGTCCCAAAAAGCCAAGAAAAATTCTGCCGGTAAGCCGTCAATCCCAGGAGCTTTCCCCGAGTCCATTTCACTTAGGGCCTGCGTTAGCTCAGGCAAAGTAATTGTTGAATCCAGGCCCAGGCACTGAGGCTCAGTTAGGGATGAAAGGTGAGAAGTTAAAAATTCCATGGTTTGCTCACAAACATTTTGTTTTGCATACACTTTTGAAAAAAACTCTCTAATGCACAACCTTACATCTCCAGGGTTGGCAACCATGTTTCCCCTAAAGTCTTGTACAGAGAAAAGGGTTTTGGGTGACTTATTTACAAAATCCATTTGGAAGAAAGATTTACTCGGGGTGTCTGATACCTTTAAATTGTTTATTCTTAATCTGATTAACAGGCCTGCTGCTTTCTCCTGAATCAGCTCTCTCAGTTGAGCCTTCTTTTCAACCAATAACCTGTGGTCTCTTCTGATATTATCTTTAGCCAGTTTACACTCTAACCGTATAATATCAGCTTCTAAACAAGCCATTGTTATATTTTTTACATCAGTTTCATTTGAAACAAACTGCTGACAAAACACTCTAATCTGAGCTTTTGTGTTATCCCACCATAATGCTAAAGAAGAGAAAGAGGGCTTTCTTGAAAGTTGGATGACCCAAAAAGCACGGAAGGCGTCTTTAAACAAAGCATCTTCGAGAAGACTGGTATTGAATTTCCAGTATGCACTTTTTCGTAAGGGTTGAGGGAAAAAGAGGCCCATGGTAACTAAATGATGATCAGAAAACAAAGATGGAAAATGATTTGGAGAGATAACCGCATTCCTGAACTGTGAGTTTATGTACCAACGGTCAAGTCTAGCGAAGGTCATTCTCCCATTGGCACATCGTCCCCAAGTATACTCAGATTTGTTGGGGTAATGCAGTCTCCATGCATCTAGCACACCCACTGCCGAAAAATAATTTAACAAATCAGTACTACCTTCGGGATGAGGTTCTGCTGTATTTCGGTCTATACTGGGTTTAAAGGTGCAATTAAAGTCACCCCCCATGCAAATACAATTATTGAGATCTATCGACTGCATGTGTCGAATTAAAGATGAAAAGAAAGCTCTTCGTTCCACACTCTCACATGGTGCATAAACGTTGAATAGTGTAAACCGAAAATTATTAATGACCAGTTCCAATGAAATAAACCGGCCTTTAATCACCTCCTGGAAGAGGCATGACTCAGGTACTAGGCCTGGTCTGAGTAAAAAGGCTACACCAGCAGAAGAAGAAGACATGTTACTAAAAAAACATTGTCCTTTAAAGAGGCAACACCAGTCGTACTCCCCATTTTGAATTATATGGGTTTCCTGGAGTAAGAGTACATCAATTTTCTTGCGCTCAAATAAACTTTTCACCTGAACCTGGCGGTTTTGGCTTGCACCTCCGCCGTTCATATTTAAGGTTCCAAAGGTGATTTTTTTTCATGGAATATCAAAAGGCGTGAGCGGTTGTTGGGAAATCTCTCTCCCTGCTTTTGTAACAGCCTTTCTAAGCCGATGAAACAGCGACCTTGTTAAATGAAATTCATCCGGCCTCCTAATTATGTCCTTTGCAGCCTGGATGAATGAAATTAAATCAGGAAAATGATCTTTTACAATCACATTTCGGTGTCGGTAGGTGTCATTCAGAAAAGAAATAACAAGTTGAGGGGCTATGGATGACTGATACGATGAAGATTGAGACAACTCAGTCATCTCAACTTCATCCTCTGAATCTGACAAATCAGAAACAGCTCCGCCCGGGTCACATATATCAGTCTGCACAGTCCCCATTTTGATTCCAGCCAAGTCCGAAGATTTGCTGGAATGTTCTATGGTAGAGTCATCTTCACTCTGGTACCCAGGACATTCAGCAGGAGCTGAAATCTCGACTTCACCCTCCTGCAGGGAGATGTTCACTGGCTCAGTTGACGAACCAGTGTCATGATTTAGATCTTGCAGTGGTAAAGAGGAGCTTGGGGCTGAGACATTCCCAATCCGCTCGGTCTCAGCAGGTAGTGAAGGTGGCGGCTCACAAATGAGCTCACCATCATCTTTAGTCTCACCATCTACTTTTTCTCCCAAGTTTTCGGTGCTGCCCGATAATGTTTCAGAATTAATTAATTCAGGTTCCTTCTCCCTGGTGTCAATACAGCTTGTGGACACCTGAGAAAGACGTTCCAAAGCGTCTGCACCCACACTCTCTTTATCCAACACTACCTTTCTCAAAGTAATGTTGGAGTTACAAGCACCAGGTGGTCTTCGTTTTTTTGTCACCACAATGGGATTTTCTTCCATCTCCTCATTGCACGTAGCATCTGCCACAACAGGTGGGTTATCTGGGATAATTTCATTATTTACCGAATCAGCGGTGTTGTCGTTTTCACTAAGACGAACAGGAGTATTATCCCTACTCCTCGAGTGCGAGGGAGCGGCGGTAGGAACCGTTCGGGTATTTCGGTTTACCTTGTTTCGTACGTTAGAGACCGGGGTGTTATCTCTTTTACAATCAGCGTCACTATGACCTGCTTCACCGCACCGTACACATGATACCTTCGGACAAAACCTTTTCACATGGCCAAAAGCTCCGCAATGAAAACATGTTAATGAGGCCGATGACGCATACATCTGGTACTCATGGTTGTTCACCTTTACCTTGAACGTGATGTTTAACCCCGTGTCATCGCCTCGATCCGGAAGCACCATATACACCTGCCGTCTGAAGCTCATCACGTGTTTAACACGTTCATCCTGAGACCGGAGCGGATTCATTGTGATTTTCGACACAGCTGTTCCGTATCGGGACAAAATGGACATCAGCTGGTTGCAGGTTATAAATGGGGGTACGTTAGATATGACGACCCTCATCGACGGAGTGTCCATAAGCGACGCCAAGACAAAGAGACCTGTCTCTGTGGTTAAACCCGCACTAACAACATCGTGAACGAATTTTTCATCGGACACAAATACAACAACTTTTTGATTCATTCTCGATGCTGCTCGTACATTCTCACAACCGATTATTTTCCACACCGACAAAACAATGTCCTCAGTGGAAGTTCCTTCGGGTGGAACACACACAAATGCATGCTTCCTTGTTAAGTTGTCGAACGCCTCTAACCGAGAGCGTGCATTCACCATCCCAGCGAATTAACACCCCCCACTTGTCCGAACCGGACAAGTAGGTACCAAACCGAAATAAATCAAACTAGAATAAATAATAAACGTGCATTATAAGCACAAAAAGGCTTACAAAGCGTCGTCGAAGCTGGTAGGCCGCACCCAAAATGGGTCCGCTCTCAAACCTCTCTCTCTTGAAGACAAAGGTGTAGACCACCGTTTAGAGGCCATTTTTCCCCGCAAAGCAGGGGTTGGCCTTTTTCGGGCACCGTGGTTGTTGTTGTTTTTTGGTCCCCTTTTTGAAGCAATGTTTTACGGCCGGATGCCCTTCCTGACGCCAACCCTTTTTGCCACCTTTAACGACAAACAGGGAATTACCAGTGAACTGGTACTCAATTAGCCGACCTCGGAAGGATGACAGGCTGAGTCAACCCCAGTAGTGTAATAATGTTGCTTCTGGGACACCTCCGTTTAACATGGGAAATCCCTATCTAATGTCATTTACCCCCTTGTCTTTTTCAAAAATCATAAACACCTCTATTTCTCCCACCCTCATCTTTATAAACCTTTTGTCTGTAGTACCTATCCTTAATGTTGTTCATTAGACCACTCAAACACTACAAATATTTGTTTTCTCTTATAGACCTATCATCCTTCTTCTACATATCATCTGGCAGATTAATCTTTGACCCATTCACTTCCATATTAATTCTTTCCCTCCCTCATTGCCCCTAAACACCTATATTTCTCTCACCCTGTTCTTTACGAACCTTCTAACCTTTTGACATGTTATCCTTATTCATTAGACCACTTAAACACCTGTGATCCTTCTGACCTCATGGACCTTTTAACCTTTTACTCTTAATATCATCTGGTGAATATAACCCACTCAAACAACGACCCTACAAATATTTGTTTATGCGTGGGAAATAATTTAATTCTCCTACAACTCTCTTCACCATCTAATATATTAACAATAAATATGTTTGAGTTTGGTTCTTTATTAAGATATTTTAACTGAGCTAAGATAAAATGGTAAACCTCCCTCAATGTTCTTATTTGAGCGCCTCCAGTGCCACACACTTTTTGGTAGGCTCTGCCCACCTTTTGTTAAGCTCCGTCCACTTTTTGGAAAAACCCCGCCCACTTTTTGGTAAGCCACGCCCACCTTTTACTAAGCCCCGCCCACTTTTTGTTAAGCCACGCCCACTTTTTGCTATGCCCGCCCACTTTTGCTAAGCTCCGCCCACTTTTGCTAAGTCCCACCCACTTTATAAACTCTTCAGCATTGTATCATTTCCAGGTAATACATAACATCATTTTCAGGGAATTTCCATCACATCATTTCCAGTTAAGACACGCCCAGGGAATTTCCACAGGAAATGACACACACCCAGCCCTTCTTATAAAAGGCACCGACCACACAGGCTTTTTCAAACACGCTTTCTGCTTCACTTGAGAATGGACTCCTATGCCGAAATGGAATGGGATAACTTTGCTATTCCTTGGAGTCCTACTACCTGTGTAGCGCTCAACCTTCAGATTGATGAACTGGACTCGAACCTCTTGTCGATGGAGGAAATTGTATCTGAGCTACGAAATGAAAATTCTACTTTTAACACAACTTGGGATAAAGTTATTTTTTTGTTTGAAGATCTTTTGAACAACCAAGACCCACAGAACGAGTTCTACCTTGATGACCCAGCCAAAGAGTTATACCTTGGAGATCCACAAAATCCTGAAAAAGAGTTCTACCATGATGATACTTATTGTGAGTTATCAAAACAAAACCCACTGAACGAGTTCTACCTTGATGACCCAGCCAAAGAGTTATACCTTGGAGACTCACTAAATTTGGGAAAAACAAATTATGAGGTCTGCCTAGATGGTTCTAACTGTGGAGCCTACCTTGGAGACTCACTAAATTTGGGAAAAACAAATTATGAGGTTTGCCTAGATGGTTCTAACTGTGGAGCCTACCTTGGAGACTCACTAAATTTGGGAAAAACAAATTATGAGGTCTGCCTAGATGGTTCTAACTGTGGAGCCTACCTTGGAGACTCACTAAATTTGGGAAAAACAAATTATGAGGTTTGCCTAGATGGTTCTAACTGTGGAGCCTACCTTGGAGACTCACTAAATTTGGGAAAAACAAATTATGAGGTCTGCCTAGATGGTTCTAACTGTGGAGCCTACCTTGGAGACTCACTAAATTTGGGAAAAACTAATTATGAGGTCTGCCTAGATGGTTCTAACTGTGGAGCCTACCTTGGAGACTCACTAAATTTGGGAAAAACAAATTATGAGGTTTGCCTAGATGGTTCTAACTGTGGAGCCTACCTTGGAGACTCACTAAATTTGGGAAAAACAAATTATGAGGTCTGCCTAGATGGTTCTAACTGTGGAGCCTACCTTGGAGACTCACTAAATTTGGGAAAAACAAATTATGAGGTCTGCCTAGATGGTTCTAACTGTGGAGCCTACCTTGGAGACTCACTAAATTTGGGAAAAACAAATTATGAGGTCTGCCTAGATGGTTCTAACTGTGGAGCCTACCTTGGAGACTCACTAAATTTGGGAAAAACTAATTATGAGGTCTGCCTAGATGGTTCTAACTGTGGAGCCTACCTTGGAGACTCACTAAATTTGGGAAAAACAAATTATGAGGTTTGCCTAGATGGTTCTAACTGTGGAGCCTACCTTGGAGACTCACTAAATTTGGGAAAAACAAATTATGAGGTCTGCCTAGATGGTTCTAACTGTGGAGCCTACCTTGGAGACTCACTAAATTTGGGAAAAACAAATTATGAGGTCTGCCTAGATGGTTCTAACTGTGGAGCCTACCTTGGAGACTCACTAAATTTCATAAAATTAGGAAAAGAGTTTTACCTTGGAGACTTTGAAAACTGGTTTCGTTTTGGAGACTCTGAATGGGGGTTTTGTTTTGATAACTCGGAATGTGATACCTATCTTGGAGACTCAACAGGATTGTGGTTATACCTTGGGAACTTGGAAAGTTGGTTTTATTTTGGAGACTCTACCTGTGGGGTACATCTTGGAGACTCTTTGCATTCTAAAGCAATGAACAATGTTCTTTGTTTAATGACGCTTGATTTAAGCAATATCAAGAAAGTTCGAGGAAGAAAATGCTGGAAAATTCTTTCTTCCCATTTCTACTTCTTCAAACTTGAAAGCCTTGAAAGACAGAATTGGAGGAAGAGGAAAAAAAATAAAAATGAAATACGTATTTAAAAAAAGAAGAAAAAAAAAGAAATACGTATTTTTAAAAAAGAAGAAAAAAAAAGATTATGTTAGGGTTAGGGTGGGATTTTGAATGTGAGGGTTAGGGATTAGGTTGGGTTAGGGATGGAGTTGGGTTAGGGATGGGGTTGGGTTAGGGTTGGGATTTTGAATGTGAGGGTTAGGGTTGGGATTGGGTTAGGGATGGGGTTGGGTTAGGGTTGGGATTTTGAATGTGAGGGTTAGGGTTGGGGTTGGGTTAGGGATGGGGTTGGGTTAGGGATGGGGTTGGGTTAGGGATGGGGTTGGGTTAGGGATGGGGTTGGGTTAGGGATGGGGTTGGGTTAGGGATGGGGTTGGGTTAGGGATGGGGTTGGGTTAGGGATGGGGTTGGGTTGGGGATGGGGTTGGGTTGGGGATGGGGTTGGGTTAGGGATGGGGTTGGGTTAGGGATGGGGTTGGGTTGGGGATGGGGTTGGGTTAGGGATGGGGTTGGGTTAGGGATGGGTTGGGTTAGGGATGGGTTTGGGTTGGGGATGGGGTTGGGTTAGGGATGGGGTTGGGTTAGGGTTTGTATATTATTATGACTCACTCACACATACACACACACAAAAGTTAAGCCCCAACTGAAAAGTTGAGGGATTCTGTGTTTGGGGTTCACAGATTTAAAAACGTATCCCCATTATACACATACAAAAGTTAAGCCCCAACTGAAAAGTTGAGGGATTCTGTGTTTGGGGTTCACAGGTTTAAAAACGTATCCCCATTATACACACACAAAAGTTAAGCCCCAACTGAAAAGTTGAGGGATTCTGTGTTTGGGGTTCACAGGTTTAAAAACGTATCCCCATTATACACACACAAAAGTTAAGCCCCAACTGAAAAGTTGAGGGATTCTGTGTTTGGGGTTCACAGATTTAAAAACGTATCCCCATTGTACACACAAACAAAAGTTAAGCCCCAACTGAAAAGTTGAGGGATTCTGTGTTTGTGGTTCACAGATTTAAAAACGTATCCCCATTACATTTTATTTATTTATTTATTATTTTCAAGGGTATTACCTGCTTACTTGTGTTTTTTGTAATTCTTGCGAGTAAAATGAACCCAAGATTTCTTCTCCATTTAAATCATATAATTTGTAGGTCCAAGGAGCTGTATCCATTACATCAATGATTTTAAATAATTCACGAGTCCATTTTTGTGTATAACCTTTCTCAAAATGACTTTTCCATTTGTATATCCTTACAATATCACCAACTTTAAACTTGGGCTTTCTCAAATTAATCTCCTTTTCATATTCTAATTTTGTAAATGTTTCCGATGGTTTTGATTTTGTTGATGAATGAACTGTATTATTGTAATTATCGACAATATCCTGAATTAAATACACCCATTTTTGAGAACCGAGTTCTGTGAATTTTTTATATAATTTCTCTTTCAAAGTACGATTAAAACGCTCAATAACAACTGCCTTTCCTTCATTAAAGGTGCTGTATAATTTAATACCCTTCCCCTTAAGAAATTTCATGAATATTTTGTTATAGAACTCTGTTCCCTCATCAGTCCATAACTTCTTTGGTTTCCTTTTATCCCGATCAAATATTAGCTTAAAGGCTAACATTAAAGTATCACCCCTTTTATTTTTTAAAGGGACAACCCAGGCAAATCTACTCCTCAAATCAATAACGGTTAAAGCATACCTGTATCCCCTGTCATTATTCAATTCAATTAAATCAGCGGACCATATGTGGTCGGTGTATTTAGAATAAACCTTCCTTCTTTTAAACTTTGTGATTATAGGTTTGTGTAATTCTTCAGCCAAAAGCTCCTCAGTCTTGATGACATCATTAGAGCCTAATAGTTTTTTGAGGAATAACCAAGACCAAGTTTCAATTTAGCATTTATCAAATTTCTCACAATAAACCTATCAACTTTCTCTCTCAACGTTGGATTTTGTATCAAAGACAAATTATACAACATTTCGCTGTCGGCTTTATGTTTTTCAGTCAACGTAGTGGTTTTCCCATAAGCAATATCATGCTTCATACACACTTCGTCAACCCTATTTGTAGGTTTAGACCAAGGTTTAGGATTGTCAGCCTCATCTAATCTTTTATCCAAGTTTGTTCCTGGACCACAGAAAGAATACCCTGGAAGGTGTAATTCCCCTGGAATTCCAGTTGTTGTAAATTTACTTCCTGACAGAAACTTTTGTATGTCTCCTCCTCTTTTAGGAGAGATGAATTGGCACTTTTTAGAGCCACATACTTGACATATTCCTTTTTGATAAACTCTATTATTTTTAGCTTTAACATAAGAGATATTTTTAGATTTAGTTTTCTTTTTACATTTGAGACAATAACTCATATTTATTTATCAGAAAAATTCCGACAGAGTATCAAAACCTTTTTGGTTTTCAACATACACATTTCAATCTTTATTTTTAAAACATAAAGAATCCTAAGGAATGCCTTCACTCTCTCCTCCATTTATTTACAAATAAAAACTAACTAAAGTCAATGACACCAACATCATCAATCACATAATCTTTTCCTTCTTCTTCTTCTTCTTCTTCTTCACCACTTTCTCGTTTAAATCTCTGAAATTGAAGACATTGACGTTCTTATTTTTGAAACCATTATCTTCATAAGAGTTGTTAATTCTTTAATTTCCTCTTCGGTGCGTTGAGATTGATTTATTTGCTTTAATACACTCAATCTTTTATGAATCTCAGTGATTTCCATCTTTTTATATTTTTCCTCCCTCTCTCTTTGCTCCCTCTCCTCCTCCTCCATTTTCTCCCTCTCCTCCTTCTCCTTTTTCTCCCTTTTCTCCCTTTCCTCCTTCTCCCTTTTCTCCCTTTCCTCCTTCTCCTTTTTCTCCCTTTCCTCCTTCTCCTTTTTCTCCCTCTCCTCCTTCTCCTCCTTTTTCTCCCTCTCCTCCTTCTCCTCCCTCTCCCTTTCCTCCTTCTCCTTTTTCTCTCTTTCCTCCTTCTCTTCTTCAACTCCTTCCTCATCCCTTGCTACCCTTGAGTTTGAACCCCAAAGAATATTATACATATACTCATCTGGATTTTGAGATATTCTTGTATCTATAATTATTTTTCTCATAATAGGATACCAATAAGATTTGTTGACGATTTCTAAAAGAGTTTTATATTTCATAACTTTGAGAAGTTCATTTTTATTTAATATTTTAAACAAGTCTCTATTTGTGGGTTTAACAATATCAGTATAAGGCCAGTTTTTTATGACAAAATTCCCATGTATATGCTCCAAATCATAAGGTATGTAATACCGAGCACCCTTTTCTTGTAGGTATCCTTGAATACAAAAATTATAATTCTCTTGTAGTCTTCTTCCTGCCATTTATGTATCAGAAATATATGTGAGATTAATATTATGACAGGTAATACCACCCCATCTTCCCACTACCAAATCGGTTTGTATTCCTCGGCTTTCTATCCTTATCTCATTACCTTCCTTCTTTGTCATGCGAACCATCGCTATACTATCATATATTTTTATTTTCTTAAAATCACGTATTTGTTGTTTACTAATTGTACTTCCACATAAATCCTTATCTTCACCAAGTGGATAATATTCTTCTTTACGAGACTGATTTAAATCATGTAGGTCTTCTATGTTTATTGAAAAAGACCAATTATACCCTAAATCAGGCATATCATACCCCCATTTATTAATTCGCATATTAACTAAATGTCCTTCTTTATAAAATTTAATTGTAAGCAGGTAGTTAAATTCAATGAGGAAAGGTGTATGGTCAGTATAACCAGGTGTTGTGGTTGTAAATTTTACTTGTTTCACAAAACGTGCTGTTTTCTTTAAAGATATATATTGTGATAAATCACTGAATCTAATCAAGTCATTCGCATCTGTAGGGTTTGGATAATTGATTAATTTATAAGTATTCTTCATATTAATATTTTTACTTACACTATATTTTTGTCGTTCAGCCTGTGCCTTTGTATAATAATTTGATAAATCAATATCCTGAGAGGATTTTCCAAAGATAGAACCATCTTTTCCAACATAGGTCATTTATATTAGATAAAAAATGATATCATAAAAATTTTCATTATTGTTGAGTTGAAATAATACATATAAACATAATTGACCACAACATTTAGAATTAATTTCTTGAACTTGGAATGTTTGATAAACACCATTCTGTAAGAATTGTATTACTTCAACAGGTGGTGGCATACCATAACTATCAAAATAATATTTATCCTGACTATTATGAATACAAACCCAATGAGAACCATTCTGTGTGTCTAAATTCATAATAATATTCTTTGTATTCTTATTTATATGTGTTAATTCATCTCTCATACAAATAACCACATTATCAATTTTTAGTGTTTTACAATACTTAGCTAGTTCTATATTTGACGTTGTATTCTTTCCAAATTGTTTAAACCATTTATCCATTTATTTATGAGAAAGATACAATCCATTACCCCGTTTAGTTAGTTTAACACCCGCTTGAGCGATAGAGGAAAGCATATCTCCAACCAACAATCTAGCTTTATCAGGTAGACTTTCAAGTTTTTGAGCAAAATCTACAATTACACCACTTCCACTAATTTGTTTCTCCAACTCCTTGTTATGTCTTTCCAATTCTTTTTGAGCTTTTAGTTGTGCCTTCCTTTCGTTAGCAGTTTTTACCGCTGCTGAAATACCACCAGTCAATGCTCCCGCCGCACTTAAACCAGCAAATAAAGGAATTAGAAACGGGAGAAATCCTCCTCTTGACTCGTCTATTGAATATTTCTTTAACATAGGTTTCGTCATTTTAATTTTAAGTGATCCAACATCATTTAGTGTTTTTACTTGTGTGTGTGTGAGTAAAACATCAATTCTTACAGCTCCTTTTCTTTGAATTGTATTAACATTAATAATACAAGGCTTTTGATTTTGAATACAAGATGTTAATTTATTAAGATTGATTTGATTAACATATACCCCAACCATTTATTTATGAGAAAAAACCTATGTGATATTAATCATAACACCATTATCTGTATTAATCTGTAATTCTGTTTCCTCCAAAAGCAAACAATATGCATTAACCTCTTCACTCTCCCCTCTTTCAATGTATAGAGAAGTATCCACTCGATTAGACTTTATAGTTTCCTTTTGAGAACTCAGGTCAATTGCGTAGATTGTATAAAGTTTTTGAAACGCAACCATATCCAAAATAGGATCATTATTACCATTACTTTCACACACCTTTTGGTAGGACTTGTAGGCTTCCGCATAATCATTTTTTTCCCAATCAATTTCCAATCTATCTCGCGGATAAAATGTGCCATCAAGAGAAACCCGAAGTTGTTTCACCTTTGCATTATCACTCAGGGCATTATTCTTATTAGTACCGTCCTCTCCATCTGGTTTTTTAAAAATGAGCCAGAGGTATCGTGGCTTTCCTTGAAGAACACCTAAATTCCAAGTGTAGGTAGTGTGTTCCAGTTTAACGTGTTGACATCTTCTTTTAAGGTATGATACATTTAGCGGTTTCTTTGAGTTAAGTCTTCTATTTAACATCTCTTCCGTTTTAAGATTAGGAGTATATTCACTGATATACCAACACAAATCATTAATAACAAATTTATTATTTTCTCCAAAAGCATTTTCATCCCCAAAAAGCAATCTATTTACATTATCATTCCTTTGTAGTTGAAATCTAATTTTAAGCCCATACAAAACTTTATCATAATCACAAAATCCAAATATACCTTTCAGAGGTACTGCTACGGTAAAACTATTCTCAGCTTTTGCGTCATCATTATACATTGACTTCCTTTGACTATAACCAGGGTCTGCGTTTGTACCCGTTGACATATCAGGAATAAAACCCTCAACAGCTCCCTTACCCATTCTATCACTAAACGAATATAGTGTAAATTTCATCATTTCAGATGTAGCAGAGACATAATCAACCGCTTCAACCTCTTGTGTTCCAATATACAGGCGGACACTGTCAAACATTTTCCAGAAGAAATCATTTACGAGTGTAGCATTAGTATTATTCGCAGCCTTAGTGAATTTAAATTTACACAGCAAGAAACTATCAGCTATATTCAAGTAAGTTTGTTGATTATTTATTTCAAAACTTTTTGTTCCGTTTGAATTCCAGTCTGTTCCTGTTATAGCATTTACCTTAAAATAGTCTTCCTTTTTAGTGGAGTTTGAAATGATAATCGTATCATCCAAATCATAGATACTATCAATCGCTTCCATACTTGTATTTATATAGCATTAAAATTGTTGAAACCCTGACCCAAGTATTTTAATGATTTTTTGTCGTTCTTGTGAAGATAGTTGAGTTTTACCTTTTTTTATTTCTTTGATTGCTTGTAATTTATGAGACTCCTTTTGAGCATCTTTTATACTCTTTATAGCACCCGCAACGGAGCCCACGGCAGAAGCAGTTGAACCAATTAGGTCTTTATGTTTAAGGATGGTTGAACCAATACCCATTAGAGTATCAATTATCCCATCTCCTTTATTTCGAAATTGATGACCTACACCTCGTTGTCTCTTAGGTTTATAGTATCCTCTACCCACATACCTTGTATAGTCTGGTGAAAGGAACATGCCCTCCCCTGTAATTATTTTATATTTTCCCAACTCGTGTTTTCTCACAATAACCATTATTTATTTATTGAAAAACTTCACGTAGGTGAATTCTGATGGATATAATTTCATCATTAAAGGATATCATACGATTATCTTGGTCGGTTATCCTAAAATTTACTCTGTATATGGTTTTTCCTGACACAGGTAAATAGACAAGATTTTTTGGTTCCATATTAAATTTATAACCAATCGGGGTTGAGTATGCACTGAATGAAAATATTGTATTTGTTCTTATTCCATCGTTATAAGCACCATCAATCAAATCACAATGAATTAATACTGAATTTATACCGGAGGATATTTGGATAACATTATCACTGTAAAACGTCCCGTTATTTTCAATCTTTTTTGAAGAGAAACCCAATAGCTCTCTAAACGAATTTTCAATCGTGAAATCAACTTTATAATTATTTTTAAGTTTAATAGTTGATTTTGAAGTGTGTTTTTGAATATCTATTACAATATTTTTTGGTTCATCACCTTTTTCTTTCATAAGGCGAGAGACTTCTGAAGATATTTGAGAAATCTCGTAAGCTCCAGGTGAAACGGTTATAGTTTTATATCCACTTCCTGGATTATAACTAAACTTGTTGTTTTTCTCTGTGATATTAAAAAGGGTATTGTAAGTTTCCATTGACAACAAAGATGCCTCATATGAGGTAAGGGGGTCAAGTTGTAGTGGGTAAGGGAATGAAGCTGTGTAATCGCTCGTTGTGAAATTAAAACTAAGAATTGTGCTTCTCATCTTATTTAATATCTAATAAAATATCTTTGTATTGACATTTATTAATTATTTTCATGTTCATCAACTGATCTAAAATGGCTGAGGATTCATTAAAACAATTGTTGTTTCCAGCCTTCTTACTACCTAACAACAATAATAGCCTATTAACTAATTGTGATGGGTCATTTGGAAGAAAACTAACACCCGAACCAAGCTTACTTAAAGCATCAATAATATGTTTCTCCTTCTCATTCTTCTTACTTTTACCAGCAACAGAAACTCCATAATCAAGTGCATTTAGCAACTCAATATATACCCTATCTTCCTCTCTTTCCATATCAAGTGGTTCCTCAAAATATTTTGAACCGCTGAATCCGGGGTTTGTTAGAAGAAACATTAATCTTGGAGTTAATTTAACATTTGGTTGAGTAGAACTCAAGAACATCAATTCATCATTAAATATCAATACCTTTTCTTCCACAAGATGAAACACTGCTGGTTCTTCTGTTGGAATGAGACCTGCTCTGGTTTTTGAACCCGCCGAATATTCATTGTTTTGAAGAGCTTCCACAACATAATTAGGGGGTTGATTTACCTCCTCAAGTTTCCGAAATAATCCCTCGTCATCATATTCTAATTCACCAAGTTCTTGTTTTGTTATCTGACTAAAATCTTTGAGCATTTGAAGTTTTTTCGGAGTAAATTCTACCGTGGGAACTGTAGGGTGTTGAGTTTTCAAAAGTGGTTTAAAGAATTTCTCTTGTTTTCTTTCAAAGGCTTCTTCACCAGTTAGTTTCTGTCTCCGTTTCTTCTTTATCTCTTCCTGTTGTTTAACAACTTTTGAAACTAATTGTTGATGTTCCTTAAACTTTCTTTCTCTTTCTTCAGTATTCATTTTCTGTATTTATTTATTGAAAAATATCATTTAGTATCTCATCTTGTTTCACAACAATATATTTATATTTTCCAATCGTGTGTTTCATATAATTTTCAAATTCTTTTTTACTACATAACGTAGAGCAATTATCTCTCCAAAAATTATTTACATCTATTGAATTTAACTTAAATAAAATAAAAGTATTGGCATTGTTTCTTATTGAGCGTCGAGGGAGTTGAAAATATGATTGACTAAGATATATACAATTACAAGAAGAATGTCTCCCTCTTGTATAGTAGCTATCCATTACTGTTTGGTTTCTCTCATTAACACAATCATCAAAGATGACAAGGTTCTTTTTTGATTTATCTAAATCTTGAGGTGAAGGTATATCATCCGTATTATCACTGAGAATACAAGTTATGGGTTTCGATTTTGATTTCTGTGTATCACAAAATAATTGTATTATATCATCAATATTATAATCATTTAGTTTGTTTTGAAGTTTAAATAAACCGATAATGTCTTCCTTTTTAAGACCCGCATTAAAACCCTGTGAGAGTAGTTGATACTCGGGTTGAAAACTTGACTTTGTAAAAATTATTAAATTATCATAATCTAAAAAATTAGAACCAAGGAGCATCTTTAAAAGTAAACAGGTTTTTCCACATCCGCTTGAACCAACTATTAGACATCTCAATGAATTTGGAATGTTTTTATGGTTATTAAATTTTATCTTATTTTCCCAAACGGGTAAAAAATCATTCATTTATATATTTGGAAAACAAGTTATCCAACTTTTTTTGAGCTATTTGAGAAACTCTATATTTTATCCTGAGTTCGGGTTTAATTTCAAAATAATCCATTATTTTATTTATATAGTATCTTGTATTAACATTTCCATTAAAATTATTTTGAATAATAAATATCATTAAACCCTTATACATTTCCTCAATACAATTAGTCTCTTCCCTTGAAAGAAATGGTGTATTATCATCACAATACTTAACATTCATCTCTCTTATTAATCTTGTAAAGTAATTCATTTTTGGTTCTAATTTAAAAGAGTTATATATTTTTTTATATTTCCTATTATCATTAATTAAAATTAAATCACAGAAAATACATTGTTTATATGAATCCTCATCATTAAGCCCCACTCTATCACAAGCCGGACAATTCTCTAATTTATCATATGGAGAGTCTGGAAATTCTAAATATCCTTCAGAACTTATCATATTTATGTGGTAAATTTTTACTTAAACTAAACGCAAGTTTATTCATTAATAAATACAATGTTTCAAAGCACAAAAGACAAATTTCAATCAATCTCTACTTCGGTGGAAGATATAGAAAAATATGTCAAAGATGTTAAATTGAACAAAGATAAATATGGAAATTTTTGGGTAAAACCAGTTATGGAAAATAACATGAGCCCCTCTATTTCATTTAAAGGAAGAGCTCTAACTATACCTGGAAAGACATCCATTAAAGTAAATCTAACAAAAGTTTCTCCTCTACTCCTGGCAATTTATTCAAAGCTTGAAAAAGTGATTGACCACGATACTTTGAAAAAGAATGATAAGACCATTAATAATTCTAGAGGAGACATTTGTATTTTCTTTAATAATCCAAAGGGTGTAGATCTAAGTAAAATGAATGATGTTAATATTTCTGGTGAAATGTCATTTCGTTCTATGATAGTTAGAGATTATTTAAAGATAACTTTTGATATAAAAATTGTAGAGATTGAATCTGTTAATGAAAGAAAGTATATAGATATTGATGGGAATATTTTTCTTGCTAATTAAATATGAGTCAATACAGCAGTGAAGATTTTACTATTTCATTGAACTCAGACGATAGTGATGATAGTATTTCATTGAACTTGGACGATGGTGATGATAGTATTTCATTGAACACAGATGATAGTTATGATACTAATAGTTTGTGCTCAAATGATAGTTATGAGAGTAGCTTTATTGATGACTCTGAGTATGATTCTGAGTATTCATGTGATAGTTATGACTTAGATGATTCTGAGTGAAAAAGTGTTTTAGTTTAAGCACAGCGATATATATAAAACGGAGCTGTAAAGCTCAAAAGTGTTTTATTTTAAGCACAGTGATATATATAAAACACCACGTTTTCTCACGCTATAAATATGGTTTATTGTGATACTTGCGAGAAGGAAGTAAAATATTATAAACAACATATTCTCACCGCAAAACATACATACAACATTTTAAACAAACTTTCCCCTCTTCCACCTGAAACAAAACACTGTTCTACATGTAATAAAAATATCCTCAAGAAAGGCTTCAAAATACATCTTAAAACAAATCTACATTTATCAAATTTTATCACAACTAAAAACTCTGATGGAGCATTCAAAGGACATATTAAAATAAGAGTCTTTAACTTCAAACCTCCTGAACCAGAGTCTATAGTTGATGCTGTAGAAATAGTTAAACCTGCTGTTCAAACGTTGATTGAAAAAACACTAAAGGAAATGAAACCACTTAAATTTTATATGGGAGTAAAATTAGAAATGACAAAGGATGAAGGAGTTATAGATGCACCATACATGAGAACTGAGCCACACTTTATATCTTCATATCAAGATTTTAAAACATCAGGAGTCTATGATGAACTTATTAAACAAGAGCAAGATGTGGATAATTCAATCGTAGGAAGTGGATTCAATATAGGAAAAATTATTTACATAGACATTCATATTCTTAAATCAGATCCTCTAAAAGCTTCTTCTTACATTGATTTACCCAGTGTTATCAAAAATAGAAAAGCAGTTATCAATATCAAAAATAAAGACGATAAATGTTTTCTCTGGTCTATTTTAGCACACTTACATCCTCCACATTTTCATGATGAAAGAGTATCTCATTATAAAAAATATGAGAATACATTAAATACGAAAGATCTAAAGTTTCCGATGACTTTAAATGATATTCCTAAATTTGAAAAGATGAATAATTTATCAGTTAATGTTTATGGTCTAACAGAAACAAACAACATTCAGGTTTTAAAGCTTTCTGACAATTGTAAACAAACTCATATTAATCTTCTATATTTTAATTCAGACGAAAATTCACATTATACATACATCAAAGATATTGCTAAATTAATAAAACCACAAGTCTGTAAGAGAACAAATAAAATATATATTTGTTTGCGTTGTCTTAACTTCTTCAATTCACAAGAAAGATTAGATAAACATTCAAATTATTGTGGCGAACATAAATCAACGGTAATCAATATGCCTAAAGAAGGCTCAAAGATCACATTCAAAGATGAAAATAAAAAGATCAAACATCCATTTGTTATATATGCTGATTTTGAAAGTATTTTAGAAAAAATTGATACTGCTTCTCCAGATCCAAAAGAATCATACACAAATAAATATCAAAAACATACTCCTTGTGGTTTTTGTTATTATATCAAATCATCCGTTGGTGATAAATATAACAAGTTAGAGATGTATAGAGGCTCAAATACCCCAGAGGAGTTTGTGAAACGACTAGAAAAAGACTGTGTTCGATTAACCAAGATAATGAGAGAAACCAATAAACCAATGTCCTTAACAAGTAAAGAAAAAAGGGAATTTATAAAAAACAATGTCTGTCATATTTGTGAGGAGAAAATTGGTAAAGGTCTAAAGGTTAGAGACCATTGTCATCTCACTGGTAAATATAGAGGTCTGGCTCATCAAAGTTGTAATATTAATTATCAACTCCCCTCTTTCATTCCTGTCTTTCTTCATAACAACGCTCATTATGATACACATCTATTTATCAAGGAACTCTCAAAGACTTCTGGAAGTATCTCAGCAATTCCAAACACGGATCAGAAATACATTTCATTCACAAAAACAATTCACACATCTCCTATTACTCATATCAGATTTCTTGATACATTTAAATTCATGGCAAGTCCATTGGTTAACTTGGTTCAAAATCTAAAAGAGTTTCCATGTCTTTCAGAGTATTTTTTAGATAAAGATTTTCTAACACAAAAGGGAATTTACCCCTATGACTATATGGACTCATTTGAGAGATTCAATGAAACACAACTTCCTTCAAAAGAAAATTTCTATAACAAATTAAACAACAGTAATATATCTGATAAAGATTATGTACACGCACAAAATGTTTGGGAAAAATATAACATCAGGAATCTTGGCGAGTATCACGATTTGTATCTCAAAACTGATGTGCTTTTATTGGCCGATGTATTTGAAGCCTTTAGATCTGTTTGTCGCACTGGATATGGATTGGATCCTGCTCACTACTACACAGCACCTGGATTGGCCTGGAGTGCGATGTTGAAAATGACAAAACAAGATTTGGATTTGATAACCGATGTTGATATGCTTTTGATGATTGAAAAGGCAAAAAGAGGTGGAATTTCACAAGTCTGCTCGAGTAGATACGCAAAAGCAAATAACAAATATCTTCCAAATTATGATCCAACGAAAGAGAGTTCTTACTTGATGTACTATGACGCAAACAACCTGTATGGCTGGGCAATGTCTCAGGCTCTTCCTTATGGAAAACTTAGATGGGTAAAGGAAAAAGACTACAAAAACGTTTTACAAGATGTATGTATCTCTACACAAAAAGAATTGGATGAAGAAAAAGTTGGTTATTATTTTGAAATTGATTTAAAATATCCAGAGGAACTCCATAACCTACACAAAGATCTCCCATTTGCTTGTGAGAAAGAAAGTCCAAAGAAAGAATGGTTGAGTGATTATCAACGATCGTTTGATATAGGTGAATCAACAGAAAAATTACTTACTACATTATATAACAAGAAAAATTATGTTCTACACCAAAGAAATTTGCGACAATATTTATCAAAAGGTCTAAGAGTAGAGAAGATCCATAGGGTTCTAAAGTTCAATCAAAGTCATTGGTTAAAGGGGTACATTGATTTTAATACACAAAGAAGAACAGAGTCAAAAACAGATTTTGAGAAAGACTTTTATAAATTGATGAATAATGCGGTCTTTGGTAAGACTATGGAGAATGTGAGGAAAAGACAAAATATCAGATTATCAACATCTTGGGAACAAGCATCAAAATTAATTAATAGACCGAGTTTTACTCGAGCTGAGGTCTTTACTGAGAACTTTTGTGCGATCCATTTGATTAAAGAGAGTATTGAAATGAACAAACCTATTTATATTGGGACAACAATTCTTGATTTATCAAAGTCATTAATGTATGATTACTTTTATAATAACTTGAGGAAGAAATATCAAAATGATGTTAATCTACTTTATATGGATACAGATAGTTTTATTTTGAAAATTAATACCAACGATGTTTATTCAGACATGAAAAGAGACATTAATATCTATGACACGAGTAATTACAGTCCAGAGAGTGAGTTGTTCTCTTCTAAAAATAAAAAGGTGATTGGAAAGTTCAAGGATGAATTAGGAGGAAATGTCATGAGTGAATTTGTGGGATTGAGGTCTAAGGCTTATGCTTATAAATACATTGTGAATAACGTTGAAAAAACTGATAAGAAATTAAAAGGTGTAAAGAAAAATGTCATTAAAGAAACAATAAACTTTAAGGATTATTATAACTGTTTAACAACAAAGAAAGAAGAGTTTAGAAAGATTAATGGAATAAGAAGTTATAAACATCAATTATATTCAGAAGAGGTGAATAAGAAAGCATTGGGGGCTTTTGATGATAAGAGGTTTATTTTAGAAAATGGAATTGATAGTCTCCCTTATGGTTATATAAGTATATAAGTGATAAGATATATATAAGTGATAAGATATATATAAGTGATAAGATATATATAAGTGATAAGTTAAAAAGGGGGGGTTGGGGATTTTAACGGGCTACCGCCGCCTTTTTTACTATTATATAAATGATAGAACCAAGTATCAACCAGACTAAAGAGTGGAGGTGTAATCAACCTTGGTATATAAATGGAAAACATAATGAATGTGAAAAATATCAAATAGGTATAATTGAAAAGGCAACTGGTAAAAAAATTCACAAATCAAATAAGAGAATTAATTTAAATACCGGTGAATTGGGTAAAAAAGATGGAAATATTTTTGAATGGACGGAAAACTTTGATGGTTGTCAGGAAAATATATACTTTAATTTAAAAATGGTATGTGGCACTGGAGGTGCTCAAACAAGAACATTGAGGGAGGTTTACCATTTTATCTTAGCTCAGTTAAAATATCTTAATAAAGAACCAAACTCAATCATCTTTTTTGTTAATATATTAGATGGTGAAGAGAGTGGCAAGAGAATTAAATTATTTCCCACGCATAAACAAATATTTGTAGGGTCGTTGTTTGAGTGGGTTATATTCACCAGATGATATTAAGAGTAAAAGGTTAAAAGGTCCATAAGGTCAGAAGGATCACAGGTGTTTAAGTGGTCTAATGAATAAGGATAGCATGTCAAAAGGTTAGAAGGTTCGTAAAGAACAGGGTGAGAGAAATATAGGTGTTTAGGGTCAATGAGGGAGGGAAAGAATTAATATGGAAGTGAATGGGTCAAAGATTAATCTGCCAGATGATATGTAGAAGAAGGATGATAGGTCTATAAGAGAAAACAAATATTTGTAGTGTTTGAGTGGTCTAATGAACAACATTAAGGATAGGTACTACAGACAAAAGGTTTATAAAGATGAGGGTGGGAGAAATAGAGGTGTTTATGATTTTTGAAAAAGACAAGGGGGTAAATGACATTAGATAGGGATTTCCCATGTTAAACGGAGGTGTCCCAGAAGCAACATTATTACACTACTAACCCCCCTGGCGTTAATTCAGCGATCGAACGGGATTCGAACCCAGGATCCTAGGATCCTAAGCTGGCACCCTAGCCGCTAACCCAACACCAGGGTTGTTTGAAGACAAAGGTGTAGAAAGGATGAAAACAAAATGCCAAAGTACACAGGATGGAAAGGAGAGGGAGGGGGGGGGGCAGGGGAGGGCAGGAGAGGAGGAAAACTCACAAAGAACTCACTACAACACAGAGCAGTTGCTCACCGCCGCCATGACGCCACGCCCAACGCAAACGGCCTGCAGGGGGCGAGAGAGGGAGAGAGAGAGAGAGAGAGAGAGAGAGAGAGAGAGAGAGAGATAGATAGATAGATAGATAGATAGATAGAGAGAGAGAGAGAGAGAGAGAGAGCAATCGCGACCCCTTCACTCTTCTTCCTCCATTCTCGATTGTTCCTTCTGATGTCACGCTCTCTCCAATCACCAAGCACGATTCAATAACCCCATCGTTCCTCAACCCAGAGCCTCCGCTGGGTATGTGGGTGGCCCCCTGCAAACATCAAGTGGGTGGCCCCCTGCAAACCTCAAGTGGGTGGCCCCTTGCAAACCTCACATGGGGGCCCTTTCTATCGGGGGGCTAATAATATGGTGACAAATCTTCAGGCGAAGAATCGATTAATACCTCGGTTCCGGAGGGGGTTAGTGAAGTATTACAATGACCAGCTCTGTCTGTCTCTGTCTCAGCATGTATCTGTCTTTCCACACCATCATGGGTAATGTATTATCATATCTCGGCCTATGCCTGTACCGATGGTAACCAAACTTGATAGGTTAGTTGTGTTATGCTTGTGGGGGTAGATGATGGAATGCCATAGTGAAGATAGAACTGTATAGTGATAGCATGGACAGTGGACGCGTAGGAGACATCTCGATGTATTTAAGTAGGGAAACTGGAGCTTAAGATTGTTTATGTGTCTTCAAACGAGGAGTGAAGCTGAGGTTAACTATAACGGAATTAAAGTTGGTTTTCCCCAGTATGTCATATTCCCTCTGTGACCTTTCCCTATGTCTTACCTCTACCACAAGGCCAGCCATGCAAAGCCTCCATTAAACTACCACAACTGCCGACAGTACCCGGACATTGCCAATCGGCAAGTAAGCCGCACCTTAATGAACACTCAGCCATGCAAAGCCTCCATTGCACAACAATAACTGTCCACTGCATGCCGACAGAACCCAGAACATAGTCGATCGGACTAAGTCCACCTCCAAAAGAGGTCCACGCCCCCGAAGGTCCACGCCCTCCATCTAAGTCCACGCCCCCGAAGTTTATCATCTGCAGACTAAGTAAGAAAAGTAACGTTTATTGCTAACCTTGCGAGTGTCACGAAACGTTTCTGCCTCCACTGACAGTGCAAGACACTTGGCAGTATACTGTACATGGCCTGATCAAATCCAGAATCGCGATAGTTCACCAAGTGAGCATGACATGCATGACAATCAACCATAAGTTGGCAATACTAGTGCAGGCCCTGACTTGGCTTAATGGCCTTTTTCTCCATTGAAGTTCCTGGTAACGGAGCAGATATTACCATGGACATGTTGGATATTCATAAAATTGAATCAAATAACAATAACTAGAAAGCATCTGAAAATGCAAAGCCTATCTGCATCCTTTTGTATTCAGATGTCCTCTTCTTCTTCTTCCATATCCTCAAAAATAACGAAAACAGGTTAAAAAATAAATACAAAATGAAAATTGATGATTTTATGCAGCCTTGACCATTGAGCTTTAGATATAAAAAAAAATTAATCAGTTTCTAGCTATTGATTGGTGAACCAATTCGGTGACCTGCATATTCTTAAAATTTCAGGTCAATTTGGTGAAAACTGGCAATTTTACACAAACTTTACCTTTGACCTGTTGATCTAAAAAAAAACAATCGGCTTCTAGCTTTTGATTGGCGAACCAATTTAGTGACTCAATATGCAAATTCTTTAAATCTCAGGTCAATTGGGTGAAAATTGGCAATTTTACACAACCTTAGCCTTTGATCTTTTGACCAAATTATTCACTTGTCTTCTCCATATTATCATAATAAAGCTTTGATGAAATTTTGATGACAAAGCTCAAATGGCAAATTGAAATTTCAGGTAAATTCGATGAAAATTGATGGTTTTAGTGATGCTTACCTTTGACCTTTTGACAAAATTATCAATTTGCCTTCTCTATATTTATCATAATAAAGCTTTGATGAAAATTTGATGACAAAACTCAAATGGTAAATTGAGATTTCAGGTCGATTGGATGAAAATTGATGATTTTAGTGATGCTGACCTTTGACCTTTTGAGAAAATTATGAATCTGCCTTCTCTATATTATCATAATAAAGCTTTGATGACAACAGCTCAAATGGTTAGAGGGGTTAGAGCTGAAAGTCTAACAGCGGCGTAGCCAGGCTTGTTTGATACTGTAAAGTATCTCGACAAACTGCGATCAATTGTCGTACGCGTTTATTCACTCTGCCGATCAAGGCCCGATTCACAGCAGCGCCATCCGAGCTCTGGCGTAGGGATACAACCCGGTCCCGGTGTAGGGATACAATGGTGAACATTTGCACTGCATACATGACATCCTCCCCTTTAAGTCCAAAATTACCAAGAGCAATACGTGCTAGATTTCCAGAATTGACATTTCAAAAGCAACATTTCCAAACCATGTGAAAATATGTGTGCAAACGGTTATGAGAATAATGAAAATACGTGAAAATAGAACATGTGTCAACGTGAAAAAAAAACATCTTCAAAGATTCAACCGGTCGGGTGCTTTTCTCTCACGCATTGAGCGTCGCGGTGTACCAGTGGATACAGAGTCCGAGGTGATTCCTTTGGGTCGCGGTGTACCAGTGGATACAGAGTCCGAGGTGATTCCTTTGGTCTCCACGAAGGGTGTAGCGTTTGCAGAGGTTTTCGGGGCATCCAAGCCGGCTGGAGCGGCCACGACGATCTCCGGCAGTGGCGGGTCGAACTGTTGTCCTGACTGTGACGATGCTACAGGCTCCATCGACTCACAGTGACGGTAGGTTATGTGGTCCTGATGTCGACGAATTTCGCGGCCGTCCTGCAGGCGAATCACACTGGACAGTGGACCTGGCTTCTCGATGATGTCTCCCGGTAGCCACGTCGCACCTGCACCAAAATTTCGGGCAAACACTGGATCTCCAATGTTGATACATCGACTGTTGGACGTCTTATCGTGCACCAACTTTTGATTAAGCTGGCTCTGATAAACATTTGATGATATGTCTGGTTTGAGATTGTCAAGTGTCGATCTCAAGTGTCGTTTCATCAATAACTCAGACGGAGCTGCACCGGTTGTTGATTGTGGCGTGATGCGGTATTTGAACAGGAGACGAGACAGCTTTGTTTCCAGGGTTCCCTCCTGAAGTTTCTGCAATCCGGATTTGATGATTCCCACGGATCGTTCGGCCAAGCCATTTGAAGCCTGGTGATGTGGGCTGACAAACTTATGTTTGATGCCGTTCCGACGTGTGAACTTGGCAAACTCGGTACTGGAAAAACACGAACCGTTATCACTCACGATCATCCTGGGCAGACCATGAGTGGCGAAACAGCGTCTGAGTCTTTCGATGACAATGGCTGACGTAGTACCACGCGTCACATAGGCATCAATCCATTTTGTGTGCGCGTCCGTAATTATTAGAATCATGCTGCCGTTAATAGGCCCGGCATAATCGAGATGTAGGCGATGCCACGGTTCGCTGGGCCATTCCCAGGGATGCAGTGGCGCTTTCGCAGGTGTATTCCGGGTGCTCTGGCAGGGGTAACAATGTCGAACATGATGTTCGATATCAGCATCAAGATTCGGCCACCACACATAGTTTCTGGCGAGTGACTTCATCTTCACAATCCCGGGGTGACAGTCATGGATTTCATCCATGACCCTGGAACGCAGATTTTTCGGGATCACGACACGACATCCCCAGAGTAGGCAACCATTTTCCACGCTGAGTTCGTTTTTACGTGCTTTAAAAGCCGCAAAATCTGGGTCACCCTCAGGTAGCAAATGCCATCCAAGCTGTACAGCCTGGACAGTTCTGGACAGAACGGGGTCTCGTCGAGTATGAGTGCGGATCTGGCCGGAATCGACAGCACAATCTTCCAGATGATCCATCAGTGCGATAATGGATCCTGGTGTAGGCGAATCATCAACGGATTCTGGAAGGGGTAACCGACTCATGGCATCTGCATTTGTGATAGACAAACCGGGCTTATAACATATGGTGTAGTCATAAGCAGCGAGAAACAGGGACCAGCGGATGATCCTGGGCGGTAGTGTGTCAGATGTCGCCTTAGTTGGACCAAACAGACTGATCAGCGGCTTGTGATCAGTGCGAATCGTGAAATGATGTCCAAGAAGGTACTGGCGAAATTTGCCGACGCCGAAAACGATTCCCAATCCTTCCTTGTCAAGTTGGGAATAGTTTTTCTCTGCCGGGGACAACGTTCTGGATGCAAATGCAACCGGTCTTTCCGTACCATCAGGCATCACGTGCGATAATACACTCCCCACTCCATACCGACAGGCATCGCATGTCAGCACAAGATCCTTCTCTGGATCAAAATGAACGAGAACATTGGACGATTTGAGCAGATCCTTAGAGGTCTGGAATGCTGATTGTTCAGTAGACCCCCAGCTCCAGGAGACTCCTTTCCTCAAAAGCCGATAAAGGGGGCCCAAAACGTCGGTCACATTCGGGATGTAACGACCATAGAACTGAAGCAAACCGAGGTATGACTTCAATTCGGTCACATCTCGTGGAGAAGGAGCATCCTTGATAGCTCGGACTTTCTCATCTGTCGGGTGTAGACCCTCGGCATCAATCGTATGACCCAGGTACGTGACTGATGGCACCATAAACTTGCACTTGTCTCGACGCAAACGTAGGCCGGAGTCCGAAATCTTCTTCAGAACTCTCTCCAGGTTCTGTAGATGTTCCGCGTCCGTACGACCAGTAACCAGAATATCATCCTGGTAACAAACGACGTTGCGTTCGGCGGCAAACAAACTGTCCATGACACGCTGATAAATTCCAGGTGCAGATTTCACTCCAAAACTAAGTCGGTGGTACCTATACAACCCACGATGCGTGTTGATGGTAAGATACTGTTTCGAATTCTCGTCCAAGCAGAGCTGTAGATAGGCGGATTTGAGATCGAGTTTCGTAAAAGTCTTGCCTCCCGTGAGACGAGCATAGAGGTCTTCGATCCTCGGGATTGGATATTTATCCAATGAAGAACACCTGTTCACGGTCATTTTATAATCTCCACATATGCGGATGGACTGGTCCGATTTTATGACCGGAACGATGGGCGCCGCCCATTCGGCATACTGGATTTGCTCGATGATCCCCAGATTTTCAAGATGATCCAGTTCCTTGTCAATCCGCTCACGCAGGGCGAAAGGGACTGGGCGAGCCCTGCAAAATATAGGATTGGCATCCCGGTCAACCCTGAGTTTAGCCGTATGTCCTTTCAAGGTTCCAAGCTCATCCTTGAAGACATCCGGGTACGTATCCAGCACATTTTTGTAAAGTATCTGTAAAGTATCTCGACAAACTGCGATCAATTGTCGTACGCGTTTATTCACTCTGCCGATCAAGGCCCGATTCACAGCAGCGCCATCCGAGCTCTGGCGTAGGGATACAACCCGGTCCCGGTGTAGGGATACAATGGTGAACATTTGCACTGCATACATGACAGATACTTTAGTTGAAGAGGATAGTATGACCTGGGTGGGGATACCAGTTAGCAAATAATATGAGTATTACATTATTTTAAAGTTTAAGTCTTATATGTTTTTAAGTTTTTTAAGTTTAAGGCGTGGCGTTTCAGGCTGGGAAAGATGGAGGCGGCCATGACTTTATGAAAAGCCTGCACGAAGCTGCGTGAGGTGCCATCCTATGGTAAATATACTTGTAATATTCGTTTAAAAAAAACATGAGTATAAAGGCAGCATGGTGTCGTGTTTTATTGAGGAAATGTTTGACGATCTGTTTGCATTTAAAGGACAGATGGTTTTGTATTTTGAAGTCTCTAAGCTGTCTGTCACCATGGAATTGAAGAGATTGCATTGAGACACTGGTTTATTCTATGTTGGTCAGTTAGTCAACACTATCAAAGTGACTGTCAGTTAGTGATTAAGGATAGAGCACGGACAAGGTAATTGTCAGTTACGTTAGTCGGCCTGTACGGCATATCGGCAGTATTCTGTTCTGTCTGTCTGTGACGCTACGTCATTACGTCTATGATGTCATTACGGCGTACGACGGCTGACTTCACCGACCGCCATTTTAATTTATATGCCGTTCAGCCGGAACATGTCGTCAAAGCGGTCGAACCTGTCATATATCACAATCTCCATGCTTTACCTTTACGTTCTATTTAAATGGACTAAAATACTTTAAATGCACCTTTTATAGTTCACCAATACATAGATTACAACAAACGTAGGCTTTATGTAAAAATTGAATGAGGGAGGGTCCCCATCCCTCTTCCTACCTTCTCCATCGATCCGCCACTGAAATTTTTTTTTTTTTTCTGATTATCACGATTCTTCACCATAACAAAGCAGAAATGATGCCAATGGAAACAATAGGCAATTCGCCGAGAACGCTAATTAGCAACGTTTGTTTTAGTGAGATGTATCGCCAGTATTGGTTGTTGTTGGTTTAGACTTTAAGTACATGGGACGTGACGTCGTCTGGCGCCATCCCGCGCATGCTCGGTTGTGCCTTTTTGTCACAATGATGATCTTCTTCCTCTTCGCTCTCTGATTTCCTTGAGCTTGATGTGTTTTGCATGACCTCCCAATAAAGCTCGATATATTCACAGAAACGGCGTGCTGTGTGTGATCCGATGGAGTGAGAACACGATAAGGTCTATCTCAGCTAACTGGCGTATAGAACAACACATTTGTTTCCTGATTGTGCCTTTCATTCTCCATCATTGACACTTTAATTTTGCAATTTATCATTTATTTTCCCTTCGGTCTGATCTCTGGGAACATAATTTCATAACATTCTTTTTGGCAATAAGTGTGCGGATGACTAAAATTAACACTGGGTCGTTAGCAGTAAACATAAACTTCCGGGAGCATGTGAGGCAGTGCTTTGTTGCCTATACACTGCCTAAACAAAGGGAGGGTTAGAGTTCCACAGATCCCAAGAGCACAGTGAACTCCATACTAAAATACGCAACTTGGTGTCTGTCTGTCTCATGATTTTGACCACGATACATTCCGTCGTTACTTATCCAATCTCAACCAAACTTGACAGGATGACTAAGGGTTATACAATGAAGGTTCTAGTGCATTCATTCACCCCCTCGCCAAGGCTGTTTTCTCCCCCAAGCGGGTTTTCCCCGCCATTGCCGTCAATGGGGTTGCGTGTTGAGGTGTATATCCGTATTAAGTTAGCTTTATTTTGGCGTTTTTCCAAGGCTGTTTCTAATAACAAAACGAATTACAATAGCATAATATTAATGTTATTAAAAAACAATATTAATACTGTAGTGGTTACCCTATTCACATGTCGCGGTTACCTTATTCACTTGTCGCGGTTAACTTATCCGCATGTGACGGTTACCATTACGATGGGTTTGGTCTAACACACGCACATGGGCTTTTGGTTGTGTCGTCGTGATGCACGCGCGGCTGTTGGAGCCACGCCCTCCAAAGAGGGTTCTTGGTTTTATATAAGCCGTTACGACTTCCGTTCGCTAGGAGTTGCTGGAGATTTCTGTACAATAAACAACCTTTTGTACCCAACGAAATGGCCTCTTCTTATCGTCTTCGGCAACCACTAAACTGGTGACCCAGTTGCCCCCGAATGTATTCGGGGACCAAATGAACACGGCAGGATTACGACCGCAATTTCTTCCACAATACCTAAACTCGAACTGCCGGAGTTTTAGCAACGACGAGCGGCCATGTGGTTCGCGCATCACGCTCGGTTCCTCCTCTACGACCAGAGGGGCGAACCAGCTCCGGGACCCTCCGAAGGAACGCCGTTACGGGGCGTTGGCGGCACGGCTACTTCGTCACCTTCACGCACACAGGCCGAGTACTGCTGCTCGTCGCCTCCGCGCACACAGGCCGGGCATGGCTACTTCGTCGCCTTCGCGCACACAGGCCGAGCACCGCTGCTCGTCGCCTCCGCGCACACAGGCCGAGTACTGCTGCCCGTCGCCTTCACGCACACAGGCCAAGTACTGCTACTTCGTCGCCTCCGCGCACACAGGCCGAGTACTGCTGCTCGCCACTCCTACTACTGCTCCTACGGTGGATCCCGAGGCTGATGCTCCTGCAACTACAGCTACTACCGCTGCTCATCTCTTGCGCACGCACGGCTGCTTTGTTACCTTCGCGCGCACTGGCGCTTCGTTACCTTCGCGCGCACTGCTGCTCGCAACTCCCACAATTCCTACTGCTGCAACTACAACGGCTACCGCTGCTCAGCACCCGCGGCCCGGCTCTGTTCCACCCGCGTCCCGGCTCTATTCCACCCGCGGCCCGGCTCTGTTCCACCCGCGGCCCAGCTCTGTTCCACCCGCAAACTACGTACACGCCCGTGGCGTGCCTTCTGGGGGGCGCATGTAGTGGTTACCCTATTCACATGTCGGGGTTACCTTATTCACTTGTCGCGGTTAACTTATCCGCATGTGACGGTTACCATTACGATGGGTTTGGTCTAACCCACGCACACGGGCTTTTGGTTGTGTCGTCGTGACGCACGCGCGGCTGTTGGAGCCACGCCCTCCGAAGAGGGTGCTTGGTTTTATATAAGCCGTTACGACTTCCGTTCGCTAGGAGTTGCTGGAGATTTCTGTACAATAAACAACCTTTTGTACCCAACGAAATGGCTTCTTCTTATCGTCTTCGGCAACCGCTAAAATACTATTAATGTCTCACAACCCCAAGGTGTTTTTCCTCCTGGAACAAATGCCCTGTCAACGTTTATAAACAGCTTATCATGGCGTTTTCGCAGGAGCAACGGCCTCGACAAGAAGTAAAAATATTATAAACCACAAACACATATGATTAGCTTTTTAAACAGTCGCTAATGCTGTTTATAACACTAAACAAATAAATTCGGAGGAATCCCGACATCTGTGAGGTAAGTTTTACTTACAGAACTGAGTGAAGATCTACTGTAATCTATATACCCCACAAGGGTTGGGTAAATAACATAACCCTTCCTGTCGCTAAAGTGGCATTTTTCGTAGCGGCCTTTTGAAACCCACCAATTAATATTTTGTTTTGATAACCACCAATGAAACCCATTTTTCCTGCTGTTTACGACGAAACGGAAAGGGAGGAAGCCCAGGGTGTGCTCATTTACCAAGCAGCTAGCTAGCGCTTTCCAAGCCAGCCATTTCTTAACGGTTTTGGATGGAGTGCTTGCTCGAATGCGAAACCACTTGGCGATCTCTCCACAAGAAACTCGGTAAATGAACACACACCCAATGTTCTTGAGACCCAACCATAGATCGACTGTAATCTATATACCCCAAAGAGGAATGACCCCTTCCTGCCGCTCCCGTAGTGAGCGGGTGTACTTGTGAATTAAAATGTCGGTCTGTGGAGTCAGCCGTCGTACACCGTAATAACATCATAGACATAATGACATAGCATGACAGACGGACACAAACTGCTGCTACTTTAATGTATAGAAGATGATGTATTTTAACCTCCCGTAACTTTGCAGTCACTATGAAGGGATTAGTGTTATGATTAGATTTACTATAATATTAACGTTATGGTATCATTATTACGAAAATGATATTACTATCAAAAACCGAGGCCGATTCCTTTCTTCCGCAGTTATTCGTACCGTACACCGCTTATCATCGATTCATGAACCATACACCACTTCAATCCAGTAGCTTTGCATTCACGACATTGTGATTAAAGTGTTATGGTTATATTTACTATTTAAGTATTATTATTACGAAAACGATACTACTGAAATGATACTAATTAAAGTACATATTTAGAAACCTGGGCTTAATTTGTCCAAAGCGGCCTGAAGGTAAGGCATGAAGCCTAAGGCCTATATGTACTCTGTTGTTGGAAGATCCGTAACATCTATGCTTTTGATATTTGATGACCATTTTAACAATCGGTTTGTTTGTGTTTCACACTGAATGAAAAACGTAAAAGTAGAGCATGGCGATTGTGATATATGACAGGTTCGACAATATGTTTGGCCTGAATGGCATTGGAATCAAAATGGTGGAGTGTGGAGTCAGCCGTTGTACGCTGCTGTAATAACATCAGACGTAATCACATCACCCTGTCATGTGACCAGATTCTCATCTCTGATTGGTATACGTTTGTGGGGACATACATACATACATACATACATACATACATACGGACGAACAAACATTGTTCTATACGGCTTTGCCCTATGGGCTACACCATATAAAAAAAAAAGTTACGACCTGGACAGATGCACACACACACACCCATACACACACAAACACACAGACAGACAGAAGTAATTACAAAACTCCATCTCCTGCTGTGCAGGGGACGGGCTAACAATGAAATAACAATGTTTAAAGACTCCATTTTTATTTCCACCCTGGATTAAAGTCCACACAGTAATTTTTAGTCTTCCAAGATCAACTATTTGCCTTTCTTTGCTGCCTTTTCATTTTCTCAAACTATCTTGCTTTCTGTCCTCAGCTTCTTCTCATTCTGCTCTTCCAGTATACACAATTCTGCTGCACAGTGCGCAGATTTATCAAACGCACCCCCAACAGTTCTTTTCAGAAAGAGGAACATTGCTTGCTTATGGTTTACTCCCTCCACTGATTAAATACCGTGTAGTGTTTGTGCCTTATGGGCAGATTCCAGGACAAGGTAATATTGACCGCCTCAAGTAACACGCTATTCCAAAGATAATTGTCATGGCCTCAAGTAACAAAAAGCTAATCCAAAGATAATTGTCATGGTTTCAAGTAACAAACAAGTTAATGCACAGATAATCTTCATGGCCGAGAGTAACAAACAAGCAAATCCACAGAGAATAAGGGTGGTCTCAAGCAACAAAACAAGCTTGTGCCAGCTTTGGGGGCCTAATGGCCTCCTCCTGGATTGAAGTTTCTTGTATTTCCTTGGATAAGTTAATCCACAGAGAATAAAGACGATCTCAAGTAACAAACAAGCAAATCCACAACCAATGAAGGCTATATAGTGGCTGACAAGTTCTGCCATGACACCCGTCGGGTGCAAGAGCAAGGCTGGGAAAGACGCATCTAAAGACTGCACAAAGTCTATGAAGGATTATTCCGCTATTGTTACGTGCTCTTCCCCAAGCCCCGGTCACGGTGTACCTCCGAGCCCCGAAATTTGTCACGGCAGAAAGATGTGCTATTATGTGTGCCAATGACCAATGGTGAAACCACACCAATCAATCGATACAAAACCCAAATATTGTATTAAAATCGCACAATAATAACAACTTGCGCAAGTACAAGAAAACCTCAATTGCACAGCAAACACCATACTACTGTGTTCAAAAAGTATCCGACCTTTATTTTTCGTGCGTAAAAAAGAAGAAGCTAGGGAGGCGTTGATTGGTGCACGTATGTAGGCGATCCTAATGCACACGCGTGAATTTTTTCCCACCTGCAGAAGCTGTCATTCGACGGCAGACCGCCGATGAGTGAGGACATGTAAGTGAGCGCCGTCGGATTTTCGTTTTTGACAAAATGACGGAAAGACTTGAACAACGCTACTGCATCAAATGTTGTGTAAAGCTTGGCGATTCCCAAGTGGAAACGATCCGCAAGATTCAACACCGTTCATTCCATTATGAAGGAAGATTTGGGCTTCAGGAGAATCTCAGCGAAGTTCGTACCAAAGCTGCTAACGATTGAGCAGAAGCAACTCCGTTTGGAGATCGCACAGGACATGCTGGAGACTGTGAACAGCGATCCCAGCTTCCTCAACACAGTGATCACTGGCGATGAGTCCTGGGTTTATGGGTACGACCCAGAAACCAAGTTGCAGTCATCACAATGGAAGCATCCAACATCCCCGAGGCCAAAAAACACAAAATTTGATGCAGTAGTGTTGTTCAAGTTTTTCCGTCATTTTGTCAAAAACGAAAATCCGACGGCGCTCACTTACATGTCCGCACTCATCGGCGGTCTGCCGTCGAATGACAGCTTCTGCAGGTGGGAAAAAATTCACGCGTGTGCATTAGGATCGCCTACATACGTGCACCAATCAACGCCTCCCTAGCTTCTTTTTTTTTATGCACGAAAAATAAAGGTCAGATACTTTTTGAACACACTACGTATAATTCCTATGATGGTACCACCAGTTTCTTAACTCAATAACTCACGGTACTCCACGTGAGTGAACTGTAACACCCCCAAAGTCACTGTCACGACACCAGGCCAAAGTCGATTCACGCTCCGGTGATCACAAGAAAAAAGGTCGTATTGAGACCTGAACCCAGGACGGCTGACAGTCGACGCTGCAGAAGAGCCGCTGGGTGAGGTCGGGCCGACGTTGGTCAGGTAAAAGTTCACCCAAAAGGCGACTGGGAATTCACACCTTCAGTTCACCAGGCGATGACGCTGACATGAACGAGCAGCAGTTCCCAAGCGGAGAACCGCGAATTTCCAAGCAAAATCCACAACACACACGAGAACCAGGTGAATCGCTGGTGCGTGGTGAAATGGCTGGTGCGAGGTGAAATGGCGGACGGGCCCGTAATGGAGGTGTACCTGCTCTCCAGCAATGATTCACTTTCGGAACCAAAAGCAAAACCCATCATGCAGGTTTATCTGCCACAACAATAACGACACTGTCACAGGAATCCTTTTCTCGGGGAAACCAATATTCGCTCGTGACCAACGTCCACCAGCGTCCGCTCGACACCTTGAAGCAGATCGGCCTTCCTTTCCCGATCTGACTTGATCCGCTCAAGCCTCTTCTGCCTCCTCTTCCGGTTTCTCCCGTTCCATTTCGTTTTTCTTTTGAAACACTCATTTTTACCTTTGAAGACAGTTATCTCCATTTCACACTCAAACTGTAACAATAATAGTATATGAAACTAAAAATGCTTCCAGTGGATGAAAACCACAAAGACGGAAGTGACGAATCCGTAACACTATCCTCGTTGTGTTTGAAGTTGTTGAAAATGTCCTCTTCAGGATTTGAACCCAGGCTAAACATCTTTGAGGCGAGTGTTCACTGTTCATACCTTGAGGCCATCTCTGCCCACAAGAGAGTGCGATTGTGTGGGAGCGCTATGGCCAATTTCCAAATTATTTGCATTTATATAATATTTCTGTGGTGCCAGCAGAAAGGCATACTTTGTCTGAGGGAATGAGTTTCCTTAAAAGTCACTTCACCAGAGGAGGAGGCCATTAGGCCCATCACACCTGCACAGTGGTTGCCAACCTATGGTTGTTTATCCGTGCCTGATCCTTTTTACCTGTGACTGTCGAAGGTCTATAAGAGTTCTGTGTGGTTATTGTTCCTGTGGTTGTTGGGGGTCGATTTTTGAAATGTGCACCCATTGATCAGACAGCTGTCAGACCCCACCCACATTTGTTGCTTGACTCCACCCACACGAAATAATATGGCTGCCATCTTGTTTTTTGGTGGGCCTAAGACATCAGGCCTTTAGGCCTCTGCTGATTATACACTGCGTCACTGCCTGTGTGCGTTGCGTCAGATTTCCATTGGCTTTGTTTGGGTCGCGTGTTACTCACGATGAGGGCCCCCAAAAAATGTAATCATGTGTCGCATAAAAATTATTAGTAAGGTTTAATCAAGCGCGTCAGCATGCATGGTATGTGCCTCCCTAAAAAAAATAGCGTTACATAATGTTTGAATGGCCACGCATTGGGGTTAAGCAATCCGTATCCGTGTGACAAATCAACTCATTCTGATATAACTGTGGGGAGGCTGTCATGGATGAGAGGTGTCGAGTTAATTTTTTATTAGCGCATTAAATGTGTGTTTCCCATTGGTGCTGTTCATCTTTTAAGAGTGTTGTAAATGCGGGTTTCCCATCATCCTGTTACCGGATTTGGTCATAGGTTATGACCAGAGTGCGGTCATTCTTGTTAAATGCTGTTAAATGTTCAGGCCAAATGGTCAAACCTGTTAAATGCTGACCATCAAGCAAAAAATCAATACGTACTATTTCTAAGGTCTTTGATATGACTTGCCCTGGATGTGATTCGAACCACTCACCACCCAGACACACAGAGCGGATGCTCTAACCATTAGATCGCCGAGTCTGGTGCAGATGTGATACTTATTTCTCTCTTTTGATTGTTTGGGCAACATTATGGTAGTCTTTTCATAAGTAGCATTGTCGTGCCATCCAAAATTGCTGCCAGACTCTTCAGAGTTAAACATAATGTGTGAACTGGCACAATTGTAGACCAACCTATAGTGGGGATTCATTTTACCCATTTCTAAAGGGCCATATTTATGAACCGTCTGGGATTTTTACTGACAATCTAATCATGACCCCTTGTAGGTTTCCTGAGACTAGTTTGCAGACACTTAATATCCAAAATAACATTGCTGCCCTCAACTGGATTTGAACCCCAAATCACTGAAAACATTAACTTCACCAAGGGCAAACATCTTTAAAGGATGGTGTGGTGATTATGTGTGGTTTTCACTTTTAAAATGATCCCTGCTGTGACTGATATCGGGGTGTTTTTGCAGTAGGTGGCAGTATAGTGTATAGAATAAGCAAACATTGTGACCATTTAAGGGTGTAGTACTGGTGAAAAATTGAGAAAACTACATAGGTACCTTTGAGAGGCCTTTACACAAAAACAAAGTCAAGTTAATATCTAATTTTCAGTTTTTCTTGAAAGATATAATCTTGGCTTTAACTCAGACCAGTTTCAACGCTTCTTTGTCATATTACATGCATATAATTTGCATAAATTAGACCGTCAATAAAAAACAAGGAAAAACAAAGAACACATTTCTACTTCTATCTTCTATGTCACCTATCATTCTTTTCACACAAAACTTGGTACATGTATTATACATGTGTTACTCTACTACCTGATGAGAGGATTTTGTGAAATTATGTCAAATGTTCACTAATTAGCTAATTATGCCAATTACCAGATAAAACTTGGTTGTCCTTCAATAAATCCACAATGGCTACTCCTATAAACAAAAGCCTTCATCATTTTAAAGGAAGTGATATTCTGCATATCCTGTCCAAATTTCAGCCCAAAAGAATGATGCAAATTTAAAGTTATAACAAATTTCATGCAAAATATTATATTTCTTGTAAATTACGTGTAAAGATAACAATAATTAGGGGTACTTCTATGACCTCTAATAGCATGATTCTTGTTTATAAGTCTATAAAGAAACTGTTCAGCTAAAAAAAAAAAAAAAAAAAAAAAAAATAATCACCTGTTCACCAGTACTACACCCTTAAGTGTCATTTTGTTTGTCTCTACATCTGGACTTCTGGATAATATTTTACTCTCTCTTTCAAGCAGAGGTCAAGACCAAAGATAGGTGGATCATTCAGGCTTTAATGAACCAGGTTCTGCCAGCACCTTTCACAAGCATTGTCATTCCCGCCAGAGCGGATCCGCGCATGCGCACCTGCCACACAGACAAGACACATACAAGAAACATCCGAGTACTGCAACACTCTCAAGTCTCGACAAGTATCACTTCGTTGTTTCTGTACTTGATTCAGTGTATTTAGGCTCATATGTCACTGATTTTCCTCCCTCTTTCCTGTAATGTCATACTAGAAAAATCCACCCCTTCGGGAGCAATCTGAGAGGGGGGAGGGTGGGGAGGGAATAGCGTGGGGTGTTGGGGAAATATTGTTATGAATTTTGGGGAAGAGTGACTTATAGATCAGGTAGCTCTGTGTCGGTATCATGCTCCGACTGTCGTGAAGAAGAAGAACCATCTTGATGTACATAAGTAGAGGACCTATCTAGCCCGGATGTCGGATTAAGTTTGTATATTTGTGGTCATACGATGATGACCGTTAATTTGTAATTAACGGTGACTGCACGGACCACGTGTTACGCAATCCGCTCGGTGTACTCCAATTACACGTGGCTCGTGCGAGGCTTGCTTCCCCGCTTCCGTGGTGGCGCAGGGATTTAGGCACGAGCGAGGATTGTCCCGAAACCATACCTTGCGTTTCCCCGGAAGAGGCGTTTCAAGTCTCTCGGTTCCACCAAGCCCAGAAAGAACAAGGGGCTTAATCACTCCTTGGTAAGGGTAAGAAGGGTGGCGGAGAACCGTAAAAATATATATATAATTATATATATATATATATATATGTATAATTATATATATATATATATATATATATATATAATTATATATATATTGTTACGGACACGACTTAGATGTTATGATGGGCCGAGCGGAATGGCCGCCGTGTTCGCACAAGTTACCCGATTACACTCGAACGTTGGCCGAATCGCGCTATGCTAAATCAATGAAGGAAAAGACACAACGGCTGGGATTAAGGCAACGACACAAGGGGTACAGTTCTCAAGACCTCCGGAGGAGGATATAATATTGGTTATGCAGAACGGTTAGATTACACGGCAAGAGGTAAAGCACAGAAAGATGGGCACTTATACACGGTCTTATCTTATTCCCGACAGACCACAGACAAACGGGACAAGACTGACTTACACGGGGATTGATGGCAGGGGAGGGCAGGCAGTCGATAGCTCAAGGTGCACCTTGGCTCAGGGGCAGAATCGACCCGGTCCGGTCCAGAGAGGCGGGGAGGTATATCTCAGCGCTAGGAGGTGGCGTCCTTTCTTCTCCAAGCTGAGGCGCATCTGACGTCACCTCCGTCTTCCTGCGCATGTCCCGCGGGGAGTGACACGCCCTCGGCTCGTTAGCTCCGCCCCAGATGGAATCGGTCCGCCGCTTCTTATTGGGTGCGGGGGGTTACCGGGCTCCGCCCTTGACGAGGAGCTGACAGTGAGCCCCTGCGTGGTAACCCCGTCGGAGCACATGGTCAATGGCGGCTAACCAAGCCGGAGTGAGGACGCGCACTCCCCGCGCCGCTGTTGTTGTTGTTGGTGTTGTTGTTTCATGAGGAAGAGATGCGGGGAGGTATTGGGAGGTCCTAAACTTACTACTGGTGCCATACAATCACATTCTGGTGCAACGAAGAGTCAGAATTAATGGAAACGAGTCCTTAACTGACATAGACTAAGAATAACTCGCAAGATGTCCTATAGTTGTCTACGTGAGATGCGGTGAACCTGGGCACGACATTTAATGGGGGGAAAAGGGGAAGGTCGGGGCTACAGAGTGTTGTTTACAGACAATGGGACTAGGGAATGGGGGATTGGGGATAGTTGGGGAGTATTGGGGAAATAGGGGAATATTTACAAGCGGATATGGATGGAGGCCAAATCCCATATCCGCAACATTGCACCCTTCTCTACCTCGGGGTGTCCCGACCCGATAAATTTTTACCTACGTTAGTGTGGCACTCAGATGTAGTTCCCTCTACTATTAACTCAACCCTGAATGCGACAGTTTTACACATGTTCACAAATGAGTAAATATGTCCCCCTGCGACGTTGCACCCTTCTCCTCACAGAAACACACCCACAGGATAACCGAATCGCGGAAAGAATCCTCAAACTAAACATACAGCCGGTAGGGAACATTATTTACACAAGACTACACTGATATTTACACTACGATCCAGGACCTGTTTTTGGAGGAACACATGCACATGCAGATGTTATGCATAGAGAGAGCACGCATGCCAGCATCGATACACCAACCCACGAGTGCCCTGTGGCCTTAAGGCCTTTAATAATGTGCAGAGCACCCCATCCAAGCACCAAAAGCACCACCCCATAACACAGTCAGCACCATCCGGTGCACCAATAAAGTGTTCAATAATCACCGGTGGTGTCGCAGCCGGCCAATGTTCTGCCGCTGGTCTTGCCTTGGAGCCCACTTGGTGTTCTGGCTTCCTTCAACAATAAAGAAAGGCGCCAACCGCGTCCATTTCTAAATTGTGGCCGTCAGGGGGCCAACTATAATGGTTCACCTCTATGGCATAGGTGCCACGTTGACCCATAGGTCCATCAACGGGTGGTGCTTGCCCGCAAAAGAACTGCGGTCCATGGTGGGCGGCCACAAACATTGCGGTCCATATGGTGTATCGATCCAGGCAGCAAGCAGCGAAAGTGCAGGCCCACAACTGCGGAGCCAGCACCTCTCTCTCCTCTCTCTCTGCCCCAAAGCCAGATCCTCGTAGGTGGGAGACAAAAGAAGAAGACAAGTGAGTAAGGTGGTAAGGGCGCAAAAGTGCACGCAATACAAGGTGATGCACACTGGGGGCACATGGGAACCAGGTGAGACAGGTACGTTCCTACCGTACGCCCCCCCCCCCCTCAGCAGGTAACCTACATTGCCCCTCCCTTACCCCTTACTGTATCCACAAAACACAACACTACCCATAAACATCTACTTTACAAATCAACAAACGTCCCTACTGTCTTCCCCGTTCCTCCCATAAACCAAATTCGTCTTCTCTCCCTCCTAACCAATCAAATTTGCCATTTCCAACTCTCATCACAATTTGCCATCTCCAACTCAACAGCAAAATTTGCCATCACCAATTCATCATCAGTCCCTCCTAAGGAGGGAGAGATGGAATCACCCCAATGTCTCATCCACATCGTGATGCGTCTCACAAATCCAAACAGCAATTCTCCCTTCCTGCAACACAGAACAAAGGAACACAGGTGTGGAGTCATCATCATCACCTCAGGTAAGTGGCTGCGTATGGTGCGACAGGTTCATCAATCCTAACTATTTCCTAAATGACTTTAACAACTTTACATTACCCGGGGTCTTTCTCCTGCCAAACCATTGGCCCTCTTACACTATGGGTTCTAAAAACCAATTCCCATTGACCAAACTGTGGTGCTTTTCAATTTGGGGTCTCACTCCCCCGATTCATCTCCCGGTGCCCTCGCACAATTTCTGGGCTGTGACGTGTAGCTCTCCCAGCAGGTCTACCCACCTGCACACCTCCACCACTGCAGTTGCCACCCGAGCTTACCTAGCTCCTCACCCTAACCTAACTAACTGGGGAAGGCCCTCTCCTGGCTCTGTCACCCCCTGGTGCCCTCTGGCACTGGGCTACCCGGGTCCGTCCTCCGGATCCTCGGGCCCCATCCACAACTACCGGCTCCCAGAGCCCACCTGCGGCCTCACCTGGCCGACATCCTCACAGTGGTGGAGTGCCCAAACCAACTACACACACTAACAGGCTACACGCCCAGCCATTTCCACAACACGAATGCACCCATCCACAATACCATTCTGCAACCGCACCACAAATGCCAATATCCAACCACAATTTACCTATACCCTCTACCTAACACTTACACTACCCGCCCCGGGTACTCGTGAAAGGGGTCCACTCTTCCCCCATCCACACCTTCGCACCATGCACACCACTCCGTACCACTTACTCCAACTCTCTCCACACACCTGTACTTGCACACCTGTGCTCTCACACCTGGTGCCACCTGCACCCTTCTCTCCCCAAGCGCATTCGCGCTGATCCACAACACTCACTACTCATACACTGCTCCACACTGCTCCACACACCTGTCCAGTTCTCACACAGCATCATCTCATCTAACTACTCCCCTCTGAAACTTGCGCTTCCCAGTCGTCCCTTTACACTATTGCGCTCCCTCGTCATTATAATCCACACTAATCTACCTGCGTCCCCACTACAGGTATCAGTCACTATCTAAACCTTAGCGTCACCTAAAGTCATCTTCGCTAGATCCCTAACAATATAACCTAACCCACCCGGGCTAGTTTTCACTGCCATAAACCCCATAAACTATTGCGCATTTGCCCCACATGGGAAGGGTGGCAGGGATGCCACCCTTACCCACCGGGCCCATCGCTCATCAATCCCCCAGTCCTCTGGCACTAATAAGCCCCCCTTATTCAGAGGTACTGGGTCCCGCCTCGGCATCTAAAGCCGAGGCAATCCACGGGGGCGCCTGCTCGCCGGTGTAAGGCCTTATCCGGTCGGCGTGGACGATCCGAGGGAGGGCTCGTGGCCCCATTTTGATTTTTACTACCACGTCACAGACTTGCGACAGGACGACCCCCGGGCCTTGCCAGGGAGAGGTGAGTTTCGGGCACCTACCCTTCCTCCTCCGGGGATTGAAGAACCAAATCTTCATCCCCGGAGTGTACTGACTCCCCTGGCTCCGGTGGTCGTACCTGCGCTTCATCTTTTCCCCCGCCAGATGGAGTTGGCGGCGGGCGAAGGCATGGACTAGCTCCATGCCTTCCTCTAGGTGACGTGCGTACCCCTCCCTCGGCGGGTTAACCACTGTGTCTGGCACGGGACCGCATAGCAAGTCGGCGGGAGCCCGTAACTCCCACCCATACATAAGCAACGCTGGACTGCATGCGGTGGCCCCGTGCTGGCTGGTTCTGTAGGCCATGAGCAAATAAGGGAGATGTTCGTCCCAGTCATCCTGACGGGTGGCGGTGAACAGTGCCAGTTGTTGGATTAGAGTTCGGTTGAATCTCTCCACCATCCCGTCAGATTGAGGTCTTAAAGGCGTTGTTCTTGTTTTCCGAATTGACAGGAGACTGCACACATCTTTTAGCAATTTGCTCTCAAAATTTCGTCCCTGGTCGGTGTGCAACTCCTGTGGAATCCCATGCCGGCACACAAATCCTTCCACGAAGGCCTGCGCTACCAACCCTGCTTCTTGGTTGGGGAGGGCGTAGGCCTCCGGCCACTTGGTGAAGTAGTCCATCACAACGAGGATGTACTTATTACCTAAGCGGGTGTGGGGTAGTGGGCCTAGGATATCCATGGCCACCCGCTCTAGGGGGGCCCCCACCTGGTGTAATTGAAGGGGGGCCCTCATCCTCCGTGCTGGTCCCTTTTTGGCAGTACAGGCGTCGCATCTCCGACACCAGTCCTGTATGTCGCGCCCCATATTCACCCAATAAAACCTCCGGCGTACCTGCGATGTCGTCTTTGTCCTGCCCAAATGGCCGCCGGGGCGGGTACCATGCTCCTGTTGCAATATATCGGTCTTAAATTTATTTGGGACTACCACCAGCCAGGAAGTTTTATCAGAGGGAACCTCCACCCACTTGCGATACAAGATGTTATCCTTCAATTCCAGGGTTTTCCACTGAGCCCAATACGCCTTGGTCTGTGCCCCGAGGGGGGTGACCTCTTCCCCATTAGGTCTTTGCCCCAATTTGACCCAATTGAACACTGGCCCCAGGACAGGATCCTCCTGCTGGGCCGTGCTCCATGCCAAAGTTCCGAATTCCTCATCTGCGGTTAGTGGCAAAATTGGCCCTCTCACCCGGGTTGCCCGGACAACGAGGGTCGGGTCCGAATCGCCCAATTGTTCCCTCTCCTCGTGTCTCGCACAAAATGTGCAGTTTTCCCCCAGACAAGGACGCCGAGAGAGTGCGTCCGCATTACCATGGGCCTTCCCGGCCCTATGGGCCACATCAAAATCGTACTGCTGCAACTTTTCCAACCACCTTGCAATTTGGCCCTCTGGTTCATTGAACCGAAGGAGCCATTGCAAGGAGGAATGGTCAGTTCTAACCAAAAATTTCCGCCCGTACAAGTACGGGTGGAAATGGTTCCTGGCAGCCAGCATAGCCAATAACTCTTTGCGAGTGACGCATTAATTTCGCTCGGGCCTACTTAAGGCCCGACTATAATAACCAATCACTCTCTCCACGCCCTCCTGTGTCTGAGACAAAACTGCGCCCAATCCTTCCTGGCTCGCATCCGTGTCCAGGGTAAATGCCCCGTTGCTAGTGGGGTAAGCTAGAAGGGGTGCGGATGTTAGACACCCCTTCAATTTTTGGAAGGCCTCGTGGCACTCCCGTGTCCAATTAAATCGCGTCCCCTTCTCCGTAAGCCGGTGGAGGGGACGGGCCAACTCCGCAAATTTCGCCACAAAGCGCCGGTAGTAGGAGCAGAGTCCCAAAAATCCCCGCACCTCTTTGATGGTACGTGGTGCGGGCCACTCCTCTACCACTTTAATTTTGTCTGGGTCCGTTTTTACCCCCTCGCAACCGATGACGTGGCCTAAATAGGCCACCTCCTTGGCAAACAAGGTGCACTTACTCGGGTTCAGCTTCAACCCTGCCTGTCTGAGGCACCCGAACACCTGGTCCAAATTAGCTACTGCCTGGGGGAACGTTTTGGCATGTACTAGGACGTCATCCAGGTACACCAGGCATGATTGCCATGGCATGCCGCCTAGTACATGCTCCATCAATCTTTCAAAGGTGGCGGGGGCGTTACACAAACCAAACGGCATCACAGTAAACTGATACAGTCCCTTACCTGTGGAAAATGCCGTTTTCTCCTTCCCTGCCCTATCCATCTCCACCTGCCAATACCCACTCTTGAGGTCCAAAGTTGAGAACCAATTTGAGCCCGCAACGGCATCGAGGGTGTCATCAATCCTTGGCAGGGGATATGAGTCCTTGAGTGTCACGTTGTTTAGCTGGCGATAGTCCACGCAGAACCGCGTGGTCCCATCCTTCTTTTTGACCAGCACAACAGGTGACATCCAAGGACTTCCCGAGGGCTCGATCACGCCTGCGTCGAGCATTTTTTCAACCTGCTCGTCAGCTTCCGCCCTCTTGCTCCAAGGGAGTCGTCGGGCGGCCTGACGAATAGGCCGGGCCTCACCGGTGTGGATCTGATGTTTCACCAGGCCCGTACGTCCAATATCCTCGGTGGACAGGGAGAAGAGGTCCAAATGGGACCCAACCAGTTTGTGTAAGGCCTCCCTCTGGGTACCTCCCAACTCTACGCTACTACGATTTACCATCTCGCAAATGGGATCGGGCCAATTCCTACTTCTTATTGAAGGTTCCCCCCGGGGCCGGCTCGGCTGGACGTTCTCGCCCCTCACTGTCGCGACTTCCTCAACTGGGGTGCAGCCAGCTACCCTCGTGCCCCTTACTATAGTGCGTGGTTCTGTACTTATATTTATTACTCGGACGGCCACTACCGGTCCGTCCGTTTTTACAAGGGTGCGGCCCACGATTAAACCCGGTATGGACTGCGCTGCCACCGGTTCGACCAGGCCGCAGGACTCCTGCCATGTTGGGCGAGCTGCCCACCGGTCCGGCACTATCGCCTCGGCCCTTGGGGGGATGGTCACGGCCTCGGAAGCCTCCAGCTCCGCTCTCTCGGCCGTGCTCACTCCCCCTAACGGCAGCTCTTCTACTCCCACCTGCAGGATCCCCCGGCACAAGTCGATTTTACAACCGCTGGCAGTCAACAAATCCAACCCTATTAAACATGGGTCGCACACCTCCGCCACCCAAACATCTATCTCCCTCCTTACCGACCCTAACTTGAGGGTCACAGAACCACGCCCTATGATCGGGGCCGTTACCCCGGTAGCAAGTTGCAAGCTATAATTTTGCAGGCGCTGGATCTTATCCCAGCCACCTGCGCTCGAATCAAGGACCACAGGGCTGATGATCGTGGCGCTAGCTCCTGTGTCCACTACGGCGTCTACCCCCACGCCAGCAATTTTGCATCTGATTGTCAGGCTACCGGTTCCAATTTGGCCACAATAAATGACCTGTCGCCTCAATGAGGGCTCTCCTCCATCCTCTTCTGCCGAACACCGCCCTACGTGCCCGACACCTTCTAGTTTCCCGGGGTCTGGCGGGGGGGTGTCTGGGGTCGGCTAACCCGCTCCCCCCTGGGCGGAGTTGAGGATCTCAACCGCCGGGGATCATCCCGGCGCGTGGCTCGACAGTGCCGCGCCAGGTGACCCAGACGGTTGCAAGTATAGCACCTCACCTGATAAGGTGCTTGTCTCCGGAATTCCAAATTTCCCCCCCTGTAGGTCCGAATTGGATTACCCGCTCGTGGTCCACCGCGGGCCACCTCCGGGGCCGCCTGCCATAGTCCAGGTCCCGCCAGGCGCTGGTCCACCAGCCTCCGGACCATGCCCGCCAGGTCAGGACTCACGTCGGGGGCGGGCCCCCTAAGGGGTCCGCCCTCCATCGGGGGTCCCACCTGGCGGACCGCCATTGCGTGACGCTCGCCCCCCCGGGCCAGGGGCCTCGCTGCTTTGCAACGGGCCGCAGCGTCAGCCGCCTGGCTCAGAGTCTGCGGGCGCCACATGGCGAGCTGTTGCCGGAGCTCAATATCCGGGAGGGCCTGGATAAAATGGTCCAGCGCCAGGCTTTCCCGGGAATCCGCTGCCATGTTAGCATGTGCGATCCCCACTGTGCGGCGAATGTCGTGGGCAAGTTCCCCGATGGCTTCCTGGGGCTTGCGTTTTCGCAGCGCGAGCTGAGCTTTAACAAGCTCGCTCTGCTGTTCAATGCCGAATCGATTAATTAGGGCGTCGCGGAGGGCTGGCAGGGTGAGAGCACCCGCTGGTAATGCCGTCAGCACCTCCGCCGCCGCGCCGTGCAATGCGGCCACCAGGTGTACTCCACCTTCGTCCTCACCCCAACCGTTGCCCTTACACACACAGTCAAACTGCGCTAGGTACGCGCGTAGATCACTCTTGCCGTCATACGGCGCGAGTGGGACCTTGTGGGACCACCTCGTATGCGAGTCGTTGCCCGCCTGCCGGACCCCGTGCGTCGCCCCTTGCGAGGTCAGCGCGGGGCCGAACCGGCCGGGCCCCCACAGTACATTACCCCCAAGGGGCTCTCGTGCCTCCCCTGTCCCTCTAACAACTACCCCTGTTGGTGTCGATGCATGGGTCACACTTCCGCAACCCGCTACCCATTCCATCCCACCACAACCTTGCTCACCCACACCTCGCACCTCTCGTTCCATACCCTCCGGACCAGCCATACACCTCACTCTTGGCCTCTCACGAACATCCGGGTCTATCTCGACCCCCAAGCTTATTAAATCACCTGGCGCATCATACGCACGACCATATTGGTCACCACTTACACCGGATCCTCTTTCTCTTCGCTTCTCCTCCATCACCTGCGAATCCCTCATCCGGTTAATGAGCACATCATCACGATCCGAACACAGACTTTGGACCAATTCTTTTACTTCCTCCTTTATCTCTTTCTTATCCTCTCTCCGTCGCTTCTTAATTTCGCTCACCCCTTCTTCCACTTCTTCTAATTTCTGCTTCACCTCCTTCATCTCCTCATGCGCCCCTTTAAGTTCTTCCTCTAACTCCACTTTATTTTTTTCTATGTGCTCCCGCACCTCCCGCTCTTTAACCTCCATCACCTCTACCACCTTGTCCATTTTTCTCGTCAGGTCCTCATGTACCGTCTGACACTCTTTTTTAATTACCCCTACGTCCTTTTTCATCTCCTTCTGTGTCGATTTTAAACCCTCTATTACCGCTGTGTTCTTCTTTACCTGGTCCCCCAACTCCTTTTGTCCCACTGTCAGTTGTTCTACTCCCAGCGTCAACTCCTCTATACCACCTTGCAATTTTACAGTCCCCTTTCTCACCTCCTTCTCCATGCGCTCCTTACAGTGCCTCACCTCCTCGCGCACTCCTCCGACCTCCTCACTCACACCTCTTCTGACCTCTTCTCCCATCACTTGCATCTCCTGCCCAGATGCCACCCTCATCTGCTCCATTTCCTCCCTGTGAGCATCCAGTTTGGTTTCTACCCCCATTCTGACCCCCTCTATCTGCTGCCCCATTTGTTCAACTTCCCTTTCCGCTTGGTCCCTCATGTCCCTCAATTTGCCTTCCATACTGTTTTCTAACCCCATTAACCCATTTTTTACCCCCTCTAACTGATTCTCCTGGGCAGCCATTCTATTTCCACCCCCGTTAACCCATTCTTTACTTCTTTTATCCCGTTGTCTAACCCCTCAAAATTATTGTCTAACTTCTCACCGGTACCCCTCGCTTCGTCCCTCATTACCCCCATTTGGCCCTCCAATCGCTCACCCTGAGCTACCATCCGGTTCCCCATTACCCCCATTTGGCCCTCCAATCGCTCACTCTGAGCATCCATCCGGTTCCCCATTACCCCCATCATTCTGCTTTCCATTTCTTCGCTATTCTTGTCCATAAGGGCCTTCATTTGTATAAAAAAAAGGTTCAAATCTACCAGCGGCGCTACTACGGTCGCGGGCGCGGTCGCCGTGGCCATGTGCGAGGCGCCATTTTGCGCGCCCGTAACCTCGTGCGCGATGACGCTATTTTGCGAGCCCGCCACCCTCACTGCTTCGCTCTCCTCTTGTCCCTCAATTTGGTCCTGGATCGACCCTGCCTCACTCTCCTCTACCGGAACCCAGCCGTCTTGATCTGCCATAGCGCGACTTTCAAAATTCGGGTTTTTATTTTTGTAAAACACAATCAAATTTCGCCGTTATAATTTCACGCGCTCGGGTCCAATCTCACTCCTCGACACCAATTGTTACGGACACGACTTAGATGTTATGATGGGCCGAGCGGAATGGCCGCCGTGTTCGCACAAGTTACCCGATTACACTCGAACGTTGGCCGAATCGCGCTATGCTAAATCAATGAAGGAAAAGACACAACGGCTGGGATTAAGGCAACGACACAAGGGGTACAGTTCTCAAGACCTCCGGAGGAGGATATAATATTGGTTATGCAGAACGGTTAGATTACACGGCAAGAGGTAAAGCACAGAAAGATGGGCACTTATACACGGTCTTATCTTAATCCCGACAGACCACAGACAAACGGGACAAGACTGACTTACACGGGGATTGATGGCAGGGGAGGGCAGGCAGCCGATAGCTCAAGGTGCACCTTGGCTCAGGGGCAGAATCGACCCGGTCCGGTCCAGAGAGGCGGGGAGGTATATCTCAGCGCTAGGAGGTGGCGTCCTTTCTTCTCCAAGCTGAGGCGCATCTGACGTCACCTCCGTCTTCCTGCGCATGTCCCGCGGGGAGTCACACGCCCTCGGCTCGTTAGCTCCGCCCCAGATGGAATCGGTCCGCCGCTTCTTATTGGGTGCAGGGGGTTACCGGGCTCCGCCCTTGACGAGGAGCTGACAGTGAGCCCCTGCGTGGTAACCCCGTCGGAGCACATGGTCAATGGCGGCTAACCAAGCCGGAGTGAGGACGCGCACTCCCCGCGCCGCTGTTGTTGTTGTTGGTGTTGTTGTTTCATGAGGAAGAGATGCGGGGAGGTATTGGGAGGTCCTAAACCTACTACTGGTGCCATACAATCACATTCTGGTGCAACGAAGAGTCAGAATTAATGGAAACGAGTCCTTAACTGACATAGACTAAGAATAACTAGCAAGATGTCCTATAGTTGTCTACGTGAGATGCGGTGAACCTGGGCACGACATTTAATGGGGGAAAAAGGGAAAGGTCGGGGCTACAGAGTGTTGTTTACAGACAATGGGACTAGGGAATGGGGGATTGGGGATAGTTGGGGAGTATTGGGGAAATAGGGGAATATTTACAAGCGGATATGGATGGAGGCCAAATCCCATATCCGCAACAATATATATATAATTATATATACAGACTTGGCATTTAGTATGGAATATTTTTTTTGTGGGGGTGAACTTACTTTTCAAGATGACTTAGAACCAAAAGTTCATTGGAATTATGTTGAAATTATTCTAGATTTTGTTAATGTGACCTTTAAAAGAAACAAAAACCACATTTGACATTTCGAAACAAATAAATTGATTCTTGAAAGTGATGTAAACTGATATCGAACTCAATTCACGGACAGTACTGTGTTAAACTTCTGTGCGTTTTCCAGAAGTATCTCTTTATTTTGCACATTAGCCAAATTTTTTTTAACAAAAACAAAAGTTAAATTACGACTGGGATTACGGACAGTAAAATTACAGTTCAGTACTTCGTGTTACCCCCACGAGCATACAGGAGAGCACGTACACGTTGAGGCATGCTGTTCACGAGATTTGCCAAGGTTTGGACAGGAATTGCTTGCCATGCAGTGACAATAACCTGCTGCAATTCACGCACAGAGGTCGGCTGCTGGTCCAAGGGGTCGATTTGACGCATTAATTATGCCCACAAGTTCTCTATCGGATTCATATCCGGGGACATGGCAGGCCACTCCATATGCTCTACACCACAGTCAGCAAGAAAGTGTTGGATCATGCGAGCACGATGAGGCCGTGCATTGTCATCTTGGAAGACAAAGTTTCCTCAAAAGGCTGCACGAGCAAATGGAAGCAGTTTCTTCCAGAATGGCCCTGTACTTGAACTGGTTCAGGTTTCCATTCAAAACAACCAGGTCAGTTTTGCCCCCTGCATGAAAAGCAGCCCAAACGGTCACCGCACCACCTCCAGCTTGGACTCTTGGCACTATACAATCTTTTTTGTAGGCTTCATACACTTGTCTGCACACTCGGACGCGGCCATCTTGACGATAGACCAGAAATCTAGACTCGTCACTGAAGATCACATGATTCCAGTGTCCTGGCTGCCATTGACGGTGCTCTCTGGCCCACTGCAATCGGCGCTGGCAGTGTTGTCTGGTCAGGCGTGGCTTTCTCAGGGGACGCCTGGCACGATAGCCTGCTTGAACCAGTCGTTGGTTGACTAGCCCTCTGGATACAGGCACATTTGTCAGTTTCTGCCACTCAGCCCTAAGCCGATTAGCTGACTTGGTACGGCCATTGCGGACTAACCGGTGCAGCTGGCGTTCATCCCTCCTTGTGGTTCTGCGGGGACGTCCTGGCCTCGGTATTGGAGTAGGGACACCCCTCTGAGCATTTCGTTTCAGGATCTTTGACGCCTGACCTTGAGTGATGCCATACTGCCGAGCAATAGCACACTGTTTCATGCCGTAATTTCGTAAAGCCACCACTCCATGACAAACAGCATTGTCGAGTTGACGGACCATCTCCAGAGGAAGCGGCAATAACGTTTGGAGATGTGCAGCAGTTGTTTTCCACTAATACAGAACGCAACAACCCTTGTATACCTGACTGTGAAGCCAATCATCAAATGCACCTGTCCGTACATTTTGCCACGCCACCTGTGATATAATCCTGTTGTTGACTTCTTGCTGTGACAGACAATCAGTGACATGGTTCTTTCAACAAATAAATCACCAAAGTGTAAAAGAAACTCACCAGATTGATATACTGAGTTAAGAAAGTAAACCCAAGTCAAGAAAAAAAAAAATTGCATATTAAATGCCAAGTCTGTATATATATATATATATATATTGTAACGGATTTGGGAAACCGTGCACTTTGTGTAATTGATTGTAAATATACCCCCTTTTAAATAATGTAATGATTCTTTGTAAATACCTCCATTTGTGTAAAGGTCAAGGGTCGTCCCCTAGTTAGTCCACCGCACCACGTAGCAAATCATAGGATCTCTCAATAGTTATTTCTTTATTATGTGTATCAGGTAAGTCCATGTCTCCAATAGTTGACTTTGTGTTGCATCGAATCAAATAATATAGAGCCCCTTTTCCATAGCGTTTGCCTCCATTACCAACTGCATTCGCCACCATTGCCCATGTGCTCCATCTCAGAGAAAAGGGGGGAGGAGCTACATTATTGGCGTGGCCCCCACCTCGTCCTCAAGGGTGGAGCCCCCGAACGACCAACCAGAAATCAGTCGGTATGGCTTGAGAGGGCGTGGCTATATAACCCGTTGCGCAAAGCCCCCACCTGAGAGAGTTCTGAGGAGTCCTGTGGAGAGGTGAGCTGGAGTTTTGAGGGAGGTGCTTGCGCAAGTGGCGGTTCTGCTGGGAGAGATTCGGAGACGTATGAGAAAGAGAGCGCAGGAGGCGGAGGACGCCTGAGAAAGCTGCCGGTGTGAAGCCGAATACGTCGCGCTGCCGCCCTGCTCGCTTCCAGCCCGGAGCGGACCTGCTTGCTGTGCCCTGCCAATCCTTCCAGCCCTGTGGTCTCACCTTCTTCTCCTTCCAGCCAATCCTACCTGCAATTCCCCATTCGTGTGAGTCTGCCCGTCGTCTGTCCTTTGTGTTGACTGGGTATAAGTAAGACTGTCTAAGCTAAGGATTGCACTGTGTATCTGCTTTTCCTGTAAATGACGTTCGTGCTTCTCTTCTTTGGTTTTGTGTAAATAGTAGTTAATAAATATCCCTGTTATTTCTTACCTTTGGCTTCTTCTTTCTCATCCGATCGCTTTAGTGGTTTCTTGATTGAGTTCCTGTGGTGCGATTTCGGCCAACGCTTATAATCGGGTTAGTCTTTGCTAACGGCTCGAACTTCGGACTGCTAACCTGCTCGGCAAATACCATCTTGTCCATGGTTTCGAGCGGTACTTGTCTCCCTGTTTTGCGGAGGGATTGGTGAAAGTATTCGGGAGAACACCTTGACCAATAACTCTGATCAATCCCACCTCGCAAAGGAGCGTTACAGGTACCAGGAACGGAGACGGCCAGCTTAACAAGACGAGGGGATTAAACCCCCTCGGTAAGGGGAGTGCCGTCGTCCGATTCCGTAACTATATATATATATATATATATATATATATATATATATATATATATATATATATATATATATATATATATATATATATATATATATATATATATACATATATATATATATATATATACAGTATATATATATATATATATATATATATATATATATATATATATATATATATATATATATATATATATATATACAGTATATATATATATATATAAAGATAGATACATATACAGTGCATTCAGAAAGTATTCAGACCCCTTCACTTTTTTCACATTTTGTTATGTTGCAGCCTTATGCTGAAATCGTTTAATTTCATTTTTTCCCTCATCAATCTACACTCAATACCCCATAATGACAAAGAGAAAACAGGATTTTAGAAAGTTTTGCAAATTTATTTAAAAGAAAAAACTGAAATATCACATTGACATAAGTATTCAGACCCTTTGCTATTACACTTAAAATTTAGCTCAGCTGCCTCCCATTTCTCTTGATCATCTTTGAGATGTTTCTACACCTTGATTGGAGTCCACCTGTGGTAAATTCAATTGATTGGACATGATTTGGAATGGCACACACCTGTCTATATGAGGTCTCACAGCTGACATTGCATATCAGAGCAAAAACCAAGCCATGAGGTCGAAGGAACTGCCTGCAGAGCTCAGAGACAGGATTGTGTCGAGGCACAGATCTGGGGAAGCCAACAAAAAAATTTCTGCTGCATTGAAGGTTCCCAAGAGCACAGTGGCCTCCATAATTCTTAAATGGAAGAAGTTTGGAACAACCAGGACTCTTCCTAGAGCTGGCCACCTGGCCAAACTGAGCAATCGGGGGAGAAGGGCCTTGGTAAGAGAGGTGACCAAGAACCCGATGGTCACTCTGGCTGAGCTCCAGAGATCCTGTGTGGAGATGGGAGAAACTTCCAGAAGGACAACCATCAATGCAACACTCCACCGATCTGGGATTTATGACAGAGTGGCCAGACAGAAGCCTCTCTTCAATGAAAGACACATGAAACCCCACTTGGAGTTTGCAAAAAAGCACCTAAAAGACTCTCAGACTGTGAGAAACACGATTCTGTGCTCTGATGAAACCAAGATTGAACTGTTTGGCCTCAATTCTAAGCGTCATGTAGGAAACCAGGCACCGCTCATCACCTGCCCAATACCATCCCAACGATGAAGCATGGTGGTGACAGTATCATGCTGTGGGGGTGTTTTTCAGCAGCAGGGACCGGGGGACTGGTCAGGGTTGAGCGAACAATGAACGGAGCAAAGTACAGAGATATCCTTAATGAAAACCTGAAACAGAGCGTTCAGGACCTCAGACTGGGCCGAAGGTTCACCTTCCAACAGGACAATGACCCTAAGCACACAGCCAAGACAACGCAGGAGTGGCTTCGGGACAACTCTGTGAAGGTCCTTGAGTGGCCCAGCCAGAGCCCTGACTTGAACCCAATCGAACATCACTGGAGAGACCTGAAAATGGCTGTCCACCGACGGTCCCCATCCAACCTGACAGAGCTTGAGAGGATCTGCAGAGAAGAATCGCAGAAAATCCCCAAATCCTGGTGTGCAAAGCTTGTCATGTCATACCCAAGAAGACTCGAGGCTGTAATCGCTGCCAAAGGTGCTTCAACTAAGTACTGAGTTAAGGGTCTGAATACTTAGGTCAATGTGATATTTCAGTTTTTTCATTTTAATAAATTTGCAAAACTTTCTGAAATCCTGTTTGGTCTTTGTCATTATGGGGTATTGAGTGTAGATTGATGAGGGAAAAAATGAATTTAAACGATTTCAGCATAAGGCTGCAACATAACAAAATGTGAAAAAAGTGAAGGGGTCTGAATACTTTCTGAATGCACTGTACATATTGTTACGTTTGCAGGTGGTAGGGATACCATAGACCAGGAAGAGTGCATAAATTAGCATGCTCCGTGTGTCACGATGAAGAAGAAGAACTACATGTAATAAGTAGCGAATTTGTATTAGCCCGGATGTCGTGTAAGGTGTATCTTTGTCCCCATTACGAGGAGTGGGGTATGTTAATTAGTTCAGGGATTATGGGTAATTTATTACTTGTATGTCGTTACCTCTGTAATTTATTTCCTATGTCCCTTTTGGCACCACACCATAGACACTAGCCAAAATCGCCCATTAAATAGCTCACTAATAATAAAACCTACCGGAAGCCAAGACATTGAGCACTGCCGCTGATGACATTGACTTTGGAAGCGCACAGGACGGGCGGGTCGAAGGCCACACCCAGAAGGGCAGTGATTGGTCAGGGTTTTGATTGGCACAAGGCCGGGGTAAGATGGGACTTGCTGATAGGAGCAGGGAAGAACTGGAAGGGAGCGACTCGCTGATTGGTGAAGCACCCCAGATGACGTCAGAGCCTGGGTGGTGAAGGAATGCGCTAGCGGACATTTCTCTCTCTTCTTCTTGGCTTTTCGCTCCAGGGAACATTTTGTTCTCTTCTCCTTGGCTCCTTGCTCTGACCGAATTCCCTCTTGCACTTTTTCTCACCTGGACCTCGTACGAGCGGTGGCATTTTTCTCTCGGGCTCAAGGGAGCGATCGTGAATGGCCATGTTTGGAGATCTTGCTGGTGTTTGTGAGGAAGAGCCGCGACTTTCCAAGCAAGAGCGACGGGTGGATGAGCGCTGATGGCTCGCTGCAGCGTGACCAAGGGCCGGAGGAGCGTGACACACAGCGAGGCCTGAGTTCCCGCCAACAAACGAGCGGTTCCCACCAATGAACGTGCGGTTCCCGCCAACGGGCGTGCGGTTCCCGCCAAGGCCCCGGACGATTTCCACGATTACTGAGGAGACCCCACCAGCAATCAGAGTTAAGTGCACACAAACGCTATTTATTTGACTTAGTCACATGAAAAAGTAAGTACACCCCATGTAAAGTTTTGACTTTTTCAACATATTTCAACATACAGCTATTTGATCTTCATTTCAACAATATTGACAGATAAAGGTGATATAATATAACAAATATCATGAAACATTTACATTTTGTAGTGCATTGTATAATTTAAATAAACATGATTGCAAATTTCGCATGTGGAAAAAGTAAGTACACCCTTGGCTCTAAAAGGTGGTATTGGCCCCTTTGGCAGAAACAATCTTAAGTAGGCATTTCCTATGACTGTCTACCAGTCTCTGACATCGACTGGGAGAAATTTTTGCCCACTCCTCCATGCAGAATTATTTCAGCTGTGCGATGTTTGAGGGGTTTCTTGCATGCACAGCTCGTTTCAAATCCCCCCAAAACATCTCGATGGGATTTAGATCCAGGCTTTGATTTGGCCATTCCAGAACCCTCCATTTCTTTCTTTTCAGCCATTCCTTGGTGGATTTACTGGTATGTTTAGGGTCATTGTCATGTTGCAATGTCCACCTTCGGTTGAGCTTCAACTTTCCGACAGATGGCCTCACATTATCCTCAAGCACCCTCTGGTACAATGAAGAATTCATAGTGGATTCTATGATGGTGAGCTGCCCAGGCCCTGATGCAGCAAAGCTGCCCCAAACCATAATATTTCCACCACCATGCTTTACAGTTGGTATCAGGTTCTTGTGGTCAAATGCTGTCTTTGGTTTTCACCAAACATGTCTTCTGGTACTGTGGCCAAATAGCTCTACCTTTGACTCATCTGTACAGAGCACATTGTTCCAGAAGTGCTGGTCTTTGCCTAGGTGTTCATTGGCAAACGTTAGTCTTGCCCTGATGTTCTTTCTGGACAGCAAAGGTTTCCTCCTGGCACACCTCCCATATAGAACAAATTTGTGCAGCCTCTTTCTAATGGTAGACTCGTGCACTTTGACATCAACAGTGGCAAGAGCTGCCTGTCGGTCCCGTGATGACATTCTGGGGTTCTTAGAGACTTCTTTCAGCATCTTGCGGTCTGCTCTCGGGCTGAAATTGCTGGGGCGGCCGGGCCTGAATAAGTTGGCAGTTGTTTGGAATCTTCTCCACTTGTAGATGATGATCTTCCGGACAGTCGAATGATTGATTTCAAATTGTTTGGAGATGTTTTTAAATCCCTTCCCAGACTCGTAGGCATCTACAACCTTCTTTCTGAAGGCATCAGAGAGCTATTTTGATCGAGACATGGTGAAGACGCACACTTCAACAACAAAGAGCAAACCAAACGAAATGTCTGAGGTTTAAATAAGACAGGTTCCTCCAAGATCCTCTCTGACGATGTTCTAATCATTTGCACCTGAGCTTGTGCACCTGATTCTAATTTTAGGTATTTGAAGTAGTGATAAATGTAGGGGTGTTCTTACTTTTTCCACATGCGAAATTTGCATTTATGTATATTTAAATTATACAATGGACTACAAAATGTAAATGTTTCATCATATTTGTTATATTATTTCACCTTTATCTATCAATATTGTTGAAATGAAGATCAAATAGCTGTATGTTGAAATATGTTGAAAAAGTCAAAACTTTACATGGGGTGTACTTACTTTTTCACGTGACTGTATTTTATCCTTTGTTTGTATTCGGTCCGTTTGGGAGCTCTCCAATTTAGGAATTTCTTGTTATGTGACCGTGTTTTATTTTGTTGCCGGCATTTCTTAATAATGCCGGCATTTTCTTGTACATTTTAAACTCGTCTCGGTTCGAGTTGATTTATTGCAGGTTTGAGGACTGCCGTGAAGGTAAGCGCTCCAGTTACCTTAACGCTCCGGTCAGCGTGAAGGTAATTCTCCCCCTCCCTCTTGTTTCCCCACGCATATTCTCTGCCATTTGAACGGAATGCCTCGGAGTAACAGCTCGTTTGGTCATCCGTGCCACTCTGAGGTGTTCACCAAGGGTAGGCATGTGACAATATATGCAGCTTGCTTCAAAAAAAATGTTCACACTTATATGGCACTATACATCTCAGAAGTGTTAACCTTTTTTTGAAGCACCCTGCATATATATATATATATATATATATATATATATATATATATATATATATATATATATATATATATATATATATATATATATATATATATACACACACACACAATATATATATATATATACAGTATATATATATTGTTACGGACACGGCTAGGATGTTGTTTGCCGAGCGGATGGCCGCCGCGCCCGAACAGTTACCCCTACTAACCCGATTCCTGAACGTTGGCCAAAATCGCGCCACAGATATTCAATAGGGAAAAGACAAAGGCGACACGGATGTGAAGAAGAAGAAGGAGACAAAAAGGTTTGAAATACGAATATAATTTATTACTATGTACAGGATTGAAAGAAACCAAGGAAGAAGGAAAGATAAGAAAATAAAGCAGAAAGAGGGACGGACCAGAAAGACACAGTGAAAATACTAGCTTAACTAAACAGGCTTAATTAACCCAGGGACAAGACACACAGAACAAACTCACGTACACGAATGGGGAAATTGCAGGCAGGAATGACAGGAGGTGGGTGGCTGGAGGGGGAGGAAGGCACGGAGCTGGCTGAAGCTTGATCCCGCACGGGACGTCGGGCTGGACCTCGACAGCCGCCGATGCCACCGATCCTGTCGTGTGCGCGGGGTAACGGGTCGGAGCTGCTTGGTGGAGCCAAGCTGCTGGTGGGGGGTCTGGCGTGACGGGTTCTCTCTCCCTCTCTCACAAACTCCAGGACTCTTTCTCTCTTTGCTTCGCTTCGCCCCTTCTCTCCTCTCTCTTTCTTAGTCCAACCCAGTCCAACAACTTCCTCTCTTGCTTGGTCCAACTCTTAGTCCTACTCAGTCCAACTCTTAGTCCAACAACTTCCTCTCTTGCTTAGTCCAACTCTTTAATCCAACTCTTCCTCTCTTGCTTAGTCCAACAACAACTTCCTGGCTTTCGCGCGCGCTCTATATAGCGCCTCAGGTGATCAAGCCGCTGGTGTCCAGGACACGCCCATCGGTCAGCTCGCCTCGGCCCTGATTGGTCGGCACGGCCCTCTGGCTCCGCCCTTGATGACGATGGGCGGGCACGCCCAGGAGTCGGCAGCTCCTCCCCCTTCTTCTCCAAGCCGACCTCGTGGCGAATGGAGTCACGGAGGGAACAGTTGGCAATTGTTGGAAGGGGAATGTGAATGAAAGGGGATCTACTCTTATTTCACTTGGTGCAATGGAGTATTTAAATTAATGGAAGACAAATCCTTAGCCTAATACACATAATAAGGATATAACTACTGAACAGGGATATATGGTGTCCTTCATGTATGCTTTATGGAATTAACTATGGGAGGGTCCAGAATTTGACCTTTATACACTGACTGGAGGCAGGAGGGTCCAGAATAAAGCAATAATAATAAATAAAAAAATTAAAAAAACACAATCCTCATATCCACAATATATATATGTATATATATATGTATATATATATATATATATATATATATATATATATATATATATATATATATATATATATATATATATATATATACACACACATATATATGTATATATATGTATATATATATACATATATATGTATATATATATATATATATATATACATATATATGTATATATATATATATATATATATATACATATGAAGGAGCTGGGGCTCCCACGTCGATCGGAAGAATGGACGCGACAAAAAAGCTGGAATTCATCCGAGTTGCTTTATTCAAACCAAACACTCAGGCACTCTGAAAAGCCCGTTTATCGGGCAGCAATATATATACATATTATCCCGGAGCGTTTGCCCAGGAAAGGCGAGAGGGGGCGTGGCCCAGCGTCCTGGCTGCGGCCTGGCAAGTTGAGGGCGAGTCTGCCCGGGCATGCCCGGGCGTCCCGACCGAGGCCTGGCAAGTTGAGCGCGGGCCTGCCCGGGCATCCTGGACGAGCCCGGCATGGTGATCGCTCCGCGTCCTTGATAGGTGCAAGGCGATTGTGAAAACCCAGCGGTAGCCGCTACACACGTCCCCCCAGAATCGACTTGCACCGGCAGGGTCAATTTGAGGGGGGTCCTGATGACCCGGCCGAAGCGACCCCTGGCGGGTCGTGGGAGGGGGTCCAGTGTGGTGGTGGGCGGTCGAGTGGGGGGCACCGTGGACGGGGGGCGGCCTCGCCGCGGCGGAAGGGCCACCCGTGGTGGGTGGTCGACGTCCACGTGCGCCGGCTTGAGGCGGTCCACCGCAATCCGGTCCGACCTGCCGCCGATGTCGATGATGAACGACTTGTCGTCCCGTCGCAGCACCCGGAAGGGCCCGTCGTACGGCGGCCGGAGTGGCCCCCGATGTGCGTCGTGACGCACAAAAACATACTCCGCTGTGCGAAGTGCTGGGGGGACGTAGGACTGGGGGTCACCGTGGTGGGATGTTGGCACGGGGGCAAACCGTCGGGCGGCCTCCTGGAGGTCCGAGCGCTGGTGAGCTGCGGACCAGGGACTGGTAGCGTCGGGCACGAATTCGCCCGGGATGCGTAGCGCCTGGCCATAGACAAGCTTGGCGGTGGATGCCTGGAGGTCCTCCTTGGGGGCCGTGCGGAGGCCCAAAAGGACCCACGGCAGCCGGTCGGCCCAACCGCCGTCTTGAAGGCCGGCCATGAGCGCGGCCTTCATGGAGCGGTGGAATCGCTCGCACAACCCGTTTGCTTGGGAGTGGTAGGCCGTAGTACGGTGGAGCTTGACCCCCAGGTTGCGGGCGACCGCGCCCCACAGCTCGGAGGTGAACTGTGGTCCGCGGTCTGACGAGATGTCCGCCGGTGCGCCGAAGCGGGCGACCCAGGTGGCGATGAAAGCCTGCGCCACGTCGGCGGTGGTGGTGGAGACGAGGGGAACGGCCTCCGGCCACCTGGTGGTCCTGTCCACCATGGTGAGCAGGTGTGTGAACCCCCGTGACGGGGGTAGGGGGCCCACCAGATCCACGTTGACGTGGTCGAAACGTCGTTCGGGCACGGTGAAAGGTGCCAGCGCGGCCTGGGTGTGTCGGTGGACCTTGGCCCGTTGGCAGGCCGTGCAGGTGCTGGTCCAATCGCGGACATCCCGACGAAGGCCGTGCCAGACGAATCGCGCCGACACCAGCTTCTGGGAAGCTTTCCGGCCCGGGTGGGAAAGGCCGTGGAGGGAGGCGAAGATGCGGCGTTGCCAGGTGACGGGCACGATGGGGCGAGGCTGGCCTTGGGAGACGTCGCAGAGCAGGACAGTGTCCGCGAAGGGGATGTCGGCCAGGCGGAGGCCCGTGTCCGCCGCCCGGAGGGCTTGCACCGTGGTGTCGGTGGTTTGGTCCGCCGCCATAAGCGCAAAGTCCACGCCCAGGTGGACCGCGTTCGCGCTGGCCCGGGAAAGACAGTCGGCCACGGCGTTGTTTTTGCCGGCGACGTGCCGGATGTCCGTGGTAAACTCCGACACGGCGGAGAGGTGGCGCTGTTGGCGGGCCGACCACGGCTCCGTGACCTTGGCCATGGCGTAAACCAACGGCTTGTGGTCGACGAACGCCGTGAAAGGTCGGCCCTCCAGGAGGTGGCGGAAATGGCGGACGGCCAGGTGTAGACCGAGGAGCTCCCGGTCAAACGTACTGTATTTGAGCTCGTTCGGCCGGAGCTGCCGGCTGAAAAAAGCGAGTGGCTGCCAAACCCCGTTCACCCATTGCTCATGTACGGCGCCCACCGCGTAGTCGGAGGCATCCGTGGTGAGGGCGATGGGAGCGTTGAGCACCGGGTGAGCGAGCAGTGTTGCGTCGGCGAGGGCCCGCTTTGAGCTTTGGAAGGCCGCATCCATTGCTGCGGACCAGGCGATGTCGTGCTTGGCCGGCTTGCCCCGGAGGGCTTCGTAGAGGGGCCGCATGAGTTGAGCAGCGCGGGGCACGAAGCGGTGATAAAAATTCACCATTCCCAGGCATTCCTGCAGGGCCTTTATGGTGCGGGGACGCGGGAACGTGGTGATGGCCTCGACCTTGGTTGGCAGCGGCACGGCCCCGTTCTTGGTGATGTGGTGGCCCAAAAAATCAACGGCCGTCGTGCCGAAGTGGCATTTGGCCGGGTTGACGATGAGGCCGTGCTCGCTGAGGCGCCCGAACAGTGTTCGGAGGTGGAGGAGGTGCTCGGCCCGGGACGTGCTGGCGACGAGGATGTCGTCCAGGTAAACGAAAAGGAACGGCAGGTCACGCAGCACGCCGTCCATCAAGCGCTGGAACGCCTGAGCCGCGTTCTTGAGACCAAACGGCATCTGCAAGAATTCGAATAAGCCGAACGGCGTGATGACTGCCGTTTTAGGGACGTCGGCCGCCCTGACAGGTACCTGGTGATATCCCCGTATGAGATCAATTTTCGAAAAAATGACCCGTCCCGCCAGACGGGCGGAGAAGTCTTGGATATGTGGGATCGGGTATCTGTCGGGGGTGGTAGCGTCAATGAGACGGCGGTAGTCGCCACACGGGCGCCATCCACCCCCCGGCTTTGGCATGATGTGCAGTGGCGAGGCCCACGTGCTATCGGAGCGCCGCACGATGCCGAGGTGCTCCAACGCGTCGAATTCGGCCTTCGCCATGGCGAGCTTGGCTGGGTCGAGGCGGCGGGCCCTGGCATAGACCGGCGGGCCCGTGGTTGGTATGTGGTGCTCGATCCCATGCCGTACTGCGACGGCCGAAAACGTCGGCCGCGTGAGGGCCGGGAACTCCGTGAGCAGGCGAGCAAACTCGTTCGCCGCCGGGACGGCGCATGCCAGCTCGGTCGGCGCGGAGCTGCTCAATGTGCATACCAGGGAGCTGAAGGTTTCGGCGTTGATTAAACGACGCCGTTGGACGTCCACCAGCAGTCCGTGTGCGCAGAGGAAGTCGGCGCCTAGCAGAGCCATGGGCACGTTTGCGGTTACAAACGTCCAAGCAAAGCGTTGGCCGCCGAAGCAGAGGGTGACGTTGCGCGGGCCGAAGGTGCGGATAGTCGATCCGTTGGCCACAACCAAGGAGGGGCCGCAAACCGCGGATTGCCTGTCCTGGTCAGAGGCGGGTATGACGCTCAGTTGGGCGCCGGTGTCGCACAGGAAGCGCCGTCCGGACGCTTTATCCGTGATGAACAGTAAGTTGCCCGTGTGGCCGGCGCTCATGGCTGGTAATGAACGCCGGCCCGGCCGTTTCCCGTCCTGCCGAAGGTGCACGGGGGTCGGCATGTCCGGGCCTTCTGTCCGAACCTGGCATGATAGTAACACCACGCTTGGTCAGGTGGAGGCCCCGGTCATCGTGCTGGAGGTGGTCGGCTCGGTGTAGCGGCCGCCAATTGCGTCGGCAGTTCGGTCGTCGACCGTGCCGGGTGCTCGGGCGCCATGGGTGTTGCGTCGGACGGCGGTGGGTCCCATGTCGCCGCTGCGATGCGCTGACCTGCGGCGGAGATCTTGTCGCCTTCTCTGGCAAGGGCCCGGGGATCTGTGATCGTCGTGCTTGCCAGTGCGAGGCGTACCGGGTTAGGCAGCTGACGGAGGAACAGCTCCCAGAACAGGAATGCCGGAGAGTGCTCGCCGAGCAGTGAAAGCATGTAGTCCATTCCCTCGGAAGGGCGCGTGTCGCCGAGCTCGGGCAGGTCGAGCAGGCGCCGTGCGCGTTCCGCCGATGGGAGGGCGAAAGCGTCGAGGAGAAGCTTCTTAATCGCGCCGTATTTGTCAGCGGCTGGCGGGCTCTCGAGGAGGCTCAGGGCATGGGCCGCGGTGGCCGAACTGGGCGCTGCTACCACATGGTGGAAGCGGGTGTCGTCGGCCGTGATGCCTCGCAGGGCGAACAGGGAATCCGCCTGTGCGAACCAAACCGCCGCGTGAGCCTCCCAGAAGGTAGGCAGTTTAAGGGCGACTGCCGTGTCCATGTCGGTAGGTCACCAATGAAGGAGCTGGGGCTCCCACGTCGATCGGAAGAATGGACGCGACAAAAAGCTGGAATTCATCCGAGTTGCTTTATTCAAACCAAACACTCAGGCACTCTGAAAAGCCCGTTTATCGGGCAGCAATATATATACATATTATCCCGGAGCGTTTGCCCAGGAAAGGCGAGAGGGGGCGTGGCCCAGCGTCCTGGCTGCGGCCTGGCAAGTTGAGGGCGAGCCTGCCCGGGCGTCCTGGACGAGCCCGGCATGGTGATCGCTCCACGTCCTTGATAGGTGCAAGGCGATTGTGAAAACCCAGCGGTAGCCGCTACACATACATATTGTTACAGACGCGGTTTTGGATGTTAGTTTACCGAGCGGTTTGGTATGACCGCGTCTGCACAGTTTACCCGATTCCACTCGAACGTTGGCCGAATCGCGCTACGCTAGATCAATGAAGGAAAGGACACAACGGCTGGGTTAAATGACACGACACCAGGGGTACAGTTCTCAAGACCTCCGGAGGAGGTTATAATATTTGTATGCAGAACGTTTTAGATTACACCGACAAGAGGTACAGCACAGTAAGGTGGGCACTTAATCACGGTCTTATCTTAGCCCCGACAGACCACAGATAAACGGGACAAGACTGACTCACACAGGGATTGATGGCAAGGAGGGGCAGGTAGTCGATGGCTCAAGGTGCACCTTGGCTCAGGGGCAGAATCGACCCGGTCCGGTCCAGAGATGCGGGGAGGTATCGTCGCGCTGGAGGTGGCGTCTGTTTCTCTTCAAGCTGGGGGCGCATCTGACGTCACCTCCGGTAAGTGGCTGCGTATATCCAGCGGGGAGTGACACGCCCTCGGCTCGTTAGCTCCGCCCAGATGGAATCGGCCCGCCGCTTCTTATTGGGTGCGGGGGGGTTACCGGGCTCCGCCCTTGACGAGGAGCTGACAGTCAGCCCCTTCGTGGTAACCCCGTCGGAGCACATGGGCAATGGCGGCCAACCAAGCCGGAGTGAGGACGCCCACTCCCCGCACCGCCGCCGCGCCGCCCCCGCTGTGGTTGTAGTTCCATGAGATGATGGGAGGATGCGGAGATGAGGTTGTGGGGAGGTATTGGGAGGTCCTAAACTCACTACTGGTGCCATACAATCACATTCTGGTGCAACGAAGAGTCAGAATTAATGGAAACGAGTCCTTAACTGACATAGACTAAGAATAACTCGCAAGATGTCCTATAGTTGTCTACGTGAGATGCGGTGAACCTGGGCACGACATTTAATGGGGGAAAAAGGGGAAGGTCGGGGCTACAGAGTGTTGTTTACAGACAATGGGACTAGGGAATGGGGGATTGGGGATAGTTGGGGAGTATTGGGGAAATAGGGGAATATTTACAAGCGGATATGGATGGAGGCCAAATCCCATATCCGCAACAATATATATATATATATACATTACATGACCAAAAGTATGCGAACACCCCTTCTAATGAGTGGATTCGGCTGTTTCAGCCACACCCATTGCTGGCAGGTGTATATAATTAAGCACACAGCCATGCAATATCCATAGACAAACATTGGCAGTAGAATGGGCCGTACTGAAGAGCTCAGTGACTTTCAACGTGGCACCGTCACAGGATGCCACCTTTCCAACAAGTCAGTTCGTCAAATTCCTGCTCTGCTGGAGCTCCCCCAGTCAACTGTAAGTGCTGTTATTGTGAAGTGGAACTTCTGGGAGCAACAACAGCTCAGCTGCGAAGTGGTAGACCACACAAGCTCACAGAACGGGACTGCCGTGTGCTGAAGAGCGTAATGCATAAAATTTTTCTGTCCTCGGTTGCAACACTCACTACCAAGTTCCAAACTGCCTCTGGAAGCAACGTCAGCACAACAACTGTTCGTCGGGAACTTCATGAAATGGGTTTCCATGGCCGAGCAGCCACATACAAGCCTAAGATCATCATGCGCAATGCCAGGCGTCAGCTGGAGTGGTGTAAAGCTCACCGCCATTGGTCTCTGGAGCAGTGGAAATGCGTTCTCTGGGGTGATGAATCCCGCTTCACCATCTGGCAGTCCGACGGACAAATCTAGGTTTGGCGGATGCCAGGAGAGCGCTTCCTGCCTGAATGCATAGTGCCAACTGTAAAGTTTGGTGGAGGAGGAATAATGGTCTGGGGCTGTTTTTCATGGTTTGGCTAGGCCCCTTAATTCCAGTGAAGGGAAATCTTAACGCTACAGCATACGATGATGTTCTTGACGATTGTGTGCTTCCAACTTTGTGGCAACTGTTTGAGGAAGGCCCTTTCCTGTTTCAGCATGACAGTGCCCCCATGCACAAAGCGAGGTCCATATGGAATTGGTTTGTCGAGATCGGCGTGGAAGAACTTGACTGGTCTGCACGGAGACCTGACCTCAACCCCATCGAACACCTTTGGGATGAATTGGAACGCCGACTGCGAGCCAGGCCTTACTGCCCAACATCAGTGCCCGACCTCACTAATGCTCTTGTGGCTGAATGGAAGCAAATCCCCACAGCGATGTTCCAACATCGAGTGGAAAGCCTTCCCAGAAGAGTGTAGGCTGTTATAGCAGCAAAGGGGGTGGGGGGGGGGGGGGGGTGGGAGGTGACCAACTCCATATCCATATAAATGCCCATGATTTTGGAATGAGATGTACGATGTTCGGGTGTCCACATACTTTTGGTCATGCAGTATATATATATATATATATACATATACATATATACATATACATATATAAATATACATATACATATACATATATAAATATACATATACATATACATATACATATATACATATACATATATATGTTTACATGTGTATGTATATGCACATATATATTTATATACATATATCTGTGTACATATATATATATATGTATGTATATATATATATATATATATATATATATATATATATATATATATATATATATATATGTACATATACTCAGTCTGCTTGCCTCACGCCAGTGGCTACTTCAGGATGGAGTTATGAAGGAAGGAGAGGAAGAAAAAAAATCCTCCATGTTCCTCCACTTCCTCCATGTTCTCTTCCCAAGGTACAGACAATTCCCCTAAGATGACCTGTCTTGTTGCACCTGACCAGATGACAATGTCAGGCCGCAACCTTGTCACACAGATCTCCTCTGGGAATACCAATTGTGGCTTTAGGTCTGCCACCACCTGCCAATCACAAGCATCTGACAGCCCTCTTGCTTTCCACCTCCTCCTCTTTGCACCTCTTACCACTTGGCCCTCTTTGACAAAGAACATCTCTCCCCCATCAGTCTCCTTCTCCACTCTTCTCTCTCTCGATCTCAGCACCTTTTGTTGCACCATCTGCACCACCGCCGCCAGCACCTGATCATGTCGCCACCTGTATTGTTCTGCTGCCAATGCTACTGAACATGCACTCAGTGCATGCTGCACCGTTCCCACACATCCACACAAAGAACATCTCTCCTCCTGCAACAACCCCCACAATCTCAAGTTTACTGGTGACGGAAGCACATCATACGTTGCCCGCAAAAGGAAATTCAACAACATTGGCTCCATCCTCCAAATCTCTTGCCACTTCAACGTCCTCACCTGCACACCTTCCCACTTAGTCCAAGCACCTTGCTGTGCCTGACCGACTGCTCTCACATATCTCCCCTCCTCTTCCTTTCTTCTCACCTCCCTCTAAACCATCTTCCTCCTCTCTTTCACACATGCCTTTCCCCCTCGCTCATGCTTCATCCACCCCAAGCCATGCTTCCCATGCTGTACCATCCCCGTGACCTCCTCCTGTTGCAACCGCTCCTCCATCTCGTCCACCTCTGCTCTTGCATTCCACTTCCGACTTCCCTTCTTCTCTGGGAGAGCATTCTTTACCACTGAATCACTTGAATTCCGCAACATCATGAACTCCCGCACCCTCACCACCTTAAACTCCTCGGTTAATGATGTCAAGGGAAACTGGAGTTTTCCACCCTGACCATAAAAGGCAATGTTCGTCAAACAGCGTGGCACTCCCAACCACCTCCTCACAAATCCGCTCACCACCCCTCCATCCTCTCTACATGCCCAATGTGTATATATATACACATATATAATACACAAACACATACACATACACACACCTGTGGCGTCATGCTTTCATTGTTGTGTCTGTGCATCTGGTGTAAGAAAGGGAAATAAAGATTTGTGCAATTATTAGCACTTGTAAAATTTCAATCGGACAAAAAGGTCACATTGTAATCCAAGAAAGATTTTTCTTGCATCATTTTTGCTCATTTAGTTGGAGTGGTCCAGTTAGGTTACGAGCTGCAGTCTTCATCGTGTATGCTTCACAATGACGAATCTCACCAGGTGGTCCATCTGTGGTTCATTTTTGTTCAATAACAAGTTGACCTGATTTAATGGCCGTCAGATGTCAGAGTGTCAGACTTCGACATGGTGGTTTGCAAGTAGAAATTGTGCAGATTTGCTAATTCTGTATTTCATAAATGAAACAGAAAAAGGGTTTTTTGGCCCAACATTGTGAGTTCACGGTGGGTGTCATGATTGTGCTGACGTCACGCGCTTACCTCTGAGATGTCAATTGTCAAGTCTGGGTTTCATTCCCGACCCGACTATAAACTATCATCGGATTAGTGATTTGCAGACAGAGCATTGCATTACAAAGTGCGACCTTCTCCGGATGGGCATTAAGCCAGATGCCACATCTGCTTGCATTCATTGGCAGACGATCAAGGGGAACCCAAACGCAATCTTTTTTTTGTAAAAACAATTGAAAATCATTAATCACGGTCTAATTTGAAGGGAGTACTTTTTTTTTTCTTTTTTTTTTACCAATCACAAAGTGTCGAAAAAAGCCCGAGTGTCGATTTAGGATTTTGCCAGTGACGTCACATTATGAACTCACCTTTTTTTTTTGTATACAGGATCGAGACTCATGAAAGCTAGCATTTATCACACAAAAAAATCAAACAGACACACAAAACATATAATAAGGGTAGCGGTAGACAGGATGGGGAGAGAAGGGGAAGCACACAAACACAACATTTGAGAGCAGGGACATCGGGAGATCTGTGGGAGGGAGAGGGCTTGGGGAGAGGAGGCGTGGGAAGGGGATGGGGGGGGGGGGTGGGAGAAGTATAAAACAGGTGGACACTGCACGGACTTCCAGGAAAGAAGTCGGTATTTCAAAAAAGTGGATCTGGGGTGAAATTAACGGGGGTAGAAAAGATCAAGGTTTTGGATGGGGGAAGATAAGAGATGGTGGTGAACAGCTGTTTTAAATACCTGGAGAGAGGAGTGGGATTGAAGAGGGTGAGGGAGTTTGTTCCAGAGGTGGGAGAAAAGAGGAATGAAGGAGTGAAGGTGAGCAGAGAGTCTAGATTTTGGCAGTTTAACCATAAGAGGGTTGCAGGCAGATCTTGTGCGACCTGTAGGAATATTTGGGGGACAGAGCACAGAGAGAGCTGGGGGAGCAAGGCCGGAGAGGAGTCGGTAGAAGACAGAAAGACCACCAACCTGCCTGCGGTGAGTATGTGAAAGGCCCTTGGAGTTAGCTTCATCGCGGGAGATTCCAATGATTCTTTCCAATTGACAATGATTTGACAATTGACAATTTTTGACAATTGACAATTGATTCCAATGACACCTTGATCCAAATGACGGTTTTACAAACCGTGTATGTCGAGCTTGGATTCCGATACCGATTCCACCATCATTAGCAACTCTAAAGGTTCTCAGTATACTGAAACTGATCAATGTGTTACGGGGTCCTCCCCTATCCTCTGGTCTCGGTAAACCTCCGAACCCCGAGAGGGTCCCCGGCAGAAAGATATGTTATCCTTGGTTGAAATCAATCAAATCAATAATGAAACCACACCAAGGGTTATGAACAAACAATAATATATTATAAATCACACCGGAATCACGACACATATAATAATAACAATTCGCCCTACAATCATTATTTTAAAGATGGTACCACCTTATCTCGTCCTTTAACCCAAACTCACAGTACTCCCCCAATGTCTCTGTACCCCTCAAAGGCGAGGTCGATTCGCTCCAGCGATCGTTGGATCAATGTCCGATCACAATCAATTGAGGCGTGGACGATCGAAGCAACCCACAGGTCACGTGGTCCAACACCCAGCACAATAGCGGTGGAATGGGAAACCTCCCAAAGATGCGCTCCGACGTACACGTTTGCGGTTCAATCAGCGAGTCTCCATATAATCCTCAAAAGCCACTTTCTTGCACAGCCGTCCCTGGCAACCCACCGGGGACTAATGCCCGGCCGACGTGACAAAAACCTGTTCACTGCAGGTTGCGCGCGCGCGTGGCGAAAATGGCGGACGGTTTTCACTCGAACCGGGGCTTGGAGGCAAGGATACTCCGGAACCTCAATGAGGATACCCGACTACGCAGGCTGCACAGCACTCCGGCGATATCTCCTATCGCACGAACTTCCTTTCAAGGACGCAAGGTTCACTCGCACTGTACGCTCGACCACTCAGTCCGGAGCTTCAACCAAAAACGTCTTTTCACGATCTCCTCCCACCTCTTCTCCTTCGCTCCCTTTCCTTCCGGGTCACGATCCGATTTCCGGCCACATTTTTCCAGGAGCGCTTTTAAACCTTTTAACCACAATAACCCTTTCCCTTAAGCCACAATAAGCATCCTATCTAGAACCAACAATGATAACAATAACAACCATAATTAGGGCCGAATCCGTAACACAATGGGATTGTGAAGAAAGTATAGGAGACACAATTAGTGATGTTTGCATGTTCACTATAGATCGGTGGGTTTTGTTTTTCAGTTGAATTGAAAGGTTATCAGGGATTTTGTATTAATTGATAAATCAGTTATATTACTCAGAAGAAATACAGCATGGACACGGCACAACACAGCATGGACACAACACAGCAGGCCACAGCATCGACACGGCACGGCAGGACACGACATGGACACGGCAGGACATGGCATGGACACGGCACGGCACTGCATGGACACGGCACGACCATGCATGGACATGGCACGACACTGCATGGACACGGCACGACACTGCGTGGACACGGCACGACACTGCGTGGACATGGCACGACACTGCGTGGACACGGCACGACACTGCGTGGACACGGCACGACACTGCGTGGACACGGCACGACACTGCATGGACACGGCACGGCAGGGCACGGCAAGGACACGGCATGACACTGCATGGGCACGGCACGACACTGCATGGACACGGCACGACACTGCATGGACACGGCACAACACTGCATAGACACGGCACGACACGGCATGACACAGCATGGACACGGCACGACACAGCATGGCAGGATGCAGCATGGACACGGCAGGACGCAGCATGTACACGGCATGACACGCCACAGCATGGACACATCATGGACACGGTACGACACAGCACGGACATGGCACGGCAGGACACAGCACTGACACGGCACAACACAGCATGGAATCAACATGGCAGGACACAGCATGGACACACCACGACACAGCATGGACATGGCACAGCAGGACACAGCATGGACATAGCACGGCATGACGTAGCATGGACATGGCATGGCATGATAGCATGGACACGACACGGCATGGCATGACCTGGCATGGACTCAGCCCGGCATGACACTGCATGGACACGGCACGACACTGCATGGACACGGCATGACACTGCATGGACACGGCACGACACTGCATGGACACGGCACGACACTGCATGGACACGGCACGACAGTGCATGGACACGGCACGGCACTGCATGGACACGGCACGACACTGCATGGACACGGCACGACACTGCATGGACACGGCACGACACTGCATGGACACGGCACGACACTGCATGGACACGGCACGACACTGCATGGACACGGAACGACACTGCATGGACACGGAACGACACTGCATGGACACGGCACGACACTGCATGGACACGGCACGACACAGCATGGACACGGCGTGACACAGCATGGACACGGCATGACCCAGCATGTACACGGCATGGCAGGATGCAGCATGGACACGGCACGGCAGGACACAGCATGGACACGGCACGGCTCTTGGGAAAGTACTGCACCCAGGCCCAAGTGGCTCGCGTCTGTATCCAGGATAAACTCTCCCTCACTTTCAGGGAATGCCAGTATGGGGCTCTCCATCAATGTATCCTTTAGGGCTCCAAACGCATCCTCAGTCATTGGCCCAGACAAACTTGGTGTTTTTATTTTCTGTCAACCTGTGTGGGGGTCGTGCGATGTCTGCAAAGCCTTTTATAAATCGTCGGTAGTACGAACATAACCCCAGAAAGGCCCGTACCTGCCGTACATTCGTGGGAGTAGGCCAATCTTGCACTGCTTGAGATTTTGTCCGGGTTGGTAGACACACCCTCTCGATTGATAATTATGTGTCCCAGGTAGGCGACTCTCGCCGAAAATAGCTTGCACTTCCCGGGGTTCAATGTCAACCCCGCCTCCCGAAAGCGTGAAAAAACTTGTTCCAGTTGGGAAATGGCTTACCAATGGTTGGTTGGGAAATTTCACCCCAAATCCACTTTTTTGAGGTGACTTTTGACTTCTTTCCTGGAAGTCCTTGGCGTCCTTGCGTTTTATACCTATCCTGCCTTCCCCCAGGCCCTCTCCCTCCAAAAACATCTCCCGATGTCCCTGCTCTCAAATGTTGTGTTTGTGTGCCTCCTCCCCTTCTCTCCCCATCTTGTCGACCGCTCCCCTTTTTATATACTTTGTTTGCTTGTTTGTTTGATTTGTTTGTTTGATAAATGTTAGCTCTTTCACGAGCCTCGACTCTGTATCCAAAATAGCAAGGTCAAATGTTGATGAATGGACTAGAATGTCATCCAGATAGACGAGACAGAATTTCCAATGCCATCCTTCCAAAACTCTGTCCATGAGCCTTTCAAATGTGGCGGGAGCATTGCACAGACCAAATGGTATAACCTTGAATTGCCATAGACCTGTTCTCACTGAAAATGCGGTCTTTTCACGACTGGCTGGGTCTACTTCAACCTGCCAGTAGCCACTCTTTAGGTCCAAAGTGCTATACCACTTCGATCCAGCTAACGCATCAAATGTCTCATCGATTCGAGGAAGAGGATATGAATCCTTTCTAGTCACATCGTTCAATTTCCTGTAATCCACGTAAAATCGAACTATCCCATCCTTCTTCCGCACCAGGGCCACTGGTGATGCCCATGCTCCATCAGAGGGTTCAATCACATCCTCGGCATACATTCTGGCAATTTCCTTCTCAGCAGTTTTCCTTTTTCCAAATGGTAGCCGTCTTGGCAGTTGCTTAATCGGTCTTGCCTCCCCGTCTCAATCCGATGGTTTACCATTTTCGTGCGGCCCAGCTTCTTACCCGCTAGCATGAACAAGTCTCGGTTACGGGCAATTAACCAGTGGACTTGTTTGGCTTGATCCTCACTGAGTCCTGCAATACTGCATTGTTCTAGATCTGCGAGTTCTTCAGGCCACTCACCATCATCACGCCCTGTGGGGTCCTCTATTCCGGACCTCCCATTACACCTACCACCTCCTTCCCCGACGTCCAGGTAGCTAGCTGGGTGCCCGCTCTCACTACCCTTGGCTGATCGGTGGCATTTAGCACCTGTACTGGTACCCGTGTTCCTTCGGACCCTGCTAACGTTCGTGCTGCTGCGATTCCGCAAGTCATTGGCTCTTCCATCGGTTCCACTAGTCCCAGCGGGGATGATTGACACCTGACGACAGCTCGCTGAGCGATGATCAGCATTTCTGAGTTTGGTGGTACAGTCACAGACACGGGCGCAATTGCACATGCATCCTTTGGATCTTTTTCTCTCTGCTCCTCAAATAGAACCACGTCCTTTCCAATCTTCAAGCACATCCGATCAAAATCCAACTTTCAGCCATTCTCGGCCAGGAAATCCCGTCCAATCAAGCAAGGGTCACAGAGTTTCGCCACCCACACCTTGGTGTTATACTCCATCCCAGCCAACCGCAAGTTGATGACTCCACTCCGGAGTATTGGCACTGTCTCCCCATTGGCCAATTTCAGATGATACCCTGCTCCAGGGGAAAGTGGTTTCCATCCCTTTGTTGTGTGTCGCAGCATGTCTGGATGTACAACGGTTGTATTCGCTCCCATATCGACAATTGTTTCTGTTTTCCCTCTGCTGTGCAAGAAACTGCGACATTCTGCAGCTGTTCCCCAACTCCACTCAAACCAAGCACCACGACTGAGGCTTCCCCATTCACAGCCGGCTGTCGCCCCACACGACCGCCTATGTCCGGTTTCCCGAATGACGAACTCCATCTCTTCTTGGGGCCTCTGATCTCCCTTCTGTGATATGGCTTAACCCTCCCCCTATCGGAGCAACTGCCATGGCTGTTTCATTTACATCCCGTCTCGGTACCCTTCCTCCTGCGAACTTCTGTTGACGTCCGTGCCACAATGTGGAACTGCCACATACACTCCGACTGCAAGTGGCCCCGTATTCCGCACCCCGAGCATGTGGGGACCCTTCCCCAGGGATCAGAAAATACCCTGTTTCCTGGTGGTCTCCCCCAAGGTTGCTTCCCTAAGGTCCCAAAACCCTGCTGTATCACCTCACAAAGCCTCTGCACATCCTGTTTGGTGGCGTAACCTTCTCCCCTTTCAATATCATCAGCCGGTCATTCATACCGCTTGGGAGTCTCCACCTCTTCGGGTTCCTTGGTGATGTGCCTGACGCATTACTGTCGTTACGTATGGGTCGACCGCTGTGTATTAATGATATGCAATTCAGAAGCAATCTCCGCAGCATGATACAGACCCTGAGGCCGTTGTAGACGAACTTGTCATTGCAATTCCCCACCTAGGGCTGCTATGAAATACTCACGAGCCAGATGGAATAAATGCAAATCCTTTACTCAAAAATCAAGAAAAAAAAAAACCAGGGTATATCACCAAGGAATAGATCAATCATAAGGAAAATAAATCCCGCTGATATGCATCGGCAAAGATAAAGTAATTAAAGAAGGACAGACAGGCGCCAAGACAAAACAAGACAATTAAACGACCCACCAGGTATCCCTAGCTAATCCCAAAGGGGAGGGCGGGGGAAGCAAAATAACAAAGGAATATTTGCCAGCATGTAAAGAAAATAAATAAAAAGGTAAAATAAAACCGGGAGAGGAGGAGGGAAATTCAGGCCTGTTTCAGGTGGCGTTCCGGCTGGCTCGCCCCAGACACATGTCCCGAGGATGGCGCCTCCCCTCCACTCTTCTCTTTCTCAGTGGCTGTCCTCAAACTCCACGAACGACTTGCCCAGAGCAGTTTCTGCAAAACCATGATGCCACACGTTGCCTGCAGTCGGCTAAGACGAAACTTGACGAGGAGGAAACGCTTCTGCTCCCTCTCTCACTTTTCCTCATGATCCCACGTGCACCAAGAAAATTCTCCTCCACCCCAAAAATCTCCGGCACCAACTGTGCCTTCAACAGGCAGCCCTCGGAGATATTAATCAAAGTCTCAAAAACCTCACACAGGCCGAGTTTCTCGTCTAAACTTGGACCGCGCATCCTGCGTTCATTTTCGCCTTTCTCCACCATGCTGAAGCACTCTTCTTCCTCCTCTCCTCCTCTGCTTTCTTTTCCTCCCAGAGGTTCTTCCTCTATTCAATTATGTAGAGCTCTGGTGGGAGGGAGAAGGTCGGTAAGGAAGATCTTTGTTTTTATTTTAACAAAAGAATAAAATTAAAGTCGAAAGGGAAGGAATAAATAAAAGAGCAAATCTGGTTTCACAGCCGCCTGGAATTTCACATAAGATACACCCCAACGATCACAGCTTCTCGCCATTGCAAGCCCAGCCCCACAAGTGTACTGTAGTGGTTACCTTATTCACATGTCGCGGTTACCTTATTCACTTGTCGCGGTTAACTCGAACTGCCAGAGTTTTAGCAATGACGAGCGGCCATGTGGTTCGCGCATCGCGCTCGGTTCCTCCTCTACGACTGGAGGGGCGAACCAGCTCCGGAACCCTCCGAAGGAACGCCGTTACGGGGCGTTGGTGGCACGGCTACTTCGTCGCCTTCGCGCACACAGGCCGAGTACTGCTGCTCGTCGCCTCCGCGCACACAGGCCGGGCACGGCTACTTCGTCGCCTTCGCGCACACAGGCCGAGCACCGCTGCTCGTCGCCTCCGCGCACACAGGCCGAGTACTGCTGCTCGTCGCCTTCGCGCACACAGGCCAAGTACTGCTACTTCGTCGCCTCCGCGCCCACAGGCCGAGTACTGCTGCTCGCCACTCCTACTACTGCTCCTATGGCGGATCCCGAGGCTGATGCTCCTGCAACTACAGCTACTACCACTGCTCATCCCTTGCGCACGCACGGCTGCTTTGTTACCTTCGCGCGCACTGGCGCCTCGTTGTCTTCACGCGCACTGCTGCTCGCCACTCCCGCAATTCCTACTGATGCAACTACAACGGCTACCGCTGCTCAGCACCCGTGGCCCGGCTCTGTTCCACCCGCGGCCCGGCTCTGTTCCACCCGCGGCCCGGCTCTGTTCAACCCGCGGCCCGGCTCTGTTCCACCCGCGGCCCGGCTCTGTTCCACCCGCGGCCCGGCTCTGTTCCACCCGCGGCCCGGCTCTGTTCCACCCGCGAACTACGTACACGCCTGTGTCGTGCCTTCTGGGGGGGCGCATGTAGTGGTTACCTTATTCACATGTCGTGGTTACCTTATTCACTTGTCGCGGTTAACTTATCCGCATGTGACAGTTACCATTACGATGGGTTTGTTCTAACCCACGCACACGGGCGTTTGGTTGTGTCGTCGTGACGCACGCGCGGCTGTTGGAGCCACGCCCTCCGAAGAGGGTGCTTGGTTTTATATAAGCCGTTATGACTTCCGTTCGCGAGCAGTTGCTGGAGATTTCTGTACAATAAACAACCTTTTGTACCCAACGAAATGGCCTCTTCTTATCGTCTTCGGCAACCGCTAAAGTACCATCATTAAACAATCCACCCCACGAGTGTAACATAAGCAACAGCCCACATGGATGAAAGATTATGTGGTTGGCTAATTGTTTTTCAAAAGGGGAGGGAAATGTTATGTTTGGAATTCACATGTTGTAATTCACATGTAATTCATGTTGGGAATTCACACGTTATGTTGGGAAACGGCAGTGATGTCATAGGAAACGGAAGTGACGGTGGGTTTTGCAGAGTGGGAGGAGACGAGAGGACTCTGGGTTTTTGTGGCATAATGGCATGCTGTGCCTCTAATAAATATATCCTCTAATAAATAGTATGACTCATCGGGCCCATGTTCAGACCTTGACTGACCCATTCAACTTGACAGAGCTTGAGCAAATCTGCAAGGAAGAATGGGAGAAACTCCCCAAATCCAGATGTGCAAAGCTGATAAAGACATACCCAAGAAGCCTCAAAGCTGTAATGGCCGCCCAACGTGCTTCTACGAATTATTGGCTCAGGGGGTTGAATACTTATGTAAAATAGATATTTCTGTATTGCATTTTTAATAATTTCATTAAAAGTTCTAAAAAAAAATCCACTTTGACATTATGGGGTATTGTGTGTAGATGAGTGACAAAAAAATTAATGTAATCAATTTTAAATTCACGCTGTATCATAAAATGTGAAAAGTTAAGGGGTGTGAATACTTTCTGAAGGCACCACACGAAAGTACATACGTACGGCCGGACTCTGGGGCGCACTCTGAGGTTACTTCAGGGAAATAACCTAAAAAGAATGTCTTGTTTTCTTTTTTTTTTATGGACAAATCTAACAATTGGAATACATGAAAGTTTATGTTTTTGTTTTTTTTAACCTTTGGAATACGGGACTTTCAAAATTACACGATCCACTCCAGAATGCTTTGCGTGCATGTGTAGAAACGTGAGATAACAATTGTGTGTGTTACTGTGTGTGTGAGTTACCTAGAATGGCCCACAAAGCTTCCAAAAGAAGTTGAAAATATTTGTAAAAATACCTGTGGAAAGGGGTGTGCCTATGCACAACATGTAATAAATAGTATGACTCAAAGGGCACATGTTCAGACATTGACTGACCAATTAATGACATGACAGGTCACCAGAAAAGATGTCCAATATATAATACAATGTACATGAGAAGCACACGGAAGAATAAAGGCACAAACACTCAATTCTACCTGTCTACCCTGTGCATATATTCATTCTAACACTGTAACCGTTCATATGTACCAGCAAAACAAGAGCACAACACATGTTACACAACATACAATTCGAGTGTGGTCCACACAGCACATATTAGTGTTGTTTTGCAGTTTTCAGTTTGTTCGTTTTGTTGACAAAGGGAGGGAAAGCAAAGAGGGATTGGTCAAACAGCTACAAATATGAAAAAAAGGAAAGGCTGAATAAGCATTAGAAAGGAAAAACACAAAACATGTGAAAACACACATGCATCCCACCACTACCACACACAGACCGGTCCAAGCAGAAGCAGAACCAATTTTAAAGCAACAATACAAGAGACGATCAGGAACCTCTTTTTGGAATGTGGAACTTTATGTGGGATTATTAATGTTATTGCATCAGAACTTTCATCAAGAGACAAACAAGCCATTCATGATGCGAAGTTATCTTTTCACAACACGTTGTTGCAGTCTCGTTGCAGATTTCATCTCTCATTCCTCGGGGAAACATTTTATGATGTTCTTTTCCTCTCTGTCTGATCTGTAATAACATCTTCTAAACGTTGCTACGCCATCAACTTGTTCGCTCTTGCAGCAATGGGTTGTGGGTGACCCAGAATGCCTTTCGGAGAAGGCTTTGTGCTAACATTGCGAATTACATTTTAACTCCACCTTAAACAGAAATGTATCCATCGCCTTCTATCTCTCACTTGCATTGTGGAATGGTTAATAAGATTTGCATACTTCTAAAACATGGAATGTAAAGTCAAGCTCACATTGTGCTTCTCTTGTATTATCATTGGCCAAGTGCTCACTGCTCGATGGAAAAAGGCTAACTTGTCCACGACTCACCTACACTCATTTGCTCCACCTTATTTTAACCTGTGGAAGCAACTTAGTCCGTTCGATGTCACTCTTCCTTCCAGGGCTTTAGGACGGATGTTAACTTCCTCCTCAGACCATTCCCCATCCATACAAATGATCTTTTCTACATTAACCCACCTCCCCTATATCATTAATGCTTCAGTCACATTTGGCTCGGCGGCCGTAGGGTCTAAAAAATCTACGGCCACTAGCAATTATAGGGCGGCCGCAGTATTTCCACGGTCACACAATGTAGCAGTCACATATGTTTTTATTTTTCGGGTAGCCGCACGGGGTATTTAGAAATTGTGGAGACCGAAAACGTGGGGGTGCCGTACGGTCTTTGATTTGATGTCGCACGGTGACCTTAGGGCGTCCCTGCGGCAGCCATAGAATTTTCAAGGCAGATGCAAGGTAGCCTCAAGGTGCCCGCAAGGCGACCGCAGGGGGGCCCTAGGGCGAACGTGCGGCCAGATGGACGGTAACGAGTGGGTATATATACCAGTTATTTTTCATATGTATAACAGCACTTACAGTTGTCATGGCTACGGCTTGTCGAATTGCTACGGCCGACCTAGAAATGAAAAAAGTTATAACTCCGCGCTATAATTCCACGGCGACCCCTACGGCCTGTAAAAGATAGCCATACGCCCTAGGGCCACCCTGAGACCACCTCAGAAACTCTGCGGCCGCCGCACGTTTCTGTCAATTTAGGGGGGGTACGGCCACCGTATCCTAGCCGTAGAGCAAATGTGACTGAGGAGTAACCCCCATCTCAGGTACATAACCTCATTAACCCCCCTCCAGCCCACCCCTTCCTTTCCAGGTTATGGTGTTTTCTCTTCTCTCCTTCTATCCTCCTTTCCTTGCTGTGTCTGAGCTTGTATCGAGCTTGTGCAGCCCTGTGTCCTTCTTCCTCCCTTCTTCTTCCTCTCTCTTATTCTTCCTCCAAGTATCCCTCTGCTGTATTTTTTATTTTTTGATTAATCAATTAATTGATGAATTACTTCATTATTATCGATTTATTTAATACTTACTTATTTTCTTTCTCATTTGGGCAATATCTCAGGCACCTTTTGAGCGAGTAAACTGATATTTGGACACGACAATGACCAAGTGATTTGGATAATTTTGATTTTTTAATTCATCAATTAATCGATTTATTATTTAATTTTTCGATTAATTACTTAATTTTCAAAAAGTTTCAGATTTGGATGAAGCAGTGGTGGTTTAGGTATGCTATTAGCCAATTGATTAATAATTTAATTATTTTACGATTATTATTTATTTGAATTATGCAATTAATCAATCAATTATTGTACAATGCTCCCCACCAATTCCATCTCCATGCTTTGCATTGTGTCATCGCCGGGTGTCAAAGGTGACTCGACAATGTCGCGCGCTGGAGGATATGTTATTTATTTATTTGGCATGGTAGTACTTTGTACATGGTAGTACATGGTAGTACTTTGGCATGGTCGTACTTTGAATGTATCTCTACTTGTCATCCTTTTTTTACAGTGCGACTCGGGAAGGTGAAGCACTTGTACTGGCCTATACCTGGTACTTGTTACTTGGCGTGTACACAAGATAGCATTCACCTGTAGGTCGGGAATATGAACAGCAATAGAGCCCTTCAGGTTCTTTAGATATGGACTGGTGTAGGTACCACATCAGTGTTACGAGGACACTGTTTAAATTTTTGAAACAGTTGATGCCAAAATATTTTATTTTCGAAATTGATTGTTTTATTTACAACAGGTGGCATACGTGCAGGTAACAATACGAGCTTTATAGACTCAATGGCATTATTAAAGAACATGGGATGAAAAAAAAACCCAGCAACCTTAATCAAAACCATCTTGATCTGTGCTTCGCCGAAACAAATGCATCCAGCTGCATGTGTGTGGTATTTAAAAAAGCTGTTTCCACTGAAACCCTGAAACCTTGTCTTGTTCGCCAATGTTCATGTGCGCAGCACATTTTCCGCACATGGGAAAGAAATTCCGCGATCGAGCCATTTCTGGACGTGTTTTGCCGTCAATGATGCAGGTATCGTCGGTAGTGAAGCAACAAAATTTTTGGAAGATTTTGTAACAAATTAGTGCGAGACATGCTACACGCTCAATTTCATGCTTGGTTCAAATTTGACGATGTGGCTTGAATAGAAGGAAATGCGTTGGATCTAAAGGGAAGAAATGAGAGCAAACTTCCAAACAAAAGCTTAAGCTTTCACGATTGTTGTTTTACGATGTTGTCAGAGTTGCCTGAGAATATATGAGAAAATTATGACTATTTAAAGTTGGTAGAAGTGTATAAAAGTCTATGTCTGATGTGCTATGGTGTCCTCTTTTCCTGGGGATGGTTTGAGAACTGGATTTTTCCCACTGATGTCATAAATGATTTTGGAAGGAACAATTCCATTTCAAGATTTCCAGTTACGATTTCAAGACCCTGTGGGTTACAACTGTGGTTGGCAGGATTTCATCTTATCAAGTCAACATTGATGAGTATTTCACTGCCGTGGGAAGCGAGGTTCCGCTGACGTTTCAGGTGTTAGGGTTTCATCAGAGGAGCAGTTTCCGGTTTCATCAGAGGAGCAGTTTCCGGTTTCATCAGAGGAGCAGTTTCCGGTTTCCATGCGAATGACGTTTTTCTCTCCCCCTCTCTCTTTACAAAGCTAAATATACCGTTCAGGATTTCTCTCTGTTTAGTCCAAGTGCAAGATGGCAAACAGGTAGTAGGCTATGAGCCAAGGGGGTTGGTCGGTACCATACAGATGGAGTAAGGCTCATTGTGATTTTTAGCAAGATATATGTCCCTAGATATGAAAAAAAAGTGATAGCGGTGTATAACTCTCGGCCATCTCTGTGTTATCACCCGAAATATTATTATACGCCTGCTTCGCTTCGCCAAAAAATGTGATATTTGCTAAAATTGGAATAAATATATGTTTTTAAGGACCACAGAGTGCCAATAATTTGCATACTGGATGCCAACTAATATAGTAATAGAAATATAGAACATTTGTGGGGGTTATTTATCAAAATATTGATATAATGACAAAAAATGTTAAATTTAGTGAAAAAGTGGTCGAAATCGCTTCGAGTTCAGAATTCACATTGTACATTTTTGTCAATATTTCAAAAATGAAAACTCCCAGAGTAACATTTGACCCCTCAAAATCTTCGCAAGGAACCACTGCATTGGAATATATCATTACTTTGTAATATGGTGGTTGTTTGGGGCACATATTTTGGCAAAGTTCAAAATATGTTCAACCATACCCCCTAATTTTGATATTTTGGAACGAAACGTAGCTTTTGAACATTTTAGGTTTATTCGTCTACTACTTTTGGTATCTCAGTGTAATGTTTGGTATTAGCTAGTATCCTAAAGTAGGTTTGTAACATCAGCTACATTATATTTCACAATGCATGCAAACTTGCTCCACACTCTAGGTTTATCATGATCTCTCGAACAAATACGATCTCGATCTCGATCTTGGCACTCTGTGGTCCTTAAAAACATATTTATTCCAATTTTAGCAAATATCACATTTTTGGGCGAAGCGAAGCGGGCGTATAATAATATTTCGGGTGATAACACAGAGATGGCCGAGAGTTATACACTGCTATCACTTTTTTTTCATATCTAGGGACATATATCTTGCTAAAAATCACAATGAGCCTTACTCAATCTGTATGGTACCGACCGGTCAATTTGGGGGGTCTGGCTCATAGCCTATAGGCTACCATCTTGCGTGCAAAAAAAAAACTGACATTATTACCGTGTGGACGGATTCTGACGAAATTTGGTGGACAGGTTGGGTTTGTGACAAGGACGAAGAGATTCAATTTTGGTGAAGATTCGGATGCAGATACGATATTGTTTTTCATTTTTAATGGATTCTTCACCATTGAGTAATAGGGCTAAAAACGATATACAGTATTGTATGATATCTCAAAAAGTTGTGGACGACTTATGACAAAACTAGGTGGAGGACTTTGGTAAGTGACAAGAGCAAGCCGATTAGATTTTGGTTCAGGTCGGGTTCCAGATATGACCTATTAGTGGGATACAAAACGTAACCTGGTCAGCCTGGCGGAGGTATGCTCTCTACCGAGTGACTTTCTAGTTACCTTCGTCAGAGGAGCAGGTATTGCATTTGGGTTTGTTTGGTTGGTTGTCTGTTTTTTCACACAGAACGTGAGTTTGTGCATTGATTACATTAATCCTTTAGAACCCGAAGACCTCCAAGACCCCTAAGATCATTTAGAACCCTAACACCCTTTAAGACCCCATAGACCCTGAAGACTCATTAGAACCCTAAGACCCTTTAAGACCTTGTATACTCCTAAGATCCTTTAAACCCCAACGACCTTTTAAGACCACTAAGACCCTTTATAACCCCAATAAACTGTAAACCCCAAAGACCCATTAGACCCCTTAGATACTTTAGAACACTAAGACCATGTAGAGCCCTTAGACACTATATACCCCGTTAAACCATTTAGAATCATTCAACCAATAAGACCCTTTAGATCCTCTTAAATCTTTCAGAACCCCAAAGACCCGTAGTCTCCTTTCTATCCTTTAGACCATCACACCTTTCAGACCTTTTAATATCCTGTGGACCACTTTGACCTTTACACCCTTTCAGATGGTTTAAGACCCTTTAGACCCCTTCAGACAAGTGTGATCCTTTAGACCTTAAATTACGTCCTTTAGACCCATTTAGACCTTTTCAGACTTTTCCACCTTTCAATCTTTATACATTCAGACCATTTGACTTTTACACTTTTCAGACTTTACACATTTACAACTAGACCATTTAGACGTTTCATTTGCAATCAATAACCTTTTACTTAGTACATCCTTCCATTTATTTGCCACATAAAATACATCACACAAAACAGGTCCTGGTGAGGGTCTGCAATCTTTGATTGTTCTTTCTTGTTGTATTTGTATATATTTTTAACCCGAGGATAAAATAAGAATGTATGATGGACTTTCCAATAGGGTAACTTGAACCAGTTATCACACTTTTAAGATTATACTCCCAAGTGAATATATGAGCACTATAATGCAATTTGCCGTTTCATGGGATGACAAATTATTTATACTTGGCAACTCCAATGCCAGAGTTGGTTATAATCGCAAAGCTTGGTTTAAAAAGACATCATCAGACAACACAGAAATAGGAAACTCAAATACCACCATCTCCCTTACCACGTGCTCAGATTGAATTGGTTATCACAAACACACTTTTCCAACAAACTGACAAATTCAAGAAAAGTTGTATGCAATCAGGTTCAAAGAACTGGCACCTGCTGTATTACATCATTTTAATAGGTGACGTCACCACATAACTATTACTTGGGTGGTCATGAGAGAGATGCACGGGCTGTTTGTCCGACAACGGGCTTGTGCGAAGCAAGACGCCACGTGTCCTTCGACTGTGCAAACGGGCGAACAGACTCTCTAAAGTATTGAAACAAGAGTGATACCCAGCTCACGAATTTGGGGCAGGATTGCTAAGTTTCATTATTTTACCAAAAATATCAGGCGTGATTTGGCTTTATCAACTATACACAAATAATTAAGTTAAGCACCCCCCCCCCCCGTTTTTTTACAACCTCGCACATTACAAGTTTGTTGTCGTCAAAACAGTGTAATATACCCATGATATTGCTATATTTTCTGGAGAAGTGATATTATGGTCACATAAAAACATAACAATCATGCCGTTTTCAATATTTTATTCTGAATAATTTAAGGTGAAATTTTTTGGGAATTTTAGGCATATTTTCACCTCAATTTAAGTATGGAGCTATAGGTCCATCACGGACAGTGTGGATGACGTTTATGTTTTCTAACGTACAGTCATTGTTCTGAGAAGACCTCTAGCGATCTTTGCGTCAATAACGTGTGTAGGACCCACGTGATCGGATCACTGACTCAACCAATCACTTTTTTTCACTTTGATCACTCAATTTCATCAATGGATAATTGCTAATGTCATACCAATCATTATTTGATCTCACATACCTTAGAATATATGCCAATGTATACATATACACAAAGAATATATATTAGGGGGTGCTTACCTTAATTCGTTGTGTAGGGGTGCTTAACTTAATTCTTTGTGTATATATACGTGAACACTGGTTCGATGAGAACAATACCAAAATTGAAATGTTTGCTTGAATCCTTGCACTAGACTCATCTTGTATGGCTCAATGATGAAGATTCACAAATAAAGAAGGTGCATATCTTTTCATCAAGTAATAGGTAAGACCTAAGACTTTGCACGATGAAGTAGATGTAGTGGAACAATAAAAGAGCACGCAAAGCTTCAGGGTGTTGCTGACTGCAAGGATTTGAATGATTTTACACAATGGACTTAAGACTATCGGTGGTCTCCAGAAAAGTGAGAATGGATCACTTTGCATCAAAAAATGGCAAAACACCTCTCGATTGTGAACATAATCCAGAGCATGTGGCAGAAAACTTTAATTGGAATCTCCCGCAAATCAATGGAATCTCCCGCGATGAAGCTAACTCCAAGGGCCTCTCACTCACTCACCGCAGGCAGGTTGGTGGTCTTTCCGTCTTCTACCGACTCCTCTCTGGCCTTGCCCCCCCCCCCCCCAGCTCTCTCTGGGCTCTGTCCTGCAAATATTCCTACAGGTCGCACAAGATCTGCCTGCAACCCTCTTCTGGTGAAATTGCCAAAATCAAGACTCTCCGCTCACCTTCACTCCTTCATTCCTCTTTTCTCCCGCCTCTGGAACAAACTCCCTCACTCTCTTCAATCCCACTCCACCCTCCAGGTCTTTAAAACAGCTGTTCACCACCATCTCTTATCTTCCCCCATCCAAAACCTTGATCTTTTCTACCCCCGCTAATTTCACCCAATTCCACTTTTTTGAAATACCAACTTCTGTCCTGGAAGTCCTTGGTGTCCTTGTGTTTTAAAGTTCTCCCACGCTTCCTCCCCCCAAGCCCTCTCCCTCCCACACATCTCCCTGCTCTCAAATGTTGTGTTTGTGTGCTTCCACTTCTCTCCCCATCTTGTCTTCCGCTCCCTCTTTTTATATATTTTGTTTATCTGGTTGATTTGTTTGTGAAGTAAATGTTAGCTCTTTCACGAGCCTCGATTCAGTATACAAAAAAAAAAAAAAAAAAAAATTTTTTTTTTAATGACTGGTCGAATTTGGTAGCGCATATTGCAACGGATATCCTCATGATTCTACACGTCGCAGCTGGTGACCACACTGTGGTCATTTTTCTCTTCTATACAAAGTCATGGCTCGTGGAGGAGATAGAAATTTCTTTTTTTGAATACAAGATCGAGGCTCGTGTAAGAGCTAACAATAATGACAAAAACAAACAAACGGATACATAGGACAAAATAAAGGGAGTGCGAGACAAGATGGAGGAGAGAGGGGAAGCACACAAGTACAACATTTGAGAGCAGGGACATCGGGAGATCTGTGGGAGGGGGGGCTTGTGGGGAGGAGGCTTGGGAAGGGGGTTGGGGGTGGGTGAGGTAAAAAACACATGGACATTGCGAGGACTTCCAGGAAAGAAGTCAGTATTTCAAAAAAGTGGATCTGGGGTGAATTAACGGGGGTAGAAAAGATCAAGGTTTTGGATGGGGGAAGATAACAGATGGTGGTGAACAGCTGTTTCAAGGACCTGGAGGGAGGAGTGGGATTGAAGAAAATGAGGGAGTTGGTTCCAGAGGCGGGAGTAAAGAGGAATGAAGGTGAGACATCGTAAGAGTGTGAGATTTGTCAGGATTGAAAGACATGTTCCACTTGTTTGCCCAGTCTGTGATTTTGTCCAGGTCTGCAGAGAGTGAGGAGGCTGCAGACTGCCGATCTGAGGGATGAAGAATGGAGCGACAGAGAGTAGAGTCATCAGCAAAGAGATAGAGAGGATTTTCAAGAGAGTCAGAGAGATCATTGATGAAGACCAGAAAAAGCACGGGGCCCAGAACACTGCCTTGGGGAACTCCAGCCTGAACAGGAAGAGGAGATGAGAGAAACCCATTCAGGGCCACACGTTGACTACGACTAGAGAGGAAGTCCGCCAGCCATGCGTGGAGATTTCCATGGATACCAAAAGAGGAGAGTTTGGTGAGCAGAGCGGGGTGCCAGACCGTATCGAAGGCACGTGATATGTCAAGGGAGACAGCTCTAATTTCCTGTTTGGCATTGAGGACCTCCAAGTCCTCCATCCATTGTTGAGAAAGCAGAAGCAGCATGTCCAGAGTAGAGTGACCAGGTCTGAAACCAAATTGATGATCAGAGATCAAGCCATTGGAGAAGAGGAAAGATTTCATATCTGAAGCAATGATGGATTCCATGACTTTACTGATAATTGGGAGAAGGCTGATTGGTCTGTAGTTGCTGGGATCTGTTTTTGCACCTTTTTTGTGCAAAGCGGTGATGTTGGCAGATTTCCAAGCAGATGGCAGATGACCTTGAGCAAAAGAGAGGGCGAAGAGAACAGAGAGAGGGAGTGAAAGAGCGGAAGAACAGGATTTTAGGACCCGTGGGCTGATGCCGTCAGGTCCAGTTGCAGAATCAGAGTCGAGGGTTGACAGAAACTTTTTCACCTTGTCAGGAGGAAAGGACACAGAGTCCAGGAGCAGCTGGGTATGACTGGGTACGGTGGGTACAGAGAGGGATGGGTTTGGGACACAAGATTTAGAGGCAAACACAGAGTTGAGGCATTCAGCTTTTTCACGTGCGGAGTCAGCCGTGTGGCCGTTTGAGGTGAGGGAGGGGATGGAGGGGGAACAAACACCAGAAACAGATTTGACCAGACGCCACCAGGATTTGGAAGAGGGAGACAGATAAGAGAGTTCGGTCCTGAGAACGGAGAGATATTGTTTCCTGGCTCTCCTGAGAGTGGACACACACTTGTTTCGGGCTTTGTGAAAGGAAATGAGATTTCCTTCCGTTGGATTTGCTTTCCAGGAGACGAAAGCAAGTTGTTTCTGGGCAATAGCCTCACCACAAGATTCCGTGTACCATGGACGGGAGGAAGGGTATGACAACTGAAGACGAGATGGGATAAATCTGTGCATGAGAGAGAGCAATTTACTTTGGAAAAATCCCCAGGATGAGTTGATGTCAGAGGCAGTAGAGATGGGAGACCAGTCCAGATGATTGATGGCTGCTTGAAGACCGTGCTAGTTGGCCTGAGTGAAATGCAGACTCGTCGACGCTGAGGAGGCTCTCTGAGAATGGTCAGAGAGATGTCCACTTTAACAAGCACATGATCAGATGAGCCGATTGGAGCAGAAGAAGAGCAGCAGACATTTTCAGGGAAGTTAGCCAAAACCAAGTCCTGAAGAGAAGATGCTCCGTTGACTGAGATCCGGGTCGGGAAATTGACAGATTGTGTCAGTCCCAGTGAGTCACAGAAGTCCTTTGCTGAAGAGCCATGGCTGGTGAGAAAGGTACCCACACCCAGCCAACTGGCATGGTGACAATTGAAATCACCACATATGAGGAAGAGAGAGTTGGGATTGGTAGATAGAAGTTGGTCCATATTATCAGACAGCGAGATGTAGATGGAGTCATCACTGTTTGGTGGACGGTACAACACACATATGAACAAAAGGTGGGAGCGAAGGGGAAGCCATAGCCAAAGGTATTCCTGGGGGTGAGGTGGAGAGAGGGCAGTGCAGGGTGAGTGAGGAAGAGAGTTTTTTTATAAAGATAGCAACCCCACCTCCAGGATGAGGCTCAGGTCTATCATACCGGAGGAGGGAGTAACCTGGGAGAGATACCAAGGAATCAGAGACATCATGAAGGAGGAAAGTTTCTGTTAAGCAGATCACGTCTGGTTTGTCAGAAGCAACCTGTATTGAGAGATCAGTCAAGTTTGAGCGAAGGCCCCGGATGTTTGAGGTCCATACTGTTAAAGAAGAGGAAGGGGGAGCATCGGATACAGAACAGGGGGGGGGGGGGAGCGGTAGGGTAAGATGTGGAAGAGGAGGAAGAGGTAGGGAGAGCTGTTGAAGGTGTGTCAGAGATTTCAGAATAGCTTGGAGAAAGGGAAGAATGGGGCGGACAAAAGGTTTGATGGTGATTGGGTGAGGCGCAGTGAGGTGTTATTTGAGGAGGGGAAGAGTGAGGCAGAAGGTTGAGGGAGATGAAGGTGAAAGTTGGAAGGCGGAAGAAGCGGGGAGGACGCTTTGAGGAGGAGGGGTGAGAGGGGAGTCTAGGAGGGGAGGAGTGAGGGAGAGTCTCGGAGGGGAGGGGTGTGGGGGGAGTTTAGGAGGGAAGGAGCAAGGGGGAGATTTGAAAGGGATGGGTGATGGGGATGATTTGGAGGGGAGGGGCAAGGGGGTAGATTTAGAGGGGAGGGGTGATGGGGAAGTTTTGGAGGGGAGGGGTGATGGGGAAGTTTTGGAGGGAAGGGGTGATGGGGAAGATTTGGAGGGGAGGGGCAAGGGGGAAGATTTGAAAGGGATGGGTGATGGGGAAGATTTGGAGGGGAGGGGCAAGGGGGAATATTTGAAAGAGATGGGTGATGGGGAAGATTTGGAGGGGAGGGGCAAGGGGGTAGAATTGGAGGGGAGGGGTGATGGGGAAGTTTTGAAGGGGAGGGGTGATGGGGAAGTTTTGGAGGGAAGGGGTGATGGGGAAGATTTGGAGGGGAGGGGCAAGGGGGAAGATTTGAAAGAGATGGGTGATGGGGATGATTTGGAGGGGAGGGGCAAGGGGGTAGATTTAGAGGGGAGGGGTGATGGGGAAGTTTTGGATGGGAGGGGTGATGGGGAAGTTTTGGAGGGAAGGGGTGATGGGGAAGATTTGGAGGGGAGGGGCAAGGGGGAAGATTTGAAAGGGATGGGTGATGGGGAAGATTTGGAGGGGAGGGGCAAGGGGGAATATTTGAAAGAGATGGGTGATGGGGAAGATTTGGAGGGGAGGGGCAAGGGGGTAGAATTGGAGGGGAGGGGTGATGGGGAAGTTTTGAAGGGGAGGGGTGATGGGGAAGTTTTGGAGCGAAGGGGTGATGGGGAAGTTTTGGAGGGAAGGGGTGATGGGGAAGATTTGGAGGGGAGGGGTGAGATTGGATTTTGAAAAGTGTATGATTAATGGGAAACGAACATTTATTGCAAAATGAGTTTCTTGAGACCTTCGGGTCAAAAATACGTTTGAGGACGCTGAAGGATGGGTCTAGTGCTGGAGAGTTTAGGGAATGTATGAAAGAGGCACTGTAAGAGATGGAATTTTTTTTTGGAATGAATAGATTTGGTGAGCAAGTCGAAAGCATCCTTTTATAGAAGAAGAAGAAAAAGGTGTTATAGTATTCGACAGAATACAGTTCTTCAGGGGACAGTTTAAACATTTTTTAACAACGTGATCACTTGATCACGAACAACGTGGTCGAAGAACGAACGAACAAATAAGAACGAACAAACGGATAAGAACAGAGAAGGAAATATTTTTTTGGTTTTTTTTTTTTGAGTTGAGATTTTAAAACAAGGGAGTATGGGGTGAAAAGACCGGGAAAAACAGAGACCGAAAGTAATTGCAGCGCAATCGAAGAACCGCTGAGACAAAAACAAAGCCTCAAGCCAAGGTCGGACACGGTAGCCTACTACACTAGGCCTCAGAATACGCGACACAATCTAACCGACGATTCTGTACACAGGTATGAAAAACCAACACTGATAATCCTATTAAAGACACACCAATAGGTACACACACCGAAAGAAAGATACAGTTTCGACAAAAACACAATTGTGAAAAATTACTTAACTTCGAAAGCGTGCGCGCATGGACAGCTTTGAAGAGACGTGACCTCAAATCGTGACTTCCAATTATATGCATGCACTAGCGTCTTTTTGACTTTCAGCTAAATTTATGCTGGTTTCTTCAAACAAATTGCGGTTTTAGTCCGCGATGTTCTTAACTCATACCAACGCACGTCCGAGTGTATGCGCATGCGCTATTCAATAATTACACCTAATTTGTGTCAAGTTCTGTGAAACGAGATTGATATGAAAACATTCATGTTGTCTTTGTTGCTAAATTTATTCTGGTTTCTTCAAACAAATCGCGATTTTAGTCCACGATGTTCTTACCTCATACCAACGCACGTCCGAGTGTATGCGCATGCGCTATTCAAAAAGGCACCCCAACAACAAGAACAACAACGCGGTCCTCTCATAGAGCTGCTCGTCGCAGCTAAAAAAATATATATATATATCTTACTCGGCCATTCAACTTCCATTGAGGACAAAACACTGCAGTAAGCATGTCATCTTCTTGTTCAAGAAAACCTTGCCACTCAAAAACTACCAAAAAATTATTTTGAAGACCCGTTCTGTGTTTTCCTTGACATTAGCTAAACATTCAACACCATGAACAAGAATGGTCTTTAGAGACTGCTAAGAAAGATTGGCTGCCATACTGGATCTATTCGCAACACTGGCTCTTTCCACGATGTTTTGTTGGCACGTTTCGTTGATAATGACGAAATATCTTAATCATTCCATGCGACGAATGGTCCAAACCAGTTCTGCCTCTTAGTGAAACTCCTTCAAAACTCTTTTCTCCACCTCGGGTTCATCCAGGGATGTTTTTCGTGCGGTTTACATCCGTTTTCGCTGTGTTGGCAACATCTTCACTCTTTCAGGGTTTGAAAGCCAGCAAACCCGAGAACAGGTTGAGGATATCCTTTATGTTGATGACTGTAGACATGCTCAAGGACATTCAGCCCCTCACTGATTGCCTCACATAGTCAGCCATCCTTTTTGCTTGCTCATCTTACTATAATTCACCAAATGTCCGTCCATCTGTCTGTCTGTCTGTCCGTTCCCAGGTACCGCAAAAACAGCTGAACCGATCGCAACGAAATTTTGGGTGGGTAATCTTGGGACCCCATGGAGTAAAATAAGCTATATTGTTTTTCCTATTTTTTTTTTTCCAATTTTTCCAATTTCTCAAATTTTTCCAAATTTCCAAGCACTCGGCCATCATTGTGACTGGTTCGCAGCAACCGGAGAGATGTAGCTGAGAGACAAGTTCTTACATGGAAGCAAATGATCGTGTGGGTTCTAATGGGTAACATGTTTCTTTTTAAATGTGGAATCCAGTTGAAATTTGAATTTGACATCCTCAAGAGAGCAGGTTCAAAAACATGAATTTTTTTTCTGCCCTCATGTAATATGAAACAGAGACCTTACGTGGAAACATCATCTTATTTCCCAGGCTGAATGTTATATCATATGGGTTTCAGAAGGGAATGCATTTTCCATTATCTGTGCACCTTTGCGTAGTTGTATAGAACCAGGTCTATGAACCGTTATCTCAAGGACCATCGCACAAGGCAGTATGGGGTCAAATCTGCCTCTCGTTATGGCGTCGTAAGCTGACAAGGTCACGGCCTGCGTTTTGCACGGCTTTGAAACACTATCCCTTTTCAACGGCAGTGATGGATGGGATTCGTTGGCACTTTTATTATTCTTACCCTTTCAAGAAAATACATTATAACATTCCTCGACATACTGACCGACATTCTGCTAAGCATTGCTTGGTGGATATTATAGATCCCATGGCGTCCATCGTGAAGAATAGGCGAGCTGGCACCCTGAACAAATCACACGTTCTTGGCCCTTTTTGTTGAACATCAGGCCTGTCCAGCCACTTCGTGAAAGACTTGGACCAAAAACTTTCAAACACTGACCCCACAAGAAGATGGGAATAATTGGATCCATTACAAGAGTAGTCGACGTCGACCTACCTTCCACAAAAAGCATACCTCAAGAGTCTATACAGATCAACTCTTTGATTTATTGCGCTCGTCAGAGGAGAGGTTATTGCATTTGGGTTTAGTTTGTTTGTCTGTCTGTCCGCACGTAATGGGCTAATGTAGGCCACACACACCACCTGCTGGTAGCCAGTGTTACACGTTATCTTTTTTCAACCAAGTACCTCTATAAAGTATGCACAATTACAATGTGAGTACGTCTATAAAGTATGTACAATTAGAATGTGAGTACGTCTATAAAGTATGTACAATTAGAATGTGAGTACTTCTATAAAGTATGTACAATTAGAATGTGAGTACATCTATAAAGTATGCACAATTAGAATGTGAGTTCATCGATAAAGTATGTACAATTAGAATGTGAGTACGTCTATAAAGTATGTACAATTAGAATGTGAGTATGTCTATAAAGTATGTACAATTAGAATGTGAGTATATCTATAAAGTATGTGCAATTATAATGTGAGCACCTCGATAAAGAATGTACTATTAGAATGTGAGTACGTCTATAAAGTATGTACCATTAGAATGTGCATACGTCAATAAAGTATGCACAATTACAATGTGAGTACCTCTATAAAGTATGTACTATTACAATGTGAGTATGTCTATAAAGTATGTACAATTATAATGTGGGTATGTCTATAAAGTAAGTACAATTAGAATGTGAGTACGTCTATAAAGTATGTACAATTAGAATGTGAGTACGTCTATAAAGTATGTACAATTAGAATGTGAGTAAGTCTATAAAGTATGTACAATTAGAATGTGAGTACGTCTAGAAGTATGTACAATTAAAATGTGAGTATGTCTATAAAGTATGTACAATTAGAATGTGGGTATGTCTATAAAGTATGTACAATTAGAATGGGAGTACGTCTATAAAGTATGTACAATTACAATGTGAGTAAGTCTATAAAGTACGTACAATTAGAATGTGAGTCCGACTATAAAGTATGGACAATTAGAATGTGAGTACGTCTTTAAAGTATGTACAATTAGAATGTGAGTATGTCTATAAATTATGTACACTTAGAATGTGAGTACGTCGATAATGTATGTGCAATTAGAATGTTTGTTCATCTATAAAGTATTAGAATGTGGGTTCATCTATAAAGTATTAGAATGTGGGTTCATATATGAAGTATTAGAATATGGGTTCATCTATAAAGTATTAGAATGTGGGTTCATATATGAAGTATTAGAATATGGGTTCATCTATAAAGTATTAGAATGTGGGTTCATCTATAAAGTATTAGAATGTGGGTTCATCTATAAAGTATTAGAATGTGGGTTCATCTATAAAGTATTAGAATGTGGGTTCATCTATAAAGTATTAGAATGTGGGTTCATCTATAAAGTATTAGAATGTGGGTTCATCTATAAAGTATTAGAATGTGGGTTCATCTATAAAGTATTAGAATGTGGGTTCATCTATAAAGTATTAGAATGTGGGTTCATCGATAAAGTATTAGAATGTGGGTTCATATATGAAGTATTAGAATGTGGGTTCATCTATAAAGTATTAGAATGTGGGTTCATCTATAAAGTATTAGAATGTGGGTTCATATATGAAGTATTAGAATGTGGGTTCATCTATAAAGTATTAGAATGTGGGTTCATCTATAAAGTATTAGAATGTGGGTTCATCTATAAAGTATTAGAATGTGGGTTCATATATGAAGTATTAGAATGTGGGTTCATCTATAAAGTATTAGAATGTGGGTTCATCTATAAAGTATTAGAATGTGGGTTCATCTATAAAGTATTAGACTGTGGGTTCATCTATAAAGTATTAGAATGTGGGTTCATATATGAAGTATTAGAATGTGGGTTCATCTATAAAGTATTAGAATGTGGGTTCATCTATAAAGTATTAGAATGTGGGTTCATCTATAAAGTATTAGAATGTGGGTTCATCTATAAAGTATTAGAATGTGGGTTCATCTATAAAGTATTAGAATGTGGGTTCACCTATAAAGTATTAGAAGGTGGGTTCATCTATAAAGTATTAGAATGGGGGTTCATCTATAAAGTATTAGAATGTGGGTTCATCTATAAAGTATTAGAATGTGGGTTCATCTATAAAGTATTAGAATGTGGGTTCATCTATAAAGTATTAGAATGTGGGTTCATCTATAAAGTATTAGAATGTGGGTTCATCTATAAAGTATGAGAATGTGGGTTCATCTATAAAGTATTAGAATGTGGGTTCATCTATAAAGTATTAGAATGTGGGTTCACCTATAAAGTATTAGAATGTGGGTTCACCTATGAAGTATTAGAATGTGGGTTCATCGATAAAGTATTAGAATGTGGGTTCATCTATAAAGTATTAGAATGTGGGTTCATCTATAAAGTATTAGAATGTGGGTTCATCTATAAAGTATTAGAATGTGGGTTCATATGTAAAGTATTAGAATGTGGGTTCATCTATAAAGTATTAGAATGTGGGTTCATCTATAAAGTATTAGAATGTGGGTTCATCTATAAAGTATTAGAATGTGGGTTCATCTATAAAGTATTAGAATGTGGGTTCATCTATAAAGTATTAGAATGTGGGTTCATCTATAAAGTATTAGAATGTGGGTTCATCTTTAAAGTATTAGAATGTGGGTTCATCTATAAAGTATTAGAATGTGGGTTCATCTATAAAGTATGAGAATGTGGGTTCATCTATAAAGTATTAGAATGTGGGTTCATCTATAAAGTATTAGAATGTGGGTTCACCTATAAAGTATTAGAATGTGGGTTCACCTATGAAGTATTAGAATGTGGGTTCATCGATAAAGTATTAGAATGTGGGTTCATCTATAAAGTATTAGAATGTGGGTTCATCTATAAAGTATTAGAATGTGGGTTCATCTATAAAGTATTAGAATGTGGGTTCATATGTAAAGTATTAGAATGTGGGTTCATCTATAAAGTATTAGAATGTGGGTTCATCTATAAAGTATTAGAATGTGGGTTCATCTATAAAGTATTAGAATGTGGGTTCATCTATAAAGTATTAGAATGTGGGTTCATCTATAAAGTATTAGAATGTGGGTTCATCTATAAAGTATTAGAATGTGGGTTCATCTTTAAAGTATTAGAATGTGGGTTCATCTATAAAGTATTAGAATGTGGGTTCATCTATAAAGTATTAGAATGTGGGTTCACCTATAAAGTATTAGAAGGTGGGTTCATCTATAAAGTATTAGAATGTGGGTTCATCTATAAAGTATTAGAATGTGGGTTCATCTATAAAGTATTAGAATGTGGGTTCACCTATAAAGTATTAGAAGGTGGGTTCATCTATAAAGTATTAGAATGGGGGTTCATCTATAAAGTATTAGAATGTGGGTTCATCTATAAAGTATTAGAATGTGGGTTCATCTATAAAGTATTAGAATGTGGGTTCATCTATAAAGTATTAGAATGTGGGTTCACGTATAAAGTATTAGAATGTGGGTTCATCTATAAAGTATTAGAATGTGGGTTCATCTATAAAGTATTAGAATGTGGGTTCATCTATAAAGTATTAGAATGTGGGTTCATCTATAAAGTATTAGAATGTGGGTTCATCTATAAAGTATTAGAATGTGGGTTCATCAATAAAGTATTAGAATGTGGGTTCATCTATAAAGTATTAGAATGTGGGTTCATCTATAAAGTATTAGAATGTGGGTTCATCAATAAAGTATTAGAATGTGGGTTCATCTATAAAGTATTAGAATGTGGGTTCATCTATAAAGTATTAGAATGTGGGTTCATCTATAAAGTATTAGAATATGGGTTCATCTATAAAGTATTAGAATGTGGGTTCATATATAAAGTATTAGAATGTGGGTTCATCTATAAAGTATTAGAATGTGGGTTCATATATAAAGTATTAGAATGTGGGTTCATCTATAAAGTATTAGAATGTGGGTTCATCTATAAAGTATTAGAATATGGGTTCATCTATAAAGTATTAGAATGTGGGTTCACCTATAAAGTATTAGAATGTGGGTTCATCTATAAAGTATTAGAATGTGGGTTCATCAATAAAGTATTAGAATGTGGGTTCATCTATAAAGTATTAGAATGTGGGTTCATCTATAAAGTATTAGAATATGGGTTCATCTATAAAGTATTAGAATGTGGGTTCATATATAAAGTATTAGAATGTGGGTTCATCAATAAAGTATTAGAATGTGGGTTCATCTATAAAATATTAGAATGTGGGTTCATCAATAAAGTATTAGAATGTGGGTTCATCTATAAAATATTAGAATGTGGGTTCATCAATAAAGTATTAGAATGTGGGTTCATCTATAAAGTATTAGAATGTGGGTTCATCTATAAAGTATTAGAATGTGGGTTCATCTATAAAGTATTAGAATGTGGGTTCATCTATAAAGTATTAGAATGTGGGTTCATCTATAAAGTATTAGAATGTGGGTTCATCAATAAAGTATTAGAATGTGGGTTCATCTATAAAGTATTAGAATGTGGGTTCATCAATAAAGTATTAGAATGTGGGTTCATCTATAAAGTATTAGAATGTGGGTTCATCTATAAAGTATTAGAATGTGGGTTCATCTATAAAGTATTAGAATGTGGGTTCATCAATAAAGTATTAGAATGTGGGTTCATCTATAAAGTATTAGAATGTGGGTTCATCAATAAAGTATTAGAATGTGGGTTCATCTATAAAGTATTAGAATATGGGTTCATCTATAAAGTATTAGAATGTGGGTTCATCTATAAAGTATTAGAATGTGGGTTCATCAATAAAGTATTAGAATGTGGGTTCATCTATAAAATATTAGAATATGGGTTCATCTATAAAGTATTAGAATATGGGTTCATCTATAAAGTATTAGAATGTGGGTTCACCTATAAAGTATTAGAATGTGGGTTCATCTATAAAGTATTAGAATGTGGGTTCATCTATAAAGTATTAGAATGTGGGTTCATCTATAAAGTATTAGAATGTGGGTTCATATATAAAGTATTAGAATATGGGTTCATCTATAAAATATTAGAATATGGGTTCATCTATAAAGTATTAGAATGTGGGTTCACCTATAAAGTATTAGAATGTGGGTTCATCTATAAAGTATTAGAATGTGGGTTCATATATAAAGTATAAGAATGTGGGTTCATCTATAAAGTATTAGAATGTGGGTTCATCTATAAAGTATTAGAATGTGGGTTCATATATAAAGTATTAGAATGTGGGTTCATCTATAAAATATTAGAATATGGGTTCATCTATAAAGTATTAGAAGGTGGGTTCATCTATAAAGTATTAGAATGTGGGTTCATCTATAAAGTATTAGAATGTGGGTTCATATATAAAGTATTAGAATGTGGGTTCATCTATAAAGTATTAGAATGTGGGTTCATCTATAAAGTATTAGAATGTGGGTTCATATATAAAGTATTAGAATGTGGGTTCATCTATAAAATATTAGAATATGGGTTCATCTATAAAGTATTAGAAGGTGGGTTCATCTATAAAGTATTAGAATGTGGGTTCATATATAAAGTATTAGAATGTGGGTTCATCTATAAAGTATTAGAATGTGGGTTCATCTATAAAGTATTAGAATGTGGGTTCATCTATAAAGTATTAGAATGTGGGTTCATCTATAAAGTATTAGAATGTGGGTTCATCTATAAAGTATTAGAATGTGGGTTCATCTATAAAGTATTAGAATGTGGGTTCATCTATAAAGTATTAGAAGGTGGGTTCATCTATAAAGTATTAGAATGTGGGTTCATCTATAAAGTATTAGAATGTGGGTTCATCTATAAAGTATTAGAATGTGGGTTCATCTATAAAGTATTAGAATGTGGGTTCATCTATAAAGTATTAGAATGTGGGTTCATCTATAAAGTATTAGAATGTGGGTTCATCTATAAAGTATTAGAATGTGGGTTCATCTATAAAATATTAGAATATGGGTTCATCTATAAAGTATTAGAATGTGGGTTCATCTATAAAGTATTAGAATGTGGGTTCACCTATAAAGTATTAGAATGTGGGTTCACCTATAAAGTATTAGAAGGTGGGTTCATCTATAAAGTATTAGAATGTGGGTTCATCTATAAAGTATTAGAAGGTGGGTTCATCTATAAAGTATTAGAATGTGGGTTCATCTATAAAGTATTAGAATGTGGGTTCACCTATAAAGTATTAGAAGGTGGGTTCATCTATAAAGTATTAGAATGTGGGTTCATCTATAAAGTATTAGAATGTGGGTTCATCTATTAAGTATTAGAATGTGGGTTCATCTATAAAGTATTAGAATGTGGGTTCATCTATAAAGTATTAGAATGTGGGTTCATCTATAAAGTATTAGAATGTGGGTTCGTCTATAAAGTATTAGAATGTGAGTTCGTCTATAAAGTATTAGAATGTGCGTTCATCTATAAAGTATTAGAATGTGGGTTCATCTATGAAGTATTAGAATGTGGGTTCACCTTTAAAGTATTAGAATGTGGGTTCATCTATAAAGTATTAGAATGTGGGTTCATCTATAAAGTATTAGAATGTGGGTTCATCTATAAAGTATTAGAATGTGGGTTCACCTATAAAGTATTAGAATGTGGGTTCACCTATGAAGTATTAGAATGTGGGTTCATCTATAAAGTATAAGAATGTGGGTTCATCGATAAAGTATTAGAATGTGGGTTCATCTATAAAGTATTAGAATGTGGGTTCATCTATAAAGTATTAGAATGTGGGTTCATCGATAAAGTATTAGAATGTGGGTTCACCTATAAAGTATTAGAATGTGGGTTCATCTATGAAGTATTAGAATGTGGGTTCATCGATAAAGTATTAGAATGTGGGTTCATCTATAAAGTATTAGAATGTGGGTTCATCTATAAAGTATTAGAATGTGGGTTCATCTATGAAGTATTAGAATGTGGGTTCATCTATAAAGTATTAGAATGTGGGTTCATCTATAAAGTATTAGAATGTGGGTTCACCTATAAAGTATTAGAATGTGGGTTCACCTATGAAGTATTAGAATGTGGGTTCCTCGATAAAGTATTAGAATGTGGGTTCATCTATAAAGTATTAGAATGTGGGTTCATCTATAAAGTATTAGAATGTGGGTTCATCTATAAAGTATTAGAATGTGGGTTCACCTATAAAGTATTAGAATGTGGGTTCATCTATAAAGTATAAGAATGTGGGTTCATCTATAAAGTTTTAGAATGTGGGTTCATCTATAGAGTATTAGAATGTGGGTTCATCTATAAAGTATTAGAATGTGGGTTCATCTATAAAGTATTAGAATGTGGGTTCATCCATAAAGTATTAGAATGTGGGTTCACCTATAAAGTATTAGAATGTGGGTTCATCTATAAAGTATTAGAATGTGGGTTCACCTATTGAAGGAACTGCGCTCCAACGCGAGTCGAAAGAATTGACGCGACCAAAGACGGAATTCGTCCGAGTTGCTTTATTGAAACAAAACAGCTCAGGTATTCTGACAAGCCCGTTTTTCGGGCAACAATATATATACACATTTATGTCGGGAAGTTTGCCCGGCAAAAGCTATACCGGGCATGCCCGGGTATCAAGGGCGAGCCTTGGAAAGGCGAGTCTGGACCTGCCCGGGCGTGTTTGGCTGCGGCCTGGCAAGTCGAGGCTGGGCGTGCCCGGGCGCTCTGGGCGAGCACTGGAAAGGCGATAGCGGGCATGCCCGGACGCTCTGGGCGAGCCCTGGAAAGGCGATAGCGGGCATGCCCGGACGCTCTGGGCGTGCCCTGGAAAGGCGATAGCGGGCATGCCCGGACGCTCTGGGCGAGCCCGGGAAAGACGAGACCGGGCGTGCCCGGGAGGTTCGGGCGTGCCCGGGAACAGTGAGTCCGGGCATGCCCGGGAGAGGCGCGTCTGGCCGTGTTCTGCCGGTGCAAGGCGATTATGTACATCCAGCGGTAACCGCTACACACGCCCCTCCAGAATCGACCTGCACCGGCAGGGTCAATTTAAGGGGGGTCCGGATGACCCGGCCGAAGCGACCCCTGGAGGGTCGTGGGGAGGGGTCTGACGTGGTGGTGGGTGGTCGAGCGGGGGGAACTGTGGACGGGGGGCGGCCTCGCCGCGGAGGAAGGGCCAACCGTGGTGGTCGGTCGACGTCCATGTGCGCCGGTTTGAGGCGGTCCACAGAAATCCGGTCCGGCCGGCCGCCGAAGTCGACGATGAAAGACTTGTCGCCCCGTCGCAGGACCCGGAAGGGCCCGTCGTACGGCGGCCGGAGTGGCCCCCGGTGCGCGTCATGACGCACAAAGACGTACTCCGCTGTGCGAAGCGCCGGGGGGACGTAGGACTGGGGGCCACCGTGGCGGGACGTCGGCACGGGGGCAAATCGTCGGGCGGCCTCCTGGAGGTCCGAGCGCTGGCGAGCGGCGGACCAGGGACTGGTAGCGTCAGGCACGAATTCGCCCGGGACGCGGAGTGGCTGGCCGTAGACGAGCTCGGCGGCGGACGCCTGGAGGTCTTCCTTGGGGGCCGTGCGAAGGCCCAAAAGGACCCACGGCAGCCGGTCGGCCCAACCGTCGTCCTGAAGGCCGGCCATGAGTGCAGCCTTCATGGAGCGGTGAAACCGCTCGCACAACCCATTGGCTTGGGGGTGGTAGGCCGTGGTGCGGTGCAGCGTGACCCCCAACGAACGGGCGACCGTGCCCCAAAGCTCAGACGTGAACTGTGGGCCGCGGTCGGACGAGATGTCCGCTGGTGCGCCGAAGCGCGCGACCCAGGTGGCGATGAACGCCTGCGCCACGTCGGCGGTGGTGGTGGAGGTGAGGGGCACGGCCTCCGGCCACCTGGTGGTCCTGTCCACCATGGTGAGCAGGTGGGTGAACCCCCGCGAGGGGGGCAGGGGACCCACCAGGTCCACGTGGACGTGGTCGAAACGCCGTTCAGGCACGGCTAAAGGTGCCAGCGGGGCCTGGGTGTGGCGGTGGACCTTGGCTCGCTGGCAGGCCGTGCAGGCGTTGGCCCAGTCGCGGATGCTTCGTCGAAGGCCGTGCCAGACGAAACGCGCCGACACCAGCTTCTGAGAAGCTTTCCGGCCCGGGTGAGAAAGGCCGTGGATGGAGGCGAAGATGCGGCGCTGCCAGGAAACGGGCACGATGGGGCGAGGCTGGCCCTGGGAGACGTCGCAGAGCAGGACGGTGCCCGCGAAGGGGATGTCGGCCAGGCGGAGGCCCGTGTCCGCCACGCGGAGTGCCTGCACCGAGGCGTCGGTGGTCTGGTCGGCCGCCATGAGCGTGAAGTCCACGCCGAGGTGGACCGCGTTCGCGCTGGCCTGCGAAAGGCAGTCGGCCACGGCGTTGTCTTTGCCGGCGACGTGCTGGATGTCCGTGGTGAACTCTGACACGGCGGAGAGGTGGCGCTGCTGGCGGGCCGACCACGGCTCCGTGACCTTAGCCATTGCATAGACCAACGGCTTGTGGTCGACGAAAGCCGTGAATGGGCGGCCCTCCAGGAGGTGTCGGAAATGGCGAACGGCCAGGAATAGCCCGAGCAGCTCGTGGTCGAACGTGCTGTAGTTTAACTCGTTCGGCCGGAGTTGCCGGCTGAAAAAAGCGAGTGGCTGCCAAACCCCGTCCACCCATTGCTCATGGACGGCGCCCACCGCATAGTTGGAGGCGTCCGTAGTGAGGGCGATGGGCGCGTTGAGCACCGGGTGAGCCAGCAGCGTTGCGTCGGCGAGGGCCCGTTTGGCACTGGCGAAGGCCGCGTCCATGGCCGCGGACCAAACAATGTCATGCTTGGCCGGCTTGCCCCGGAGGGCCTCGTAAAGGGGCCGCATGAGCTGAGCAGCGCGGGGCACGAATCGGTGATAAAAATTCACCATGCCGAGGAACTCTTGGAGGGCCTTGATGGAACGGGGACGCGGGAACGTGGTGATGGCCTCGACCTTGGTCGGCAGCGGCACGGCCCCGGTCTTGGTGATGCGGTGGCCCAAAAAGTCAACGGTCGTCACGCCGAAGTGGCATTTGACCGGGATGACAATTAAGCCGTGCTCGCTGAGGCGACCGAACAGTGTTCGGAGGTGGAGGAGGTGCTCGGCGCGGGACGTGCTGGCGACGAGGATGTCGTCCAGATAGACGAAAAGAAACGGCAGGTCGCGCAGCACGCCGTCCATCAAGCGCTGGAACGCCTGGGCCGCGTTCTTGAGGCCAAACGGCATCCGCAAAAATTCGAACAGGCCGAACGGCGTGATGACGGCCGTCTTCGGGACGTCGGCCGCCCGGACAGGTACCTGGTGGTAGCCCCGTATCAGGTCAATTTTCGAAAAGATGACCCGTCCCGCCAAACGGGCGGAAAAGTCCTGAATATGCGGGATCGGGTACCTGTCGGGGGTGGTAGCGTCATTGAGACGGCGGTAGTCACCACACGGGCGCCATCCACCCCCTGGCTTTGGCACGATGTGCAGTGGCGAGGCCCACGCGCTATCGGAGCGCCGCACGATGCCGAGGTGCTCCAACGCGTCGAATTCGGCCTTTGCCACGGCGAGCTTGGCTGGGTCGAGGCGGCGGGCCCTGGCGTAGACCGGCGGGCCCGTAGTGGGTATGTGGTGCTCGATCCCGTGCCGCACCGCGACGGCCGAAAACGTCGGCCGCGTGAGGGCCGGGAATTCTACGAGCAGGCGAGCGAACTCGTTCGTTGCCGGGAGGGCGCACGCCAGTTCGGTCGGCGCGGAGCTGCTCATTGTGCACGCCAGGGAGCTGAAGGTCTCGGCGTGGACAAGGCGACGTCGTTTGACGTCGACCAGCAGCCCGTGCGCGCAGAGGAAGTCGGCGCCCAGCAAAGCCACGGGGACGCTGGCGGTAACAAAAGTCCATTGAAAGCGCTGGCTGCCGAAGCAGAGGGTGACGACGCGTGGGCCGAAAGTGCGTATGGCCGAGCCATTAGCAGCGACCAAAGAGGGGCCGCAAACTGCGTCCAGCCTGTCCTGCTCGGAGGCAGGTATGACGCTCAGTTGGGCGCCGGTGTCGCACAGGAAACGCCGTCCAGACGCTTTGTCCCGAATCAACAGCAAGTTGCCCGAGTGGCCGGCGCTCATGGCTGGGAATGAACGCCGGCCCGGCCGTTTCCCGACCTGCCGAAAGTGCACGGGGGCCGGCACGTCCGAGCCTTGTGTCCGAACCTGGCGTGGTAATAACACCACGCCCGGTCAGGTGGAGGCCCCAGCCGTCGTGTCGGAAGCGGGCGGTGCGGCGTGGCGGCCGCCAGTTGCACCGGCAGTTCGGCCTCCAACCGCGCAGGGTGCTCGGGCGTCGTGGGCGTCGCCTCAGACGGCGGCGGGCTCCAGGTAACCGCGCCGATGTGCTGGCCCGCCGAGGAGATCTTATCGGCTTCCCTGGCGAGGGCGCGGGAATCCGTGATCAACGTGCCAGCCAGGGCGAGGCGTACCAGGTTAGGCAGCTGACGGAGGAACAGCTCCCGGAACAGGAATGCCGGAGAGTGCTCGCCGAGCAACGAGAGCATATAGTCCATGCGCTCGGACGGGCGCGTGTCGCCGAGCTCGGGCAGGTCAAGCAGGCGCCGTGCGCGTGCTGCCGGTGAGAGGGCCAAAGCGCCGAGGAGGAGCGTCTTCAGCGCGTCGTATTTGTCAGCAGCCGGCGGGTGCTGGAGGAGGCTCAAGGCGCGGGCCGCGGTGGTGGAACCGAGCGCCGCCACAACATGGTGGAAGCGGGTGTCGTCCGCGGTGATGCCTCGCAGGGCGAACTGGGAGTCCGCCTGGGCGAACCAAACAGCCGCGTGAGTCTCCCAGAAGGTAGGCAGTTTAAGCGTCACTGCCGTATCCATGTCGGTAGGTCACCAATGAAGGAACTGCGCTCCAACGCGAGTCGAAAGAATTGACGCGACCAAAGACGGAATTCGTCCGAGTTGCTTTATTGAAACAAAACAGCTCAGGTATTCTGACAAGCCCGTTTTTCGGGCAACAATATATATACACATTTATGTCGGGAAGTTTGCCTGGCAAAAGCTATACCGGGCATGCCCGGGTATCAAGGGTGAGCCTTGGAAAGGCGAGTCTGGACCTGCCCGGGCGTGTTTGGCTGCGGCCTGGCAAGTCGAGGCTGGGCGTGCCCGGGCGCTCTGGGCGAGCACTGGAAAGGCGATAGCGGGCATGCCCGGACGCTCTGGGCGAGCCCTGGAAAGGCGATAGCGGGCATGCCCGGACGCTCTGGGCGTGCCCTGGAAAGGCGATAGCGGGCATGCCCGGACGCTCTGGGCGAGCCCTGGAAAGGCGATAGCGGGCATGCCCGGATGCTCTGGGCGAGCCCTGGAAAGGCGAGATCGGGCATGCCCGGGAAAGACGAGACCGGGCGTGCCCGGGAGGTTCGGGCGTGCCCGGGAACAGTGAGTCCGGGCATGCCCGGGAGAGGCGCGTCTGGCCGTGTTCTGGCCGGTGCAAGGCGATTATGTACATCCAGCCGTAACCGCTACACTATAAAGTATTAGAATGTGGGTTCATCTATAAAGTATTAGAATGTGGGTTCATCTATAAAGTATTAGAATGTGGGTTCATCTATAAAGTATTAGAATGTGGGTTCATCTATAAAGTATTAGAATGTGGGTTCATCTATAAAGTATTAGAATGTGGGTTCATCTATAAAGTATTAGAATGTGGGTTCATCTATAAAGTATTAGAATGTGGGTTCATCTATAAAGTATTAGAATGTGGGTTCATCTATAAAGTATTAGAATGTGGGTTCATCTACAAAGTATTAGAATGTGGGTTCATCTATAAAGTATTTGAATGTTTGTTCATCTATAAAGTATTAGAATGTGGGTTCATCTTAAAGTATTGGAATGTGGGTTCATCTATAAAGTATTAGAATGTGGGTTCATCTATAAAGTATTAGAATGTGGGTTCATCTATAAAGTATTAGAATGTGGGTTCATCTATAAAGTATTAGAATGTGGGTTCATCTATAAAGTATTAGAATGTGGGTTCATCTATAAAGTATTAGAATGTGGGTCCATCTATAAAGTATTAGTATGTGGGTTCATCTATAAAGTATTAGAATGTGGGTTCATCTATAAAGTATTAGAATGTGGGTTCATCTATAAAGTATTAGAATGTGGGTTCATCTATAAAGTATTAGAATGTGGGTTCATCTATAAAGTATTAGAATGTGGGTTCATCTATAAAGTATTAGAATGTGGGTTCATCTATAAAGTATTAGAATGTGGGTTCATCTATAAAGTATTAGAATGTGGGTTCATCTATAAAGTATTAGAATGTGGGTGCATCTATAAAGTATTAGAATGTGGGTTTACCTATAAAGTATTAGAATGTGGGTTCACCTATAAAGTATTAGAATGTGGATTCACCTATAAAGTATTAGAATGTGGGTTCATCTATAAAGTATTAGAATGTGGGTTCATCTATAAAGTATTAGAATGTGGGTTCACCTATAAAGTATTAGAATGTGGGTTCATCTATAAAGTATTAGAATGTGGGTTCATATATAAAGTATAAGAATGTGGGTTCATCTATAAAGTATTAGAATGTGGGTTCACCTATAAAGTATTAGAAGGTGGGTTCATCTATAAAGTATTAGAATGTGGGTTCATCTATAAAGTATTAGAATGTGGGTTCATCTATAAAGTATTAGAATGTGGGTTCATCTATAAAGTATTAGAATGTGGGTTCATCTATAAAGTATTAGAATGTGGGTTCATCTATAAAGTATTAGAATGTGGGTTCATCTATAAAGTATTAGAATGTGGGTTCATCTATAAAGTATTAGAATGTGGGTTCATATATAAAGTATTAGAATGTGGGTTCACCTATAAAGTATTAGAATGTGGGTTCATCTCTTAAAGTATTAGAATGTGGATTCACCTATAAAGTATTAGAATGTGGGTTCATCTATAAAGTATTAGAATGTGGATTCACCTATAAAGTATTAGAATGTGGGTTCATCTATAAAGTATTAGAATGTGTGTTCATCTATAAAGTATTAGAATGTGGGTTCATCTATAAAGTATTAGAATGTGGGTTCATCTATAAAGTATTAGAATGTGGGTTCATATATAAAGTATTAGAATGTGGGTTCATCTATAAAGTATTAGAATGTGGGTTCATCGATAAAGTATTAGAATGTGGGTTCATCTATAAAGTATTAGAATGTGGGTTCATCTATAAAGTATTAGAATGTGGGTTCATCTATAAAGTATTAGAATGTGGGTTCATCTATAAAGTATTAGAATGTGGGTTCATCTATAAAGTATTAGAATGTGGGTTCATCTATAAAGTATAAGAATGTGGGTTCATCTATAAAGTATTAGAATGTGGGTTCATCTATAAAGTATTAGAATGTGGGTTCATCTATAAAGTATTAGAATGTGGGTTCATCGATAAAGTATTAGAATGTGGGTTCATCTATAAAGTATTAGAATGTGGGTTCGTCTATAAAGTATAAGAATGTGGGTTCGTCTATAAAGTATTAGAATGTGGGTTCATATATAAAGTATTAGAATGTGGGTTCATCTATAAAGTATTCGAATGTGGGTTCATCTATAAAGTATTAGAATGTGGGTTCATCTATAAAGTATTAGAATGTGGGTTCATCTATAAAGTATTAGAATGTGGGTTCATCTCTCAAGTATTAGAATGTGGGTTCATCTATAAAGTATTAGAATGTGGGTTCACCTATAAAGTATTAGAATGTGGGTTCATCTATAAAGTATTAGAATGTGGGTTCATCTATAAAGTATTAGAATGTGGGTTCATCTATAAAGTATTAGAATGTGGGTTCACCTATAAAGTATTAGAATGTGGGTTCATCTATAAAGTATTAGAATGTGGGTTCACCTATAAAGTATTAGAATGTGGGTTCATCTATAAAGTATTAGAATGTGGGTTCACCTATAAAGTATTAGAATGTGGGTTCATCTATAAAGTATTAGAATGTGGGTTCATCTATAAAGTATTAGAATGTGGGTTCATCTCTAAAGTATTAGAATGTGGGTTCATCTATAAAGTATTAGAATGTGGGTTCATCTATAAAGTATTAGAATGTGGGTTCATCTATAAAGTATGAGAATGTGGGTTCATCTATAAAGTATTAGAATGTGGGTTCATCTATAAAGTATTAGAATGTGGGTTCACCTATAAAGTATTAGAATGTGGGTTCACCTATGAAGTATTAGAATGTGGGTTCATCGATAAAGTATTAGAATGTGGGTTCATCTACAAAGTATTAGAATGTGGGTTCATCTATAAAGTATTAGAATGTGGGTTCACCTATAAAGTATTAGAATGTGGGTTCATCTATAAAGTATTAGAATGTGGGTTCATATATAAAGTATTAGAATGTGGGTTCATCTATAAAGTATTAGAATGTGGGTTCATCTATAAAGTATTAGAATGTGGGTTCATCTATAAAGTATTAGAATGTGGGTTCATCTATAAAGTATTAGAATGTGGGTTCATCTATAAAGTATTAGAATGTGGGTTCATCTATAAAGTATTAGAATGTGGGTTCATCTTTAAAGTATTAGAATGTGGGTTCATCTATAAAGTATTAGAATGTGGGTTCATCTATAAAGTATTAGAATGTGGGTTCACCTATAAAGTATTAGAATGTGGATTCACCTATAAAGTATTAGAATGTGGGTTCATCTATAAAGTATTAGAATGTGGGTTCATCTATAAAGTATTAGAATGTGGGTTCACCTATAAAGTATTAGAATGTGGGTTCATCTATAAAGTATTAGAATGTGGGTTCATATATAAAGTATAAGAATGTGGGTTCATCTATAAAGTATTAGAATGTGGGTTCACCTATAAAGTATTAGAAGGTGGGTTCATCTATAAAGTATTAGAATGTGGGTTCATCTATAAAGTATTAGAATGTGGGTTCATCTATAAAGTATTAGAATGTGGGTTCATCTATAAAGTATTAGAATGTGGGTTCATCTTTAAAGTATTAGAATGTGGGTTCATCTATAAAGTATTAGAATGTGGGTTCATCTATAAAGTATTAGAATGTGGGTTCATCTCTTAAAGTATTAGAATGTGGGTTCACCTATAAAGTATTAGAATGTGGGTTCATCTATAAAGTATAAGAATGTGGGTTCATCTATAAAGTATTAGAATGTGGGTTCATCTATAAAGTATTAGAATGTGGGTTCATCTATAAAGTATTAGAATGTGGGTTCATCTCTCAAGTATTAGAATGTGGGTTCATCTATAAAGTATTAGAATGTGGGTTCATCTATAAAGTATTAGAATGTGGGTTCATCTATAAAGTATTAGAATGTGGGTTCATCTATAAAGTATTAGAATGTGGGTTCATCTATAAAGTATAAGAATGTGGGTTCATCTATAAAGTATTAGAATGTGGGTTCATCTATAAAGTATTAGAATGTGGGTTCATCTATAAAGTATTAGAATGTGGGTTCATCGATAAAGTATTAGAATGTGGGTTCATCTATAAAGTATTAGAATGTGGGTTCATCTATAAAGTATTAGAATGTGGGTTCATCTATAAAAGTATTAGAATGTGGGTTCATCTATAAAGTATTAGAATGTGGGTTCATCTATAAAGTATTAGAATGTGGGTTCATCTATAAAGTATAAGAATGTGGGTTCATCTATAAAGTATTAGAATGTGGGTTCATCTATAAAGTATAAGAATGTGGGTTCATCTATAAAGTATTAGAATGTGGGTTCATCTATAAAGTATAAGAATGTGGGTTCATCTATAAAGTATAAGAATGTGGGTTCATCTATAAAGTATAAGAATGTGGGTTCATCTATAAAGTATAAGAATGTGGGTTCATCTATAAAGTATTAGAATGTGGGTTCATCTATAAAGTATTAGAATGTGGGTTCATCGATAAAGTATTAGAATGTGGGTTCATCTATAAAGTATTAGAATGTGGGTTCATCTATAAAGTATTAGAATGTGGGTTCATCTATAAAGTATTAGAATGTGGGTTCATCTATAAAGTATTAGAATGTGGGTTCATCTATAAAGTATTAGAATGTGGGTTCATCTATAAAGTATAAGAATGTGGGTTCATCTATAAAGTATTAGAATGTGGGTTCATCTATAAAGTATTAGAATGTGGGTTCATCTATAAAGTATTAGAATGTGGGTTCATCGATAAAGTATTAGAATGTGGGTTCATCTATAAAGTATTAGAATGTGGGTTCGTCTATAAAGTATTAGAATGTGGGTTCGTCTATAAAGTATTAGAATGTGGGTTCATATATAAAGTATTAGAATGTGGGTTCATCTATAAAGTATTCGAATGTGGGTTCATCTATAAAGTATTAGAATGTGGGTTCATCTATAAAGTATTAGAATGTGGGTTCATCTATAAAGTATTAGAATGTGGGTTCATCTCTCAAGTATTAGAATGTGGGTTCAGCTATAAAGTATTAGAATGTGGGTTCATCTATAAAGTATTAGAATGTGGGTTCATCGATAAAGTATTAGAATGTGGGTTCATCTATAAAGTATTAGAATGTGGGTTCATATATAAAGTATTAGAATGTGGGTTCATCTATAAAGTATTAGAATGTGGGTTCACCTATAAAGTATTAGAATGTGGGTTCATCTATAAAGTATTAGAATGTGGGTTCACCTATAAAGTATTAGAATGTGGGTTCATATATAAAGTATTAGAATGTGGGTTCATCTATAAAGTATTAGAATGTGGGTTCATCTATAAAGTATTAGAATGTGGGTTCATCTATAAAGTATTAGAATGTGGGTTCATCTATAAAGTATTAGAATGTGGGTTCATCTATAAAGTATTAGAATGTGGGTTCGTCTATAAAGTATTAGAATGTGGGTTCATCTATAAAGTATGAGAATGTGGGTTCATCTATAAAGTATATAGAATGTGGGTTCATCTATAAAGTATTAGAATGTGGGTTCACCTATAAAGTATTAGAATGTGGGTTCACCTATGAAGTATTAGAATGTGGGTTCATCGATAAAGTATTAGAATGTGGGTTCATCTACAAAGTATTAGAATGTGGGTTCATCTATAAAGTATTAGAATGTGGGTTCATCTATAAAGTATGAGAATGTGGGTTCACCTATAAAGTATTAGAATGTGGGTTCATCTATAAAGTATTAGAATGTGGGTTCATATATAAAGTATTAGAATGTGGGTTCATCTATAAAGTATTAGAATGTGGGTTCATCTATAAAGTATTAGAATGTGGGTTCATCTATAAAGTATTAGAATGTGGGTTCATCTATAAAGTATTAGAATGTGGGTTCACCTATAAAGTATTAGAATGTGGGTTCATCTCTTAAAGTATTAGAATGTGGGTTCACCTATAAAGTATTAGAATGTGGGTTCATCTATAAAGTATTAGAATGTGGGTTCACCTATAAAGTATTAGAATGTGGGTTCATCTATAAAGTATTAGAATGTGGGTTCATCTATAAAGTATTAGAATGTGGGTTCATCTATAAAGTATTAGAATGTGGGTTCATCTATAAAGTATTAGAATGTGGGTTCATATATAAAGTATTAGAATGTGGGTTCATCTATAAAGTATTAGAATGTGGGTTCATCGATAAAGTATAAGAATGTGGGTTCATCTATAAAGTATTAGAATGTGGGTTCATCTATAAAGTATTAGAATGTGGGTTCATCTATAAAGTATTAGAATGTGGGTTCATCTATAAAGTATTAGAATGTGGGTTCATCTATAAAGTATTAGAATGTGGGTTCATCTATAAAGTATAAGAATGTGGGTTCATCTATAAAGTATTAGAATGTGGGTTCATCTATAAAGTATTAGAATGTGGGTTCATCTATAAAGTATTAGAATGTGGGTTCATCGATAAAGTATTAGAATGTGGGTTCATCTATAAAGAATTAGAATGTGGGTTCGTCTATAAAGTATTAGAATGTGGGTTCGTCTATAAAGTATTAGAATGTGGGTTCATATATAAAGTATTAGAATGTGGGTTCATCTATAAAGTATTCGAATGTGGGTTCATCTATAAAGTATTAGAATGTGGGTTCATCTATAAAGTATTAGAATGTGGGTTCATCTATAAAGTATTAGAATGTGGGTTCATCTCTCAAGTATTAGAATGTGGGTTCATCTATAAAGTATTAGAATGTGGGTTCACCTATAAAGTATTAGAATGTGGGTTCATCTATAAAGTATTAGAATGTGGGTTCATCTATAAAGTATTAGAATGTGGGTTCATCTATAAAGTATTAGAATGTGGGTTCATCTATAAAGTATTAGAATGTGGGTTCATCTATAAAGTATTAGAATGTGGGTTCACCTATAAAGTATTAGAATGTGGGTTCATCTATAAAGTATTAGAATGTGGGTTCACCTATAAAGTATTAGAATGTGGGTTCATCTATAAAGTATTAGAATGTGGGTTCACCTATAAAGTATTAGAATGTGGGTTCATCTATAAAGTATTAGAATGTGGGTTCATCTATAAAGTATTAGAATGTGGGTTCATCTATAAAGTATTAGAATGTGGGTTCATCTATAAAGTATTAGAATGTGGGTTCATCTATAAAGTATTAGAATGTGGGTTCATCTATAAAGTATGAGAATGTGGGTTCATCTATAAAGTATTAGAATGTGGGTTCATCGATAAAGTATTAGAATGTGGGTTCACCTATAAAGTATTAGAATGTGGGTTCACCTATGAAGTATTAGAATGTGGGTTCATCGATAAAGTATTAGAATGTGGGTTCATCTACAAAGTATTAGAATGTGGGTTCATCTATAAAGTATTAGAATGTGGGTTCATCTATAAAGTATTAGAATGTGGGTTCATCTATAAAGTATTAGAATGTGGGTTCATCGATAAAGTATTAGAATGTGGGTTCATCTATAAAGTATTAGAATGTGGGTTCACCTATAAAGTATTAGAATGTGGGTTCATCTATAAAGTATTAGAATGTGGGTTCATATATAAAGTATTAGAATGTGGGTTCATCTATAAAGTATTAGAATGTGGGTTCATCTATAAAGTATTAGAATGTGGGTTCATCTATAAAGTATTAGAATGTGGGTTCATCTATAAAGTATTAGAATGTGGGTTCATCTATAAAGTATTAGAATGTGGGTTCATCTATAAAGTATTAGAATGTGGGATCATCTTTAAAGTATTAGAATGTGGGTTCATCTATAAAGTATTAGAATGTGGGTTCATCTATAAAGTATTAGAATGTGGGTTCACCTATAAAGTATTAGAATGTGGATTCACCTATAAAGTATTAGAATGTGGGTTCATCTATAAAGTATTAGAATGTGGGTTCATCTATAAAGTATTAGAATGTGGGTTCACCTATAAAGTATTAGAATGTGGGTTCATCTATAAAGTATTAGAATGTGGGTTCATATATAAAGTATAAGAATGTGGGTTCATCTATAAAGTATTAGAATGTGGGTTCACCTATAAAGTATTAGAAGGTGGGTTCATCTATAAAGTATTAAAATGTGGGTTCATCTATAAAGTATTAGAATGTGGGTTCATCTATAAAGTATTAGAATGTGGGTTCATCTATAAAGTATTAGAATGTGGGTTCATCTATAAAGTATTAGAATGTGGGTTCATCTATAAAGTATTAGAATGTGGGTTCATCTATAAAGTATTAGAATGTGGGTTCACCTATAAAGTATTAGAATGTGGGTTCATCTCTTAAAGTATTAGAATGTGGGTTCACCTATAAAGTATTAGAATGTGGGTTCATCTATAAAGTATTAGAATGTGGGTTCACCTATAAAGTATTAGAATGTGGGTTCATCTATAAAGTATTAGAATGTGGGTTCATCTATAAAGTATTAGAATGTGGGTTCATCTATAAAGTATTAGAATGTGGGTTCATCTATAAAGTATTAGAATGTGGGTTCATCTATAAAGTTTAAGAATGTGGGTTCATCTATAAAGTATTAGAATGTGGGTTCATCTATAAAGTATTAGAATGTGGGTTCATCTATAAAGTATTAGAATGTGGGTTCATCGATAAAGTATTAGAATGTGGGTTCATCTATAAAGTATTAGAATGTGGGTTCATCTATAAAGTATTAGAATGTGGGTTCATCTATAAAGTATTAGAATGTGGGTTCATCTATAAAGTATTAGAATGTGGGTTCATCTATAAAGTATTAGAATGTGGGTTCATCTATAAAGTATAAGAATGTGGGTTCATCTATAAAGTATTAGAATGTGGGTTCATCGATAAAGTATTAGAATGTGGGTTCATCTATAAAGTATTAGAATGTGGGTTCATCTATAAAGTATTAGAATGTGGGTTCATCTATAAAGTATTAGAATGTGGGTTCATCTATAAAGTATTAGAATGTGGGTTCATCTATAAAGTATTAGAATGTGGGTTCATCTATAAAGTATAAGAATGTGGGTTCATCTATAAAGTATAAGAATGTGGGTTCATCTATAAAGTATTAGAATGTGGGTTCATCGATAAAGTATTAGAATGTGGGTTCATCTATAAAGTATTAGAATGTGGGTTCATCTATAAAGTATTAGAATGTGGGTTCATCTATAAAGTATAAGAATGTGGGTTCATCTATAAAGTATTAGAATGTGGGTTCATCTATAAAGTATTAGAATGTGGGTTCATCTATAAAGTATAAGAATGTGGGTTCATCTATAAAGTATTAGAATGTGGGTTCATCTATAAAGTATAAGAATGTGGGTTCATCTATAAAGTATTAGAATGTGGGTTCATCTATAAAGTATTAGAATATGGGTTCATCTATAAAGTATTAGAATGTGGGTTCATCGATAAAGTATTAGAATGTGGGTTCATCTATAAAGTATTAGAATGTGGGTTCATCTATAAAGTATTAGAATGTGGGTTCATCTATAAAGTATTAGAATGTGGGTTCATCTATAAAGTATTAGAATGTGGGTTCATCTATAAAGTATTAGAATGTGGGTTCATCTATAAAGTATAAGAATGTGGGTTCATCTATAAAGTATTAGAATGTGGGTTCATCTATAAAGTATTAGAATGTGGGTTCATCTATAAAGTATTAGAATGTGGGTTCATCGATAAAGTATTAGAATGTGGGTTCATCTATAAAGTATTAGAATGTGGGTTCGTCTATAAAGTATTAGAATGTGGGTTCGTCTATAAAGTATTAGAATGTGGGTTCATATATAAAGTATTAGAATGTGGGTTCACCTATAAAGTATTAGAATGTGGATTCACCTATAAAGTATTAGAATGTGGGTTCATCTATAAAGTATTAGAATGTGGGTTCATCTATAAAGTATTAGAATGTGGGTTCACCTATAAAGTATTAGAATGTGGGTTCATCTATAAAGTATAAGAATGTGGGTTCATATATAAAGTATAAGAATGTGGGTTCATCTATAAAGTATTAGAATGTGGGTTCACCTATAAAGTATTAGAAGGTGGGTTCATCTATAAAGTATTAAAATGTGGGTTCATCTATAAAGTATTAGAATGTGGGTTCATCTATAAAGTATTAGAATGTGGGTTCATCTATAAAGTATTAGAATGTGGGTTCATCTATAAAGTATTAGAATGTGGGTTCATCTATAAAGTATTAGAATGTGGGTTCACCTATAAAGTATTAGAATGTGGGTTCATCTCTTAAAGTATTAGAATGTGGGTTCACCTATAAAGTATTAGAATGTGGGTTCATCTATAAAGTATTAGAATGTGGGTTCACCTATAAAGTATTAGAATGTGGGTTCATCTATAAAGTATTAGAATGTGGGTTCATCTATAAAGTATTAGAATGTGGGTTCATCTATAAAGTATTAGAATGTGGGTTCATCTATAAAGTATTAGAATGTGGGTTCATCTATAAAGTTTAAGAATGTGGGTTCATCTATAAAGTATTAGAATGTGGGTTCATCTATAAAGTATTAGAATGTGGGTTCATCGATAAAGTATTAGAATGTGGGTTCATCTATAAAGTATTAGAATGTGGGTTCATCTATAAAGTATTAGAATGTGGGTTCATCGATAAAGTATTAGAATGTGGGTTCATCGATAAAGTATTAGAATGTGGGTTCATCTATAAAGTATTAGAATGTGGGTTCATCTATAAAGTATTAGAATGTGGGTTCATCGATAAAGTATTAGAATGTGGGTTCATCTATAAAGTATTAAAATGTGGGTTCATCTATAAAGTATTAGAATGTGGGTTCATCTATAAAGTATTAGAATGTGGGTTCATCTATAAAGTATTAGAATGTGGGTTCATCTATAAAGTATTAGAATGTGGGTTCATCTATAAAGTATTAGAATGTGGGTTCACCTATAAAGTATTAGAATGTGGGTTCATCTCTTAAAGTATTAGAATGTGGGTTCACCTATAAAGTATTAGAATGTGGGTTCATCTATAAAGTATTAGAATGTGGGTTCACCTATAAAGTATTAGAATGTGGGTTCATCTATAAAGTATTAGAATGTGGGTTCATCTATAAAGTATTAGAATGTGGGTTCATCTATAAAGTATTAGAATGTGGGTTCATCTATAAAGTATTAGAATGTGGGTTCATCTATAAAGTTTAAGAATGTGGGTTCATCTATAAAGTATTAGAATGTGGGTTCATCTATAAAGTATTAGAATGTGGGTTCATCTATAAAGTATTAGAATGTGGGTTCATCTATAAAGTATTAGAATGTGGGTTCATCTATAAAGTTTAAGAATGTGGGTTCATCTATAAAGTATTAGAATGTGGGTTCATCTATAAAGTATTAGAATGTGGGTTCATCGATAAAGTATTAGAATGTGGGTTCATCTATAAAGTATTAGAATGTGGGTTCATCTATAAAGTATTAGAATGTGGGTTCATCTATAAAGTATTAGAATGTGGGTTCATCTATAAAGTATTAGAATGTGGGTTCATCTATAAAGTATTAGAATGTGGGTTCATCTATAAAGTATAAGAATGTGGGTTCATCTATAAAGTATTAGAATGTGGGTTCATCTATAAAGTATTAGAATGTGGGTTCATCTATAAAGTATTAGAATGTGGGTTCATCGATAAAGTATTAGAATGTGGGTTCATCTATAAAGTATTAGAATGTGGGTTCATCTATAAAGTATTAGAATGTGGGTTCATCTATAAAGTATTAGAATGTGGGTTCATCTATAAAGTATTAGAATGTGGGTTCATCGATAAAGTATTAGAATGTGGGTTCATCTATAAAGTATTAGAATGTGGGTTCATCTATAAAGTATTAGAATGTGGGTTCATCTATAAAGTATTAGAATGTGGGTTCATCTATAAAGTATTAGAATGTGGGTTCATCTATAAAGTATTAGAATGTGGGTTCATCTATAAAGTATAAGAATGTGGGTTCATCTATAAAGTATTAGAATGTGGGTTCATCTATAAAGTATAAGAATGTGGGTTCATCTATAAAGTATTAGAATGTGGGTTCATCTATAAAGTATTAGAATGTGGGTTCACCTATAAAGTATTAGAATGTGGGTTCATCTATAAAGTATTAGAATGTGGGTTCATCTATAAAGTATTAGAAGGTGGGTTCATCTATAAAGTATTAGAATGTGGGTTCATCTATAAAGTATTAGAATGTGGGTTCATCTATAAAGTATTAGAATGTGGGTTCACCTATAAAGTATTAGAATGTGGGTTCATCTATAAAGTATTAGAATGTGGGTTCATCTATAAAGTATTAGTATGTGGGTTCATCTATAAATTATTAGAATGTGGGTTCATCTATAAAGTATTAGAATGTGGGTTCATCTATAAAGTATTAGAATGTGGGTTCACCTATAAAGTATTAGAATGTGGGTTCATCTATAAAGTATTAGAATGTGGGTTCATCTATAAAGTATTAGAATATGGGTTCATCTATAAAGTATTAGAATGTGGGTTCATATATAAAGTATTAGAATGTGGGTTCATCTATAAAGTATTAGAATGTGGGTTCATCTATAAAGTATTAGAATGTGGGTTCATCTATAAAGTATTAGAATATGGGTTCATCTATAAAGTATTAGAATGTGGGTTCATCTATAAAGTATTAGAATGTGGGTTCATATATAAAGTATTAGAATGTGGGGGTCATCTATAAAGTATTAGAATGTGGGTTCACCTATAAAGTATTAGAATGTGGGTTCATCTATAAAGTATTAGAATGTGGGTTCATCTATAAAGTATTAGAATGTGGGTTCATCTATAAAGTATTAGAATATGGGTTCATCTATAAAGTATTAGAATGTGGGTTCATATATAAAGTATTAGAATGTGGGGGTCATCTATAAAGTATTAGAATGTGGGTCATCTATAAAGTATTAGAATGTGGGTTCATCTATAAAGTATTAGAATGTGGGTTCATCTATAAAGTATTAGAATGTGGGTTCATCTATAAAATATTAGAATATGGGTTCATCTATAAAGTATTAGAATGTGGGTTCATCTATAAAGTATTAGAATGTGGGTTCACCTATAAAGTATTAGAATGTGGGTTCACCTATAAAGTATTAGAAGGTGGGTTCATCTATAAAGTATTAGAATGTGGGTTCATCTATAAAGTATTAGAATGTGGGTTCATCTATAAAGTATTAGAATGTGGGTTCACCTATAAAGTATTAGAATGTAGGTTCATCTATAAAGTATTAGAATGTGGGTTCATCTATAAAGTATTAGAATGTGGGTTCATCTATAAAGTATTAGAATGTGGGTTCATCTATAAAGTATTAGAATGTGGGTTCATCTATAAAGTATTAGAATGTGGGTTCGTCTATAAAGTATTAGAATGTGAGTTCGTCTATAAAGTATTAGAATGTGGGTTCATCTATAAAGTATTAGAATGTGGGTTCATCTATGAAGTATTAGAATGTGGGTTCACCTATAAAGTATTAGAATGTGGGTTCATCTGTTAAGTATTAGAATGTGGGTTCATCTATAAAGTATTAGAATGTGGGTTCATCTATAAAGTATTAGAATGTGGGTTCACCTATAAAGTATTAGAATGTGGGTTCACCTATGAAGTATTAGAATGTGGGTTCATCGATAAAGTATTAGAATGTGGGTTCATCTATAAAGTATTAGAATGTGGGTTCATCTATAAAGTATTAGAATGTGGGTTCATCGATAAAGTATTAGAATGTGGGTTCACCTATAAAGTATTAGAATGCGGGTTCACCTATGAAGTATTAGAATGTGGGTTCATCGATAAAGTATTACAATGTGGGTTCACCTTTAAAGTATTAGAATGTGGGTTCATCGATAAAGTATTAGAAGGTGGGTTCATCTATAAAGTATTAGAATGTGGGTTCATCTATAAAGTATTAGAATGTGGGTTCATCTATAAAGTATTAGAATGTGGGTTCATCTATAAAGTATTAGAATGTGGGTTCATCTATAAAGTATTAGAATGTGGGTTCATCTATAAAGTATTAGAATGTGGGTTCATCTATAAAGTATTAGAATGTGGGTTCATCTATAAAGTATTAGAATGTGGGTTCATCTATAAAGTATTAGAATGTGGGTTCATCTATAAAGTATTAGAATGTGGGTTCACCTATAAAGTATTAGAATGTGGGTTCATCTATAAAGTATTAGAATGTGGGTTCATCTATAAAGTATTAGAAGGTGGGTTCATCTATAAAGTATTAGAATGTGGGTTCATCTATAAAGTATTAGAATGTGGGTTCATCTATAAAGTATTAGAATGTGGGTTCATCTATAAAGTATTAGAATGTGGGTTCACCTATAAAGTATTAGAATGTGGGTTCATCTATAAAGTATTAGAATGTGGGTTCACCTATAAAGTATTAGAATGTGGGTTCATCTATAAAGTATTAGAATGTGGGTTCATCTATAAAGTATTAGTATGTGGGTTCATCTATAAATTATTAGAATGTGGGTTCATCTATAAAGTATTAGAATGTGGGTTCATCTATAAAGTATTAGAATGTGGGTTCACCTATAAAGTATTAGAATGTGGGTTCATCTATAAAGTATTAGAATGTGGGTTCATCTATAAAGTATTAGAATGTGGGTTCATCTATAAAGTATTAGAATGTGGGTTCATCTATAAAGTATTAGAATATGGGTTCATCTATAAAGTATTAGAATGTGGGTTCATATATAAAGTATTAGAATGTGGGGGTCATCTATAAAGTATTAGAATGTGGGTCATCTATAAAGTATTAGAATGTGGGTTCATCTATAAAGTATTAGAATGTGGGTTCATCTATAAAGTATTAGAATGTGGGTTCATCTATAAAATATTAGAATATGGGTTCATCTAAAAGTATTAGAATGTGGGTTCATCTATAAAGTATTAGAATGTGGGTTCACCTATAAAGTATTAGAATGTGGGTTCACCTATAAAGTATTAGAAGGTGGGTTCATCTATAAAGTAATAGAATGTGGGTTCATCTATAAAGTATTAGAATGTGGGTTCATCTATAAAGTATTAGAATGTGGGTTCACCTATAAAGTATTAGAATGTGGGTTCATCTATAAAGTATTAGAATGTGGGTTCATCTACAAAGTATTAGAATGTGGGTTCATCTATAAAGTATTAGAATGTGGGTTCATCTATAAAGTATTAGAATGTGGGTTCATCTATAAAGTATTAGAATGTGGGTTCGTCTATAAAGTATTAGAATGTGAGTTCGTCTATAAAGTATTAGAATGTGGGTTCATCTATAAAGTATTAGAATGTGGGTTCATCTATGAAGTATTAGAATGTGGGTTCACCTATAAAGTATTAGAATGTGGGTTCATCTATAAAGTATTAGAATGTGGGTTCATCTATAAAGTATTAGAATGTGGGTTCATCTATAAAGTATTAGAATGTGGGTTCACCTATAAAGTATTAGAATGTGGGTTCACCTATGAAGTATTAGAATGTGGGTTCATCGATAAAGTATTAGAATGTGGGTTCATCTATAAAGTATTAGAATGTGGGTTCATCTATAAAGTATTAGAATGTGGGTTCATCTATAAAGTATTAGAATGTGGGTTCATCGATAAAGTATTAGAATGTGGGTTCACCTATAAAGTATTAGAATGTGGGTTCACCTATGAAGTATTAGAATGTGGGTTCATCGATAAAGTATTAGAATGTGGGTTCACCTTTAAAGTATTAGAATGTGGGTTCATCGATAAAGTATTAGAAGGTGGGTTCATCTATAAAGTATTAGAATGTGGGTTCATCTATAAAGTATTAGAATGTGGGTTCATCTATAAAGTATTAGAATGTGGGTTCACCTATAAAGTATTAGAATGTGGGTTCATCTATAAAGTATTAGAATGTGGGTTCATCTATAAAGTATTAGAATGTGGGTTCATCTATAAAGTATTAGAATGTGGGTTCATCTATAAAGTATTAGAATGTGGGTTCATCTATAAAGTATTAGAATGTGGGTTCGTCTATAAAGTATTAGAATGTGAGTTCGTCTATAAAGTATTAGAATGTGGGTTCATCTATAAAGTATTAGAATGTGGGTTCATCTATGAAGTATTAGAATGTGGGTTCACCTATAAAGTATTAGAATGTGGGTTCATCTATAAAGTATTAGAATATGGGTTCATCTATAAAGTATTAGAATGTGGGTTCATCTATAAAGTATTAGACTGTGGGCTCACCTATAAAGTATTAGAATGTGGGTTCACCTATGAAGTATTAGAATGTGGGTTCATCGATAAAGTATTAGAATGTGGGTTCATCTATAAAGTATTAGAATGTGGGTTCATCTATAAAGTATTAGAATGTGGGTTCATCGATAAAGTATTAGAATGTGGGTTCACCTATAAAGTATTAGAATGTGGGTTCATCTATAAAGTATTAGAATGTGGGTTCATCTATAAAGTATTAGAATGTGGGTTCATCTATAAAGTATTAGAATGTGGGTTCATCTCTTAAAGTATTAGAATGTGGGTTCACCTATAAAGTATTAGAATGTGGGTTCACCTATAAAGTATTAGAATGTGGGTTCACCTATAAAGTATTAGAATGTGGGTTCATCTATAAAGTATTAGAATGTGGGTTCATCTATAAAGTATTAGAATGTGGGTTCACCTATAAAGTATTAGAATGTGGGTTCATCTATAAAGTATTAGAATGTGGGTTCATCTATAAAGTATTAGAATGTGGGTTCATCTATAAAGTATTAGAATGTGGGTTCATCTATAAAGTATTAGAATGTGGGTTCATCTATAAAGTATTAGAATGTGGGTTCATCGATAAAGTATTAGAATGTGGGTTCATCGATAAAGTATTAGAATGTGGGTTCATCTATAAAGTATTAGAATGTGGGTTCATCTATAAAGTATTAGAATGTGGGTTCATCTATAAAGTATTAGAATGTGGGTTCATCTATAAAGTATTAGAATGTGGGTTCACCTATAAAGTATTAGAATGTGGGTTCACCTATGAAGTATTAGAATGTGGGTTCATCGATAAAGTATTAGAATGTGGGTTCATCTATAAAGTATTAGAATGTGGGTTCATCTATAAAGTATTAGAATGTGGGTTCATCTATAAAGTATTAGAATGTGGGTTCACCTTTAAAGTATTAGAATGTGGGTTCATCTATAAAGTATTAGAATGTGGGTTCATCTATAAAGTATTAGAATGTGGGTTCATCTATAAAGTATTAGAATGTGGGTTCATCTATAAAGTATTAGAATGTGGGTTCATCCATAAAGTATTAGAATGTGGGTTCACCTATAAAGTATTAGAATGTGGGTTCATCTATAAAGTATTAGAATGTGGGTTCACCTATAACGTATTAGAATGTGGGTTCATCTATAAAGTATTAGAATGTGGGTTCATCTATAAAGTATTAGAATGTGGGTTCATCTATAAAGTATTAGAATGTGGGTTCATCTATAAAGTATTAGAATGTGGGTTCATCGATAAAGTATTAGAATGTGGGTTCATCTATAAAGTATTAGAATGTGGGTTCATCTATAAAGTATTAGAATGTGGGTTCACCTATAAAGTATTAGAATGTGGGTTCATCTATAAAGTATTAGAATGTGGGTTCATCTATAAAGTATTAAAATGTGGGTTCATCTATAAAGTATTAGAATGTGGGTTCATCTATAAAGTATTAGAATGTTTGTTCATCTATAAAGTATTAGAATGTGGGTTCACCTATAAAGTATTAGAATGTGGGTTCATCTATAAAGTATTAGAATGTGGGTTCATCTATAAAGTATTAGAAGGTGGGTTCATCTATAAAGTATTAGAATGTGGGTTCATCTATAAAGTATTAGAATGTGGGTTCATCTATAAAGTATTAGAATGTGGGTTCATCTATAAAGTATTAGAATGTGGGTTCACCTATAAAGTATTAGAATGTGGGTTCATCTATAAAGTATTAGAATGTGGGTTCACCTATAAAGTATTAGAATGTGGGTTCATCTATAAAGTATTAGAATGTGGGTTCATCTATAAAGTATTAGTATGTGGGTTCATCTATAAATTATTAGAATGTGGGTTCATCTATAAAGTATTAGAATGTGGGTTCATCTATAAAGTATTAGAATGTGGGTTCACCTATAAAGTATTAGAATGTGGGTTCATCTATAAAGTATTAGAATGTGGGTTCATCTATAAAGTATTAGAATGTGGGTTCATCTATAAAGTATTAGAATGTGGGTTCATCTATAAAGTATTAGAATATGGGTTCATCTATAAAGTATTAGAATGTGGGTTCATATATAAAGTATTAGAATGTGGGGGTCATCTATAAAGTATTAGAATGTGGGTCATCTATAAAGTATTAGAATGTGGGTTCATGTATAAAGTATTAGAATGTGGGTTCATCTATAAAGTATTAGAATGTGGGTTCATCTATAAAATATTAGAATATGGGTTCATCTAAAAGTATTAGAATGTGGGTTCATCTATAAAGTATTAGAATGTGGGTTCACCTATAAAGTATTAGAATGTGGGTTCACCTATAAAGTATTAGAAGGTGGGTTCATCTATAAAGTAATAGAATGTGGGTTCATCTATAAAGTATTAGAATGTGGGTTCATCTATAAAGTATTAGAATGTGGGTTCACCTATAAAGTATTAGAATGTGGGTTCATCTATAAAGTATTAGAATGTGGGTTCATCTACAAAGTATTAGAATGTGGGTTCATCTATAAAGTATTAGAATGTGGGTTCATCTATAAAGTATTAGAATGTGGGTTCATCTATAAAGTATTAGAATGTGGGTTCGTCTATAAAGTATTAGAATGTGAGTTCGTCTATAAAGTATTAGAATGTGGGTTCATCTATAAAGTATTAGAATGTGGGTTCATCTATGAAGTATTAGAATGTGGGTTCACCTATAAAGTATTAGAATGTGGGTTCATCTATAAAGTATTAGAATGTGGGTTCATCTATAAAGTATTAGAATGTGGGTTCATCTATAAAGTATTAGAATGTGGGTTCACCTATAAAGTATTAGAATGTGGGTTCACCTATGAAGTATTAGAATGTGGGTTCATCGATAAAGTATTAGAATGTGGGTTCATCTATAAAGTATTAGAATGTGGGTTCATCTATAAAGTATTAGAATGTGGGTTCATCTATAAAGTATTAGAATGTGGGTTCATCGATAAAGTATTAGAATGTGGGTTCACCTATAAAGTATTAGAATGTGGGTTCACCTATGAAGTATTAGAATGTGGGTTCATCGATAAAGTATTAGAATGTGGGTTCACCTTTAAAGTATTAGAATGTGGGTTCATCGATAAAGTATTAGAAGGTGGGTTCATCTATAAAGTATTAGAATGTGGGTTCATCTATAAAGTATTAGAATGTGGGTTCATCTATAAAGTATTAGAATGTGGGTTCACCTATAAAGTATTAGAATGTGGGTTCATCTATAAAGTATTAGAATGTGGGTTCATCTATAAAGTATTAGAATGTGGGTTCATCTATAAAGTATTAGAATGTGGGTTCATCTATAAAGTATTAGAATGTGGGTTCATCTATAAAGTATTAGAATGTGGGTTCGTCTATAAAGTATTAGAATGTGAGTTCGTCTATAAAGTATTAGAATGTGGGTTCATCTATAAAGTATTAGAATGTGGGTTCATCTATGAAGTATTAGAATGTGGGTTCACCTATAAAGTATTAGAATGTGGGTTCATCTATAAAGTATTAGAATATGGGTTCATCTATAAAGTATTAGAATGTGGGTTCATCTATAAAGTATTAGACTGTGGGCTCACCTATAAAGTATTAGAATGTGGGTTCACCTATGAAGTATTAGAATGTGGGTTCATCGATAAAGTATTAGAATGTGGGTTCATCTATAAAGTATTAGAATGTGGGTTCATCTATAAAGTATTAGAATGTGGGTTCATCTATAAAGTATTAGAATGTGGGTTCATCTATAAAGTATTAGAATGTGGGTTCATCTCTTAAAGTATTAGAATGTGGGTTCACCTATAAAGTATTAGAATGTGGGTTCACCTATAAAGTATTAGAATGTGGGTTCACCTATAAAGTATTAGAATGTGGGTTCATCTATAAAGTATTAGAATGTGGGTTCATCTATAAAGTATTAGAATGTGGGTTCACCTATAAAGTATTAGAATGTGGGTTCATCTATAAAGTATTAGAATGTGGGTTCATCTATAAAGTATTAGAATGTGGGTTCATCTATAAAGTATTAGAATGTGGGTTCATCTATAAAGTATTAGAATGTGGGTTCATCTATAAAGTATTAGAATGTGGGTTCATCGATAAAGTATTAGAATGTGGGTTCATCGATAAAGTATTAGAATGTGGGTTCATCTATAAAGTATTAGAATGTGGGTTCATCTATAAAGTATTAGAATGTGGGTTCATCTATAAAGTATTAGAATGTGGGTTCATCTATAAAGTATTAGAATGTGGGTTCACCTATAAAGTATTAGAATGTGGGTTCACCTATGAAGTATTAGAATGTGGGTTCATCGATAAAGTATTAGAATGTGGGTTCATCTATAAAGTATTAGAATGTGGGTTCATCTATAAAGTATTAGAATGTGGGTTCATCTATAAAGTATTAGAATGTGGGTTCACCTTTAAAGTATTAGAATGTGGGTTCATCTATAAAGTATTAGAATGTGGGTTCATCTATAAAGTATTAGAATGTGGGTTCATCTATAAAGTATTAGAATGTGGGTTCATCTATAAAGTATTAGAATGTGGGTTCATCCATAAAGTATTAGAATGTGGGTTCACCTATAAAGTATTAGAATGTGGGTTCATCTATAAAGTATTAGAATGTGGGTTCACCTATAACGTATTAGAATGTGGGTTCATCTATAAAGTATTAGAATGTGGGTTCATCTATAAAGTATTAGAATGTGGGTTCATCTATAAAGTATTAGAATGTGGGTTCATCTATAAAGTATTAGAATGTGGGTTCATCGATAAAGTATTAGAATGTGGGTTCATCTATAAAGTATTAGAATGTGGGTTCATCTATAAAGTATTAGAATGTGGGTTCACCTATAAAGTATTAGAATGTGGGTTCATCTATAAAGTATTAGAATGTGGGTTCATCTATAAAGTATTAAAATGTGGGTTCATCTATAAAGTATTAGAATGTGGGTTCATCTATAAAGTATTAGAATGTTTGTTCATCTATAAAGTATTAGAATGTGGGTTCATCTTAAAGTATAAGAATGTGGGTTCATCTATAAAGTATTAGAATGTGGGTTCATCTATAAGGTATTAGAATGTGGGTTCACCTATAAAGTATTAGAATGTGGGTTCATCTATAAAGTATTAGAATGTGGGTTCATCTATAAAGTATTAGAAGGTGGGTTCATCTATAAAGTATTAGAATGTGGGTTCATCTATAAAGTATTAGAATGTGGGTTCATCTATAAAGTATTAGAATGTGGGTTCATCTATAAAGTATTAGAATGTGGGTTCACCTATAAAGTATTAGAATGTGGGTTCATCTATAAAGTATTAGAATGTGGGTTCACCTATAAAGTATTAGAATGTGGGTTCATCTATAAAGTATTAGAATGTGGGTTCATCTATAAAGTATTAGTATGTGGGTTCATCTATAAATTATTAGAATGTGGGTTCATCTATAAAGTATTAGAATGTGGGTTCATCTATAAAGTATTAGAATGTGGGTTCACCTATAAAGTATTAGAATGTGGGTTCACCTATAAAGTATTAGAATGTGGGTTCATCTATAAAGTATTAGAATGTGGGTTCATCTATAAAGTATTAGTATGTGGGTTCATCTATAAATTATTAGAATGTGGGTTCATCTATAAAGTATTAGAATGTGGGTTCATCTATAAAGTATTAGAATGTGGGTTCACCTATAAAGTATTAGTATGTGGGTTCACCTATAAAGTATTAGAATGTGGGTTCATCTATAAAGTATTAGAATGTGGGTTCATCTATAAAGTATTAGAATATGGGTTCATCTATAAAGTATTAGAATGTGGGTTCATATATAAAGTATTAGAATGTGGGTTCATCTATAAAGTATTAGAATGTGGGTTCATCTATAAAGTATTAGAATGTGGGTTCATCTATAAAGTATTAGAATATGGGTTCATCTATAAAGTATTAGAATGTGGGTTCATCTATAAAGTATTAGAATGTGGGTTCATATATAAAGTATTAGAATGTGGGGGTCATCTATAAAGTATTAGAATGTGGGTTCACCTATAAAGTATTAGAATGTGGGTTCATCTATAAAGTATTAGAATGTGGGTTCATCTATAAAGTATTAGAATGTGGGTTCATCTATAAAGTATTAGAATATGGGTTCATCTATAAAGTATTAGAATGTGGGTTCATATATAAAGTATTAGAATGTGGGGGTCATCTATAAAGTATTAGAATGTGGGTCATCTATAAAGTATTAGAATGTGGGTTCATCTATAAAGTATTAGAATGTGGGTTCATCTATAAAGTATTAGAATGTGGGTTCATCTATAAAATATTAGAATATGGGTTCATCTATAAAGTATTAGAATGTGGGTTCATCTATAAAGTATTAGAATGTGGGTTCACCTATAAAGTATTAGAATGTGGGTTCACCTATAAAGTATTAGAAGGTGGGTTCATCTATAAAGTATTAGAATGTGGGTTCATCTATAAAGTATTAGAATGTGGGTTCATCTATAAAGTATTAGAATGTGGGTTCACCTATAAAGTATTAGAATGTAGGTTCATCTATAAAGTATTAGAATGTGGGTTCATCTATAAAGTATTAGAATGTGGGTTCATCTATAAAGTATTAGAATGTGGGTTCATCTATAAAGTATTAGAATGTGGGTTCATCTATAAAGTATTAGAATGTGGGTTCACCTATAAAGTATTAGAATGTGGGTTCACCTATAAAGTATTAGAATGTGGGTTCATCGATAAAGTATTAGAATGTGGGTTCACCTATAAAGTATTAGAATGTGGGTTCACCTATGAAGTATTAGAATGTGGGTTCATCGATAAAGTATTAGAATGTGGGTTCATCTACAAAGTATTAGAATGTGGGTTCATCTATAAAGTATTAGAATGTGGGTTCATCTATAAAGTATTAGAATGTGGGTTCACCTATAAAGTATTAGAATGTGGGTTCATCTATAAAGTATTAGAATGTGGGTTCATATATAAAGTATTAGAATGTGGGTTCATCTATAAAGTATTAGAATGTGGGTTCATCTATAAAGTATTAGAATGTGGGTTCACCTATAAAGTATTAGAATGTGGGTTCACCTATGAAGTATTAGAATGTGGGTTCATCGATAAAGTATTAGAATGTGGGTTCATCTACAAAGTATTAGAATGTGGGTTCATCTATAAAGTATTAGAATGTGGGTTCATCTATAAAGTATTAGAATGTGGGTTCATATATAAAGTATTAGAATGTGGGTTCATCTATAAAGTATTAGAATGTGGGTTCATCTATAAAGTATTAGAATGTGGGTTCATCTATAAAGTATTAGAATGTGGGTTCATCTATAAAGTATTAGAATGTGGGTTCATCTATAAAGTATTAGAATGTGGGTTCATCTATAAAGTATTAGAATGTGGGATCATCTTTAAAGTATTAGAATGTGGGTTCATCTATAAAGTATTAGAATGTGGGTTCATCTATAAAGTATTAGAATGTGGGTTCACCTATAAAGTATTAGAATGTGGATTCACCTATAAAGTATTAGAATGTGGGTTCATCTATAAAGTATTAGAATGTGGGTTCATCTATAAAGTATTAGAATGTGGGTTCACCTATAAAGTATTAGAACGTGGGTTCATCTATAAAGTATTAGAATGTGGGTTCATATATAAAGTATAAGAATGTGGGTTCATCTATAAAGTATTAGAATGTGGGTTCACCTATAAAGTATTAGAAGGTGGGTTCATCTATAAAGTATTAGAATGTGGGTTCATCTATAAAGTATTAGAATGTGGGTTCATCTATAAAGTATTAGAATGTGGGTTCATCTATAAAGTATTAGAATGTGGGTTCATCTATAAAGTATTAGAATGTGGGTTCATCTATAAAGTATTAGAATGTGGGTTCATCTATAAAGTATTAGAATGTGGGTTCACCTATAAAGTATTAGAATGTGGGTTCATCTCTTAAAGTATTAGAATGTGGGTTCACCTATAAAGTATTAGAATGTGGGTTCATCTATAAAGTATTAGAATGTGGGTTCACCTATAAAGTATTAGAATGTGGGTTCATCTATAAAGTATTAGAATGTGGGTTCATCTATAAAGTATTAGAATGTGGGTTCATCTATAAAGTATTAGAATGTGGGTTCATCTATAAAGTATTAGAATGTGGGTTCATCTATAAAGTTTAAGAATGTGGGTTCATCTATAAAGTATTAGAATGTGGGTTCATCTATAAAGTATTAGAATGTGGGTTCATCTATAAAGTATTAGAATGTGGGTTCATCGATAAAGTATTAGAATGTGGGTTCATCTATAAAGTATTAGAATGTGGGTTCATCTATAAAGTATTAGAATGTGGGTTCATCTATAAAGTATTAGAATGTGGGTTCATCTATAAAGTATTAGAATGTGGGTTCATCTATAAAGTATTAGAATGTGGGTTCATCTATAAAGTATAAGAATGTGGGTTCATCTATAAAGTATTAGAATGTGGGTTCATCGATAAAGTATTAGAATGTGGGTTCATCTATAAAGTATTAGAATGTGGGTTCATCTATAAAGTATTAGAATGTGGGTTCATCTATAAAGTATTAGAATGTGGGTTCATCTATAAAGTATAAGAATGTGGGTTCATCTATAAAGTATTAGAATGTGGGTTCATCGATAAAGTATTAGAATGTGGGTTCATCTATAAAGTATTAGAATGTGGGTTCATCTATAAAGTATTAGAATGTGGGTTCATCTATAAAGTATTAGAATGTGGGTTCATCTATAAAGTATTAGAATATGGGTTCATCTATAAAGTATTAGAATGTGGGTTCATCTATAAAGTATAAGAATGTGGGTTCATCTATAAAGTATTAGAATATGGGTTCATCTATAAAGTATTAGAATGTGGGTTCATCTATAAAGTATTAGAATATGGGTTCATCTATAAAGTATTAGAATGTGGGTTCATCTATAAAGTATTAGAATGTGGGTTCATCTATAAAGTATAAGAATGTGGGTTCATCTATAAAGTATTAGAATGTGGGTTCATCTATAAAGTATTAGAATGTGGGTTCATCTATAAAGTATTAGAATGTGGGTTCATCTATAAAGTATTAGAATGTGGGTTCATCTATAAAGTATTAGAATGTGGGTTCACCTATAAAGTATAAGAATGTGGGTTCATCTATAAAGTATTAGAATGTGGGTTCATCTATAAAGTATTAGAATGTGGGTTCATCTATAAAGTATTAGAATGTGGGTTCATCTATAAAGTATTAGAATGTGGGTTCATCTATAAAGTATAAGAATGTGGGTTCATCTATAAAGTATTAGAATGTGGGTTCATCGATAAAGTATAAGAATGTGGGTTCATCTATAAAGTATTAGAATGTGGGTTCATCTATAAAGTATTAGAATATGGGTTCATCTATAAAGTATTAGAATGTGGGTTCATCTATAAAGTATTAGAATGTGGGTTCATCTATAAAGTATTAGAATGTGGGTTCATCTATAAAGTATTAGAATGTGGGTTCATCTATAAAGTATTAGAATGTGGGTTCATCTATAAAGTATTAGAATGTGGGTTCATCTATAAAGTAAAAGAATGTGGGTTCATCTATAAAGTATTAGAATGTGGGTTCATCTATAAAGTATTAGAATGTGGGTTCATCTATAAAGTATTAGAATGTGGGTTCATCTATAAAGTATTAGAATGTGGGTTCATCTATAAAGTATTAGAATGTGGGTTCATCTATAAAGTATTAGAATGTGGGTTCATCTATAAAGTATTAGAATGTGGGTTCATCTATAAAGTATTAGAATGTGGGTTCATCTATAAAGTATTAGAATGTGGGTTCATCTATAAAGTATTAGAATGTGGGTTCATCTATAAAGTATTAGAATGTGGGTTCATCTATAAAGTAAAAGAATGTGGGTTCATCTATAAAGTATTAGAATGTGGGTTCATCTATAAAGTATTAGAATGTGGGTTCATCTATAAAGTATTAGAATGTGGGTTCATCGATAAAGTATTAGAATGTGGGTTCATCTATAAAGTATTAGAATGTGGGTTCGTCTATAAAGTATTAGAATGTGGGTTCGTCTATAAAGTATTAGAATGTGGGTTCATATATAAAGTATTAGAATGTGGGTTCACCTATAAAGTATTAGAATGTGGATTCACCTATAAAGTATTAGAATGTGGGTTCATCTATAAAGTATTAGAATGTGGGTTCATCTATAAAGTATTAGAATGTGGGTTCACCTATAAAGTATTAGAATGTGGGTTCATCTATAAAGTATAAGAATGTGGGTTCATATATAAAGTATAAGAATGTGGGTTCATCTATAAAGTATTAGAATGTGGGTTCACCTATAAAGTATTAGAAGGTGGGTTCATCTATAAAGTATTAAAATGTGGGTTCATCTATAAAGTATTAGAATGTGGGTTCATCTATAAAGTATTAGAATGTGGGTTCATCTATAAAGTATTAGAATGTGGGTTCATCTATAAAGTATTAGAATGTGGGTTCATCTATAAAGTATTAGAATGTGGGTTCACCTATAAAGTATTAGAATGTGGGTTCATCTCTTAAAGTATTAGAATGTGGGTTCACCTATAAAGTATTAGAATGTGGGTTCATCTATAAAGTATTAGAATGTGGGTTCACCTATAAAGTATTAGAATGTGGGTTCATCTATAAAGTATTAGAATGTGGGTTCATCTATAAAGTATTAGAATGTGGGTTCATCTATAAAGTATTAGAATGTGGGTTCATCTATAAAGTATTAGAATGTGGGTTCATCTATAAAGTTTAAGAATGTGGGTTCATCTATAAAGTATTAGAATGTGGGTTCATCTATAAAGTATTAGAATGTGGGTTCATCTATAAAGTATTAGAATGTGGGTTCATCGATAAAGTATTAGAATGTGGGTTCATCTATAAAGTATTAGAATGTGGGTTCATCTATAAAGTATTAGAATGTGGGTTCATCTATAAAGTATTAGAATGTGGGTTCATCTATAAAGTATTAGAATGTGGGTTCATCTATAAAGTATTAGAATGTGGGTTCATCTATAAAGTATAAGAATGTGGGTTCATCTATAAAGTATTAGAATGTGGGTTCATCTATAAAGTATTAGAATGTGGGTTCATCTATAAAGTATTAGAATGTGGGTTCATCGATAAAGTATTAGAATGTGGGTTCATCTATAAAGTATTAGAATGTGGGTTCATCTATAAAGTATTAGAATGTGGGTTCATCTATAAAGTATTAGAATGTGGGTTCATCTATAAAGTATTAGAATGTGGGTTCATCGATAAAGTATTAGAATGTGGGTTCATCTATAAAGTATTAGAATGTGGGTTCATCTATAAAGTATTAGAATGTGGGTTCATCTATAAAGTATTAGAATGTGGGTTCATCTATAAAGTATTAGAATGTGGGTTCATCTATAAAGTATTAGAATGTGGGTTCATCTATAAAGTATAAGAATGTGGGTTCATCTATAAAGTATTAGAATGTGGGTTCATCTATAAAGTATAAGAATGTGGGTTCATCTATAAAGTATTAGAATGTGGGTTCATCTATAAAGTATTAGAATGTGGGTTCACCTATAAAGTATTAGAATGTGGGTTCATCTATAAAGTATTAGAATGTGGGTTCATCTATAAAGTATTAGAAGGTGGGTTCATCTATAAAGTATTAGAATGTGGGTTCATCTATAAAGTATTAGAATGTGGGTTCATCTATAAAGTATTAGAATGTGGGTTCACCTATAAAGTATTAGAATGTGGGTTCATCTATAAAGTATTAGAATGTGGGTTCATCTATAAAGTATTAGTATGTGGGTTCATCTATAAATTATTAGAATGTGGGTTCATCTATAAAGTATTAGAATGTGGGTTCATCTATAAAGTATTAGAATGTGGGTTCACCTATAAAGTATTAGAATGTGGGTTCATCTATAAAGTATTAGAATGTGGGTTCATCTATAAAGTATTAGAATATGGGTTCATCTATAAAGTATTAGAATGTGGGTTCATATATAAAGTATTAGAATGTGGGTTCATCTATAAAGTATTAGAATGTGGGTTCATCTATAAAGTATTAGAATGTGGGTTCATCTATAAAGTATTAGAATATGGGTTCATCTATAAAGTATTAGAATGTGGGTTCATCTATAAAGTATTAGAATGTGGGTTCATCTATAAAGTATTAGAATGTGGGTTCATATATAAAGTATTAGAATGTGGGGGTCATCTATAAAGTATTAGAATGTGGGTTCACCTATAAAGTATTAGAATGTGGGTTCATCTATAAAGTATTAGAATGTGGGTTCATCTATAAAGTATTAGAATGTGGGTTCATCTATAAAGTATTAGAATATGGGTTCATCTATAAAGTATTAGAATGTGGGTTCATATATAAAGTATTAGAATGTGGGGGTCATCTATAAAGTATTAGAATGTGGGTCATCTATAAAGTATTAGAATGTGGGTTCATCTATAAAGTATTAGAATGTGGGTTCATCTATAAAGTATTAGAATGTGGGTTCATCTATAAAATATTAGAATATGGGTTCATCTATAAAGTATTAGAATGTGGGTTCATCTATAAAGTATTAGAATGTGGGTTCACCTATAAAGTATTAGAATGTGGGTTCACCTATAAAGTATTAGAAGGTGGGTTCATCTATAAAGTATTAGAATGTGGGTTCATCTATAAAGTATTAGAATGTGGGTTCATCTATAAAGTATTAGAATGTGGGTTCACCTATAAAGTATTAGAATGTAGGTTCATCTATAAAGTATTAGAATGTGGGTTCATCTATAAAGTATTAGAATGTGGGTTCATCTATAAAGTATTAGAATGTGGGTTCATCTATAAAGTATTAGAATGTGGGTTCATCTATAAAGTATTAGAATGTGGGTTCGTCTCTAAAGTATTAGAATGTGAGTTCGTCTATAAAGTATTAGAATGTGGGTTCATCTATAAAGTATTAGAATGTGGGTTCATCTATGAAGTATTAGAATGTGGGTTCACCTATAAAGTATTAGAATGTGGGTTCATCTGTTAAGTATTAGAATGTGGGTTCATCTATAAAGTATTAGAATGTGGGTTCATCTATAAAGTATTAGAATGTGGGTTCACCTATAAAGTATTAGAATGTGGGTTCACCTATGAAGTATTAGAATGTGGGTTCATCGATAAAGTATTAGAATGTGGGTTCATCTATAAAGTATTAGAATGTGGGTTCATCTATAAAGTATTAGAATGTGGGTTCATCGATAAAGTATTAGAATGTGGGTTCACCTATAAAGTATTAGAATGCGGGTTCACCTATGAAGTATTAGAATGTGGGTTCATCGATAAAGTATTAGAATGTGGGTTCACCTTTAAAGTATTAGAATGTGGGTTCATCGATAAAGTATTAGAAGGTGGGTTCATCTATAAAGTATTAGAATGTGGGTTCATCTATAAAGTATTAGAATGTGGGTTCATCTATAAAGTATTAGAATGTGGGTTCATCTATAAAGTATTAGAATGTGGGTTCATCTATAAAGTATTAGAATGTGGGTTCATCTATAAAGTATTAGAATGTGGGTTCATCTATAAAGTATTAGAATGTGGGTTCATCTATAAAGTATTAGAATGTGGGTTCATCTATAAAGTATTAGAATGTGGGTTCATCTATAAAGTATTAGAATGTGGGTTCACCTATAAAGTATTAGAATGTGGGTTCATCTATAAAGTATTAGAATGTGGGTTCATCTATAAAGTATTAGAAGGTGGGTTCATCTATAAAGTATTAGAATGTGGGTTCATCTATAAAGTATTAGAATGTGGGTTCATCTATAAAGTATTAGAATGTGGGTTCATCTATAAAGTATTAGAATGTGGGTTCACCTATAAAGTATTAGAATGTGGGTTCATCTATAAAGTATTAGAATGTGGGTTCACCTATAAAGTATTAGAATGTGGGTTCATCTATAAAGTATTAGAATGTGGGTTCATCTATAAAGTATTAGTATGTGGGTTCATCTATAAATTATTAGAATGTGGGTTCATCTATAAAGTATTAGAATGTGGGTTCATCTATAAAGTATTAGAATGTGGGTTCACCTATAAAGTATTAGAATGTGGGTTCATCTATAAAGTATTAGAATGTGGGTTCATCTATAAAGTATTAGAATGTGGGTTCATCTATAAAGTATTAGAATGTGGGTTCATCTATAAAGTATTAGAATATGGGTTCATCTATAAAGTATTAGAATGTGGGTTCATATATAAAGTATTAGAATGTGGGGGTCATCTATAAAGTATTAGAATGTGGGTCATCTATAAAGTATTAGAATGTGGGTTCATCTATAAAGTATTAGAATGTGGGTTCATCTATAAAGTATTAGAATGTGGGTTCATCTATAAAATATTAGAATATGGGTTCATCTATAAAGTATTAGAATGTGGGTTCATCTATAAAGTATTAGAATGTGGGTTCACCTATAAAGTATTAGAATGTGGGTTCACCTATAAAGTATTAGAAGGTGGGTTCATCTATAAAGTAATAGAATGTGGGTTCATCTATAAAGTATTAGAATGTGGGTTCATCTATAAAGTATTAGAATGTGGGTTCACCTATAAAGTATTAGAATGTGGGTTCATCTATAAAGTATTAGAATGTGGGTTCATCTACAAAGTATTAGAATGTGGGTTCATCTATAAAGTATTAGAATGTGGGTTCATCTATAAAGTATTAGAATGTGGGTTCATCTATAAAGTATTAGAATGTGGGTTCGTCTATAAAGTATTAGAATGTGAGTTCGTCTATAAAGTATTAGAATGTGGGTTCATCTATAAAGTATTAGAATGTGGGTTCATCTATGAAGTATTAGAATGTGGGTTCACCTATAAAGTATTAGAATGTGGGTTCATCTATAAAGTATTAGAATGTGGGTTCATCTATAAAGTATTAGAATGTGGGTTCTTCTATAAAGTATTAGAATGTGGGTTCACCTATAAAGTATTAGAATGTGGGTTCACCTATGAAGTATTAGAATGTGGGTTCATCGATAAAGTATTAGAATGTGGGTTCATCTATAAAGTATTAGAATGTGGGTTCATCTATAAAGTATTAGAATGTGGGTTCATCTATAAAGTATTAGAATGTGGGTTCATCGATAAAGTATTAGAATGTGGGTTCACCTATAAAGTATTAGAATGTGGGTTCACCTATGAAGTATTAGAATGTGGGTTCATCGATAAAGTATTAGAATGTGGGTTCACCTTTAAAGTATTAGAATGTGGGTTCATCGATAAAGTATTAGAAGGTGGGTTCATCTATAAAGTATTAGAATGTGGGTTCATCTATAAAGTATTAGAATGTGGGTTCATCTATAAAGTATTAGAATGTGGGTTCACCTATAAAGTATTAGAATGTGGGTTCATCTATAAAGTATTAGAATGTGGGTTCATCTATAAAGTATTAGAATGTGGGTTCATCTATAAAGTATTAGAATGTGGGTTCATCTATAAAGTATTAGAATGTGGGTTCATCTATAAAGTATTAGAATGTGGGTTCGTCTATAAAGTATTAGAATGTGAGTTCGTCTATAAAGTATTAGAATGTGGGTTCATCTATAAAGTATTAGAATGTGGGTTCATCTATGAAGTATTAGAATGTGGGTTCACCTATAAAGTATTAGAATGTGGGTTCATCTATAAAGTATTAGAATATGGGTTCATCTATAAAGTATTAGAATGTGGGTTCATCTATAAAGTATTAGACTGTGGGCTCACCTATAAAGTATTAGAATGTGGGTTCACCTATGAAGTATTAGAATGTGGGTTCATCGATAAAGTATTAGAATGTGGGTTCATCTATAAAGTATTAGAATGTGGGTTCATCTATAAAGTATTAGAATGTGGGTTCATCGATAAAGTATTAGAATGTGGGTTCACCTATAAAGTATTAGAATGTGGGTTCATCTATAAAGTATTAGAATGTGGGTTCATCTATAAAGTATTAGAATGTGGGTTCATCTATAAAGTATTAGAATGTGGGTTCATCTCTTAAAGTATTAGAATGTGGGTTCACCTATAAAGTATTAGAATGTGGGTTCACCTATAAAGTATTAGAATGTGGGTTCACCTATAAAGTATTAGAATGTGGGTTCATCTATAAAGTATTAGAATGTGGGTTCATCTATAAAGTATTAGAATGTGGGTTCACCTATAAAGTATTAGAATGTGGGTTCATCTATAAAGTATTAGAATGTGGGTTCATCTATAAAGTATTAGAATGTGGGTTCATCTATAAAGTATTAGAATGTGGGTTCATCTATAAAGTATTAGAATGTGGGTTCATCTATAAAGTATTAGAATGTGGGTTCATCGATAAAGTATTAGAATGTGGGTTCATCGATAAAGTATTAGAATGTGGGTTCATCTATAAAGTATTAGAATGTGGGTTCATCTATAAAGTATTAGAATGTGGGTTCATCTATAAAGTATTAGAATGTGGGTTCATCTATAAAGTATTAGAATGTGGGTTCACCTATAAAGTATTAGAATGTGGGTTCACCTATGAAGTATTAGAATGTGGGTTCATCGATAAAGTATTAGAATGTGGGTTCATCTATAAAGTATTAGAATGTGGGTTCATCTATAAAGTATTAGAATGTGGGTTCATCTATAAAGTATTAGAATGTGGGTTCACCTTTAAAGTATTAGAATGTGGGTTCATCTATAAAGTATTAGAATGTGGGTTCATCTATAAAGTATTAGAATGTGGGTTCATCTATAAAGTATTAGAATGTGGGTTCATCTATAAAGTATTAGAATGTGGGTTCATCCATAAAGTATTAGAATGTGGGTTCACCTATAAAGTATTAGAATGTGGGTTCATCTATAAAGTATTAGAATGTGGGTTCACCTATAACGTATTAGAATGTGGGTTCATCTATAAAGTATTAGAATGTGGGTTCATCTATAAAGTATTAGAATGTGGGTTCATCTATAAAGTATTAGAATGTGGGTTCATCTATAAAGTATTAGAATGTGGGTTCATCGATAAAGTATTAGAATGTGGGTTCATCTATAAAGTATTAGAATGTGGGTTCATCTATAAAGTATTAGAATGTGGGTTCATCTATAAAGTATTAGAATGTGGGTTCATCGATAAAGTATTAGAATGTGGGTTCATCTATAAAGTATTAGAATGTGGGTTCATCGATAAAGTATTAGAATGTGGGTTCATCTATAAAGTATTAGAATGTGGGTTCACCTATAAAGTATTAGAATGTGGGTTCATCTATAAAGTATTAGAATGTGGGTTCATCTATAAAGTATTAAAATGTGGGTTCATCTATAAAGTATTAGAATGTGGGTTCATCTATAAAGTATTAAAATGTGGGTTCATCTATAAAGTATTAGAATGTGGGTTCATCTATAAAGTATTAGAATGTGGGTTCATCTATAAAGTATTAGAATGTTTGTTCATCTATAAAGTATTAGAATGTGGGTTCATCTTAAAGTATTGGAATGTGGGTTCATCTATAAAGTATTAGAATGTGGGTTCATCTATAAGGTATTAGAATGTGGGTTCATCTATAAAGTATTAGAATGTGGGTACATCTATAAAGTATTCGAATGTGGGTTCATCTATAAAGTGTTAGAATGTGGGTTCATCTATAAAGTATTAGTATTTGGGTTCATCTATAAAGTATTAGAATGTGGGTTCATCTATAAAGTATTAGAATGTGGGTTCATCTATAAAGTATTAGAATGTGGGTTCATCTATAAAGTATTAGAATGTGGGTTCATCTATAAAGTATTAGAATGTGGGTTCATCTATAAAGTATTAGAATGTGGGTTCATCTATAAAGTATTAGAATGTGGGTTCACCTATAAAGTATTAGAATGTGGGTTCACCTATAAAGTATTAGAATGTGGGTTCACCTATAAAGTATTAGAATGTGGGTTCATCTATAAAGTATTAGAATGTGGGTTCATCTATAAAGTATTAGAATGTGGGTTCACCTATAAAGTATTAGAATGTGGGTTCATCTATAAAGTATTAGAATGTGGGTTCATATATAAAGTATAAGAATGTGGGTTCATCTATAAAGTATTAGAATGTGGGTTCATCTATAAAGTATTAGAATGTGGGTTCATCTATAAATTATTAGAATGTGGGTTCATCTATAAAGTATTAGAATGTGGGTTCATCTCTTAAAGTATTAGAATGTGGGTTCACCTATAAAGTATTAGAATGTGGGTTCATCTATAAAGTATTAGAATGTGGGTTCACCTATAAAGTATTAGAATGTGGGTTCATCTATAAAGTATTAGAATGTGGGTTCATCTATAAAGTATTAGAATGTGGGTTCATCTATAAAGTATTAGAATGTGGGTTCATCTATAAAGTATTAGAATGTGGGTTCATCTATAAAGTATTAGAATGTGGGTTCATCTATAAAGTATTAGAATGTGGGTTTTTTTTTTTTTTTTTTTTTTTTTTTTTGTATACAAGGTATACAAGGCTCGTGAAAGAGCGAACATTAATCACACAGAAAGACAAACCGACACATAAAACATATAACATAGGGAGCGGTAGACAAGATGGGGAGAGAGGGGGAAGGACACAAACACAACATTTGAGAGCAGGGACCGAGAGACATGGAGACATCGAGAGATCTGAGAGAGGGCGAGGGCTTTGGGGGGGGGGGGGGCGTGGGAAGGGGGCGGTGGGAGAGTTATAAAACATATGGACACTGCCAGGACTTCCAGGAAAGAAGTTGGAATTTCAAACAAGGTGGATCTGGGGTGAATTAGCGGGGGTAGAAAAGATCAAGGTTTTGGATGGGGGAAGATAAGAGATGGTGGTGAACAGCTGTTTTAAAGACCTGGAGGGAGGAGTGGGATTGAAGGGAGTGAGGGAGTTTGTTCCAGAGGCGGGAGAAAAGAGGAATGAAAGAGTGAAGGTGAGCAGAGAGCCGAGATTTCGGCAGTTTAACCATCAGAGGGTTGCTGGCAGATCTTGTGCGACCTGTAGGAATATTTGGGGGACAGAGCACAGAGAGAGCTGGGGGTGCAAGGCCGGAGAGGAGTCGGTAGAAGACAGAAAGACCACCTACCTGCCTGCGGTGAGTGAGTGAAAGGCCCTCAGAGATAGCTTCATCGCGGGAGATTCCAATAATTCTGAAAGCTTTGGTTTCAACAGCGTGAAGCCGAGCTAGGTGTGAGGCAGGAGCACCGGCCCATAGGGGAGAACAGTATTCCATTGAGCTGCGGATGAAAGCCTTGTATGTGGTGAGGAGCTCAGGTGTGCCGAGGAAGGACTTCGCACGACGGAGGATGCCCAGTCGGCGACTGGCTTTGGAGGCCAGCTTGGAAATGTGGTTTTCCCAAGAAAGATCATGGCAGATAGTGAGACCCAAAATCTTGAGCGACAGAACTTCTTGGAGAGGATTGTTGAGAAAGTAGATGGGAGGGTTGTCCAGTCGATCTTTTCGGAGAGACATAGTAAGAATGTGAGATTTGTCAGGATTGAAAGACATGTTCCACTTGTTTGACCAGTCTGTGATTTTGTCCAGGTCTTCAGAGAGTGAGGAAGCAGCAGACTGCCGATCTGAGGGAAGAGGAATGGAGCGGCAGAGAGTGGAGTCATCAGCAAAGAGATAGAGAGGATTTTCGAGAGAGTCAGAGAGATCATTGATGAAGACCAGAAAAAGCACGGGGCCCAGAACACTGCCTTGGGGAACTCCAGCCTGAACAGGAAGAGGAGATGAGAGAAACCCATTCAGGGCCACACGTTGACGACGACTAGAGAGGAAGTCCGCCAGCCATGCGTGGAGATTTCCATGGATACCAAAGGAGGAGAGTTTGGTGAGCAGAGCGGGGTGCCAGACCGTGTCGAAGGCACGTGATATGTCGAGGGAGACACCTGTTTGGCATTGAGGACCTCCATCCATTGTTGAGACAGCAGAAGCAGCATGTCCAGAGTAGAGTGACCTGGTCTGAAACCAAATTGATGATCAGAGATCAAGCCATTGGAGAAGAGGAAAGATTTCATATCCGAAGCAATGATGGATTCCATGACTTTGCTGATAATTGGGAGAAGGCTGATTGGTCTGTAGTTGCTAGGATCTGTTTTTGCACCTTTTTTGTGCAAAGCGGTGATGTTGGCTGATTTCCAAGCAGATGGCAGTTGACCTTGAGCAAAAGAGAGGGTGAAGAGAACAGAGAGAGGGTGAGATAGAGCAGCAGAGCAGGATTTTAGGACCCGTGGGCTGATGCCGTCGGGTCCAGTTGCAGAATCAGAGTCGAGGGTTGACAGAAACTTTTCCACCTTGTCAGGAGGAAAGGACACGGAGTCCAGGAGCAGCAGGGTACGACTGGGTATGGTGGGTACAGAGAGGGATGGGTTTGGGACACAAGATTTAGAGGCAAACACAGAGTTGAGGCATTCAGCTTTTTCACGTGCGGAGTCAGCTGTGTAGCCGTTTGAGGTAAGGGAGGGGATGGAGGGGGAACAAACACCAGAAACGGATTTGACCAGACGCCACCAGGATTTGGAAGAGGGAGACAGATAAGAGAGTTCGGTCTTGAGAACGGAGAGATATTGTTTCCTGGCTCTCCTGAGGGTGGACACACACTTGTTTCGGGCTTTGTGAAAGGAAATGAGATTTCCTTCCGTTGGATTTGCTTTCCAGGAGACGAAGGCAAGTTGTTTCTGGGCAACAGCCTCACCACAAGATTCCGTGTACCATGGACGGGAGGAAGGGTATGACAACTGAAGACGAGATGGGATAAATCTGTGCATGAGAGAGAGCAATTTACTTTGGAAGAATTCCCAGGATGAGTTGATGTCAGAGGTGGTAGAGATGGGAGACCAGTCCAGATGATTGATGGCTGCTTGAAGACCGTGCCAGTTGGCCTGAGTGAAATGCCAGACTCGTCGACGCTGAGCAGGCTCCCTGAGGATGGTCAGAGAGATGTCCACTTTAACAAGGACATGATCAGATGATCCGATCGGAGCAGAAGAAGAGCAGCAGACATTTTCAGGGAAGTTAGTCATAACCAAGTCCAGAAGAGGAGATGTTCCGTTGACTGAGATCCGGGTCGGGAAATTGACAGATTGTGTCAGTCCCAGTGAGTCGCAGAAGTCCTTTGCTGAGGAGCCATGGCTGGTGAGAGAGGTACCCACACCCAGCCAACTGGCATGATGACAGTTGAAATCACCACATATGAGGAAGAGAGAGTTGGGATGAGTAGATAGAAGTTGGTCCATATCATCAGACAGCGAGATGTAGATGGAGTCATCACTGTTTGGTGGACGGTACAACACACATATGAACAAGAGGTGGGAGCGAAGGGGAAGCCGTAGCCAGAGGTATTCCTGGGGGTGAGGTGGAGAGAGTGCAGTGCAGGGCGAGTGAGGAAGAGAGTTTTTGATAAAGATAGCAACCCCGCCTCCAGGACGAGGCTCAGGTCTATCATACCGGAGGAGGGAGTAGCCCGGGAGAGATACTATGGAATCAGAGACATCATAAAGGAGGAAAGTTTCTGTTAAGCAGATCACGTCTGGTTTGACAGAAGCAACCTGTATGGAGAGATCAGTTAAGTTTGAACGAAGGCCCCGGATGTTTGAGGTCCATACCGTTAATGAAGAGGAAGGGGGAGCATCAGATACAGAACAGGGGGGAGGAGGGGTAGGGTAAGATGTGGAAGAGGTGGAAGAGGTAGGGAGAGTTGTTGAAGGTGTGTCAGAGATTTCAGAATAGCTCGGAGAAAGGGAAGGATGGGGCGGACAAAAGGTTTGATGGTGATTGGGTGAGCCACAATGAGGTGTTATTTGAGGCGGGGGAAGAGCGAGGCAGAAGGTTGGGGGAGATGGAGGTGAGAGTTAATCTATAAAGTATTAGAATGTGGGTTAATCTATAAAGTATTAGAATGTGGGTTCATCTATAAAGTATTTGAAAGTGGGTTCATCGATAAAGTATTAGAATGTGGGTTCATCTATAAAGTATTAGAATGTGGGTTCGTCTATAAAGTATTAGAATGTGGGTTCATCTATAAAGTATTCGAATGTGGGTTCATCTATAAAGTATTAGAATGTGGGTTCATCTATAAAGTATTAGAATGTGGGTTCATCTATAAAGTATTAGAATGTGGGTTCATCTATAAAGTATTAGAATGTGGGTTCATCTAAAAAGTATTAGAATGTGGGTTAATCTATAAAGTATTAGAATGTGGGTTCATCTATAAAGTATTAGAATGTGGGTTAATCTATAAAGTATTAGAATGTGGGTTCATCTATAAAGTATTTGAAAGTGGGTTCATCGATAAAGTATTAGAATGTGGGTTCATCTATAAAGTATTAGAATGTGGGTTCATCTATAAAGTATTAGAATGTGGGTTCATCTATAAAGTATTAGAATGTGGGTTCATCTATAAAGTATTAGAATGTGGGTTCATCTATAAAGTATTAGAATGTGGGTTCATCTATAAAGTATTTGAAAGTGGGTTCATCGATAAAGTATTAGAATGTGGGTTCATCTATAAAGTATTAGAATGTGGGTTCGTCTATAAAGTATTAGAATGTGGGTTCATCTATAAAGTATTAGAATGTGGGTTCATCTATAAAGTATTAGAATGTGGGTTCACCTATAAAGTATTAGAATGTGGGTTCATCTATAAAGTATTAGAATGTGGGTTCACCTATAAAGTATTAGAATGTGGGTTCATCTATAAAGTATTAGAATGTGGGTTCATCTATAAAGTATTAGAATGTGGGTTCATCTATAAAGTATTAGAATGTGGGTTCATCTATAAAGTATTAAAATGTGGGTTCACCTATAAAGTATTAGAATGTGGGTTCATCTATAAAGTATTAGAATGTGGGTTCATCTATAAAGTATTAGAATGTGGGTTCACCTATAAAGTATTAGAATGTGGGTTCATCTATAAAGTATTAGAATGTGGGTTCATCTATAAAGTATTAGAATGTGGATTCATCTATAAAGTATGAGAATGTGGGTTCATCTATAAAGTATTAGAATGTGGGTTCATCTATAAAGTATTAGAATGTGGGTTCACCTATAAAGTATTAGAATGTGGGTTCACCTATGAAGTATTAGAATGTGGGTTCATCGATAAAGTATTAGAATGTGGGTTCATCTATAAAGTATTAGAATGTGGGTTCATCTATAAAGTATTAGAATGTGGGTTCATCTATAAAGTATTAGAATGTGGGTTCATCTATAAAGTATTAGAATGTGGGTTCATATATAAAGTATTAGAATGTGGGTTCATCTATAAAGTATTAGAATGTGGGTTCATCTATAAAGTATTAGAATGTGGGTTCATCTATAAAGTATTAGAATGTGGGTTCATCTATAAAGTATTAGAATGTGGGTTCATCTATAAAGTATTAGAATGTGGGTTCATCTATAAAGTATTAGAATGTGGGTTCATCTATAAAGTATTAGAATGTGGGTTCATCTTTAAAGTATTAGAATGTGGGTTCATCTATAAAGTATTAGAATGTGGGTTCATCTTTAAAGTATTAGAATGTGGGTTCATCTTTAAAGTATTAGAATGTGGGTTCATCTATAAAGTATTAGAATGTGGGTTCATCTATAAAGTATTAGAATGTGGGTTCATCTATAAAGTATTAGAATGTGGGTTCATCTTTAAAGTATTAGAATGTGGGTTCATCTATAAAGTATTAGAATGTGGGTTCATCTATAAAGTATTAGAATGTGGGTTCATCTATAAAGTATTAGAATGTGGGTTCACCTATAAAGTATTAGAATGTGGGTTCGTCTATAAAGTATTAGAATGTGGGTTCATCTATAAAGTATTAGAATGTGGGTTCATCTATAAAGTATTAGAATGTGGGTTCATCTATAAAGTATTAGAATGTGGGTTCATCTATAAAGTATTAGAATGTGGGTTCATCTTTAAAGTATTAGAATGTGGGTTCATCTATAAAGTATTAGAATGTGGGTTCATCTTTAAAGTATTAGAATGTGGGTTCATCTTTAAAGTATTAGAATGTGGGTTCATCTATAAAGTATTAGAATGTGGGTTCATCTATAAAGTATTAGAATGTGGGTTCATCTATAAAGTATTAGAATGTGGGTTCATCTTTAAAGTATTAGAATGTGGGTTCATCTATAAAGTATTAGAATGTGGGTTCATCTATAAAGTATTAGAATGTGGGTTCATCTATAAAGTATTAGAATGTGGGTTCATCTATAAAGTATTAGAATGTGGGTTCATCTATAAAGTATTAGAATGTGGGTTCATCTATAAAGTATTAGAATGTGGGTTCATCTATAAAGTATTAGAATGTGGGTTCATCTATAAAGTATTAGAATGTGGGTTCATCTTTAAAGTATTAGAATGTGGGTTCATCTATAAAGTATTAGAATGTGGGTTCATCTTTAAAGTATTAGAATGTGGGTTCATCTTTAAAGTATTAGAATGTGGGTTCATCTATAAAGTATTAGAATGTGGGTTCATCTATAAAGTATTAGAATGTGGGTTCATCTATAAAGTATTAGAATGTGGGTTCATCTTTAAAGTATTAGAATGTGGGTTCATCTATAAAGTATTAGAATGTGGGTTCATCTATAAAGTATTAGAATGTGGGTTCATCTATAAAGTATTAGAATGTGGGTTCATCTTTAAAGTATTAGAATGTGGGTTCATCTATAAAGTATTAGAATGTGGGTTCATCTATAAAGTATTAGAATGTGGGTTCATCTATAAAGTATTAGAATGTGGGTTCACCTATGAAGTATTAGAATGTGGGTTCATCGATAAAGTATTAGAATGTGGGTTCATCTATAAAGTATTAGAATGTGGGTTCATCTTTAAAGTATTAGAATGTGGGTTCATCTATAAAGTATTAGAATGTGGGTTCACCTATAAAGTATTAGAATGTGGGTTCACCTATGAAGTATTAGAATGTGGGTTCATCGATAAAGTATTAGAATGTGGGTTCATCTATAAAGTATTAGAATGTGGGTTCATCTATAAAGTATTAGAATGTGGGTTCATCGATAAAGTATTAGAATGTGGGTTCACCTATAAAGTATTAGAATGCGGGTTCACCTATGAAGTATTAGAATGTGGGTTCATCGATAAAGTATTAGAATGTGGGTTCACCTTTAAAGTATTAGAATGTGGGTTCATCGATAAAGTATTAGAAGGTGGGTTCATCTATAAAGTATTAGAATGTGGGTTCATCTATAAAGTATTAGAATGTGGGTTCATCTATAAAGTATTAGAATGTGGGTTCATCTATAAAGTATTAGAATGTGGGTTCATCTATAAAGTATTAGAATGTGGGTTCATCTATAAAGTATTAGAATGTGGGTTCATCTATAAAGTATTAGAATGTGGGTTCATCTATAAAGTATTAGAATGTGGGTTCATCTATAAAGTATTAGAATGTGGGTTCATCTATAAAGTATTAGAATGTGGGTTCACCTATAAAGTATTAGAATGTGGGTTCATCTATAAAGTATTAGAATGTGGGTTCATCTATAAAGTATTAGAAGGTGGGTTCATCTATAAAGTATTAGAATGTGGGTTCATCTATAAAGTATTAGAATGTGGGTTCATCTATAAAGTATTAGAATGTGGGTTCACCTATAAAGTATTAGAATGTGGGTTCATCTATAAAGTATTAGTATGTGGGTTCATCTATAAAGTATTAGAATGTGGGTTCACCTATAAAGTATTAGAATGTGGGTTCATCTATAAAGTATTAGAATGTGGGTTCACCTATAAAGTATTAGAATGTGGGTTCATCTATAAAGTATTAGAATGTGGGTTCATCTATAAAGTATTAGTATGTGGGTTCATCTATAAATTATTAGAATGTGGGTTCATCTATAAAGTATTAGAATGTGGGTTCATCTATAAAGTATTAGAATGTGGGTTCACCTATAAAGTATTAGAATGTGGGTTCATCTATAAAGTATTAGAATGTGGGTTCATCTATAAAGTATTAGAATGTGGGTTCATATATAAAGTATTAGAATGTGGGGGTCATCTATAAAGTATTAGAATGTGGGTTCATCTATAAAGTATTAGAATGTGGGGGTCATCTATAAAGTATTAGAATGTGGGTTCATCTATAAAGTATTAGAATGTGGGTTCATCTATAAAGTATTAGAATGTGGGTTCATATATAAAGTATTAGAATGTGGGGGTCATCTATAAAGTATTAGAATGTGGGTTCATCTATAAAGTATTAGAATGTGGGTTCATCTATAAAGTATTAGAATGTGGGTTCATCTATAAAGTATTAGAATATGGGTTCATCTATAAAGTATTAGATTGTGGGTTCATATATAAAGTATTAGAATGTGGGGGTCATCTATAAAGTATTAGAATGTGGGTCATCTATAAAGTATTAGAATGTGGGTTCATCTATAAAGTATTAGAATGTGGGTTCATCTATAAAGTATTAGAATGTGGGTTCATCTATAAAATATTAGAATATGGGTTCATCTATAAAGTATTAGAATGTGGGTTCATCTATAAAGTATTAGAATGTGGGTTCACCTATAAAGTATTAGAATGTGGGTTCACCTATAAAGTATTAGAAGGTGGGTTCATCTATAAAGTAATAGAATGTGGGTTCATCTATAAAGTATTAGAATGTGGGTTCATCTATAAAGTATTAGAATGTGGGTTCACCTATAAAGTATTAGAATGTGGGTTCATCTATAAAGTATTAGAATGTGGGTTCATCTACAAAGTATTAGAATGTGGGTTCATCTATAAAGTATTAGAATGTGGGTTCATCTATAAAGTATTAGAATGTGGGTTCATCTATAAAGTATTAGAATGTGGGTTCGTCTATAAAGTATTAGAATGTGAGTTCGTCTATAAAGTATTAGAATGTGGGTTCATCTATAAAGTATTAGAATGTGGGTTCATCTATGAAGTATTAGAATGTGGGTTCACCTATAAAGTATTAGAATGTGGGTTCATCTATAAAGTATTAGAATGTGGGTTCATCTATAAAGTATTAGAATGTGGGTTCATCTATAAAGTATTAGAATGTGGGTTCACCTATAAAGTATTAGAATGTGGGTTCACCTATGAAGTATTAGAATGTGGGTTCATCGATAAAGTATTAGAATGTGGGTTCATCTATAAAGTATTAGAATGTGGGTTCATCTATAAAGTATTAGAATGTGGGTTCATCTATAAAGTATTAGAATGTGGGTTCATCGATAAAGTATTAGAATGTGGGTTCACCTTTAAAGTATTAGAATGTGGGTTCATCGATAAAGTATTAGAAGGTGGGTTCATCTATAAAGTATTAGAATGTGGGTTCATCTATAAAGTATTAGAATGTGGGTTCATCTATAAAGTATTAGAATGTGGGTTCACCTATAAAGTATTAGAATGTGGGTTCATCTATACACAAAGAATTAAGTTAAGCACCCCCCCGTTTTTTTACAACCTCGCACATTACAAGTTTGTTGTCGTCAAAACAGTGTAATATACCCATGATATTGCTATATTTTCTGGAGAAGTGATATTATGGTCACATAAAAACATAACAATCATGCCGTTTTCAATATTTTATTCTGAATAATTTAAGGTGAAATTTTTTGGGAATTTTAGGCATATTTTCACCTCAATTTAAGTATGGAGCTATAGGTCCATCACGGACAGTGTGGATGACGTTTATGTTTTCTAACGTACAGTCATTGTTCTGAGAAGACCTCTAGCGATCTTTGCGTCAATAACGTGTGTAGGACCCACGTGATCGGATCACTGACTCAACCCTACGTCTCATAGACCCTGTAAGCCGTCGTATGCGTTGCTGTGGCAGGTTGTTCCATTCCTGATGTAATGCACGTTCCAATTCATCCAGATTGGCTATTGGAGGGACCATCTTCGCAATTTGTCGTCCCAACATGTCCCAAACGTGCTCGAGGGGGTTCAGGTCAGGACTGTACGCAGGCCAGGGGATGGTTGTCACAGCACCTTGCTCCATCCGATCACGTGGGTCCTACACACGTTATTGACGCAAAGATCGCTAGAGGTCTTCTCAGAACAATGACTGTACGTTAGAAAACATAAACGTCATCCACACTGTCCGTGATGGACCTATAGCTCCATACTTAAATTGAGGTGAAAATATGCCTAAAATTCCCAAAAAATTTCACCTTAAATTATTCAGAATAAAATATTGAAAACGGCATGATTGTTATGTTTTTATGTGACCATAATATCACTTCTCCAGAAAATATAGCAATATCATGGGTATATTACACTGTTTTGACGACAACAAACTTGTAATGTGCGAGGTTGTAAAAAAACGGGGGGGTGCTTAACTTAATTCTTTGTGTATATAAAGTATTAGAATGTGGGTTCATCTATAAAGTATTAGAATGTGGGTTCATCTATAAAGTATTAGAATGTGGGTTCATCTATAAAGTATTAGAATGTGGGTTCATCTATAAAGTATTAGAATGTGGGTTCGTCTATAAAGTATTAGAATGTGAGTTCGTCTATAAAGTATTAGAATGTGGGTTCATCTATAAAGTATTAGAATGTGGGTTCATCTATGAAGTATTAGAATGTGGGTTCACCTATAAAGTATTAGAATGTGGGTTCATCTATAAAGTATTAGAATATGGGTTCATCTATAAAGTATTAGAATGTGGGTTCATCTATAAAGTATTAGACTGTGGGCTCACCTATAAAGTATTAGAATGTGGGTTCACCTATGAAGTATTAGAATGTGGGTTCATCGATAAAGTATTAGAATGTGGGTTCATCTATAAAGTATTAGAATGTGGGTTCATCTATAAAGTATTAGAATGTGGGTTCATCGATAAAGTATTAGAATGTGGGTTCACCTATAAAGTATTAGAATGTGGGTTCATCTATAAAGTATTAGAATGTGGGTTCATCTATAAAGTATTAGAATGTGGGTTCATCTATAAAGTATTAGAATGTGGGTTCATCTCTTAAAGTATTAGAATGTGGGTTCACCTATAAAGTATTAGAATGTGGGTTCACCTATAAAGTATTAGAATGTGGGTTCACCTATAAAGTATTAGAATGTGGGTTCATCTATAAAGTATTAGAATGTGGGTTCATCTATAAAGTATTAGAATGTGGGTTCACCTATAAAGTATTAGAATGTGGGTTCATCTATAAAGTATTAGAATGTGGGTTCATCTATAAAGTATTAGAATGTGGGTTCATCTATAAAGTATTAGAATGTGGGTTCATCTATAAAGTATTAGAATGTGGGTTCATCTATAAAGTATTAGAATGTGGGTTCATCGATAAAGTATTAGAATGTGGGTTCATCTATAAAGTATTAGAATGTGGGTTCATCTATAAAGTATTAGAATGTGGGTTCATCTATAAAGTATTAGAATGTGGGTTCATCTATAAAGTATTAGAATGTGGGTTCACCTATAAAGTATTAGAATGTGGGTTCACCTATGAAGTATTAGAATGTGGGTTCATCGATAAAGTATTAGAATGTGGGTTCATCTATAAAGTATTAGAATGTGGGTTCATCTATAAAGTATTAGAATGTGGGTTCATCTATAAAGTATTAGAATGTGGGTTCACCTTTAAAGTATTAGAATGTGGGTTCATCTATAAAGTATTAGAATGTGGGTTCATCTATAACGTATTAGAATGTGGGTTCATCTATAAAGTATTAGAATGTGGGTTCATCTATAAAGTATTAGAATGTGGGTTCATCCATAAAGTATTAGAATGTGGGTTAACCTATAAAGTATTAGAATGTGGGTTCATCTATAAAGTATTAGAATGTGGGTTCACCTATAACGTATTAGAATGTGGGTTCATCTATAAAGTATTAGAATGTGGGTTCATCTATAAAGTATTAGAATGTGGGTTCATCTATAAAGTATTAGAATGTGGGTTCATCTATAAAGTATTAGAATGTGGGTTCATCTATAAAGTATTAGAATGTGGGTTCATCTATAAAGTATTAGAATGTGGGTTCATCTATAAAGTATTAGAATGTGGGTTCACCTATAAAGTATTAGAATGTGGGTTCATCTATAAAGTATTAGAATGTGGGTTCATCTATAAAGTATTAAAATGTGGGTTCATCTATAAAGTATTAGAATGTGGGTTCATCTATAAAGTATTAGAATGTTTGTTCATCTATAAAGTATTAGAATGTGGGTTCATCTTAAAGTATTGGAATGTGGGTTCATCTATAAAGTATTAGAATGTGGGTTCATCTATAAGGTATTAGAATGTGGGTTCATCTATAAAGTATTAGAATGTGGGTTCATCTATAAAGTATTAGAATGTGGGTACATCTATAAAGTATTCGAATGTGGGTTCATCTATAAAGTGTTAGAATGTGGGTTCATCTATAAAGTATTAGTATGTGGGTTCATCTATAAAGTATTAGAATGTGGGTTCATCTATAAAGTATTAGAATGTGGGTTCATCTATAAAGTATTAGAATGTGGGTTCATCTATAAAGTATTAGAATGTGGGTTCATCTATAAAGTATTAGAATGTGGGTTCATCTATAAAGTATTAGAATGTGGGTTCACCTATAAAGTATTAGAATGTGGGTTCACCTATAAAGTATTAGAATGTGGGTTCACCTATAAAGTATTAGAATGTGGGTTCATCTATAAAGTATTAGAATGTGGGTTCATCTATAAAGTATTAGAATGTGGGTTCACCTATAAAGTATTAGAATGTGGGTTCATCTATAAAGTATTAGAATGTGGGTTCATCTATAAAGTATTAGAATGTGGGTTCATATATAAAGTATAAGAATGTGGGTTCATCTATAAAGTATTAGAATGTGGGTTCATCTATAAAGTATTAGAATGTGGGTTCATCTATAAATTATTAGAATGTGGGTTCATCTATAAAGTATTAGAATGTGGGTTCATCTATAAAGTATTAGAATGTGGGTTCATCTATAAAGTATTAGAATGTGGGTTCATCTATAAAGTATTAGAATGTGGGTTCATCTATAAAGTATTAGAATGTGGGTTCATCTATAAAGTATTAGAATGTGGGTTCACCTATAAAGTATTAGAATGTGGGTTCATCTATAAAGTATTAGAATGTGGGTTCATCTATAAAGTATTAGAATGTGGGTTCATCTATAAAGTATTAGAATGTGGGTTCATCTATAAAGTATTAGAATGTGGGTTCATCTATAAAGTATTAGAATGTGGGTTCATCTATAAAGTATTAGAATGTGGGTTCACCTATAAAGTATTAGAATGTGGGTTCATATATAAAGTATAAGAATGTGGGTTCATCTATAAAGTATTAGAATGTGGGTTCATCTATAAAGTATTAGAATGTGGGTTCATCTATAAATTATTAGAATGTGGGTTCATCTATAAAGTATTAGAATGTGGGTTCATCTCTTAAAGTATTAGAATGTGGGTTCACCTATAAAGTATTAGAATGTGGGTTCATCTATAAAGTATTAGAATGTGGGTTCACCTATAAAGTATTAGAATGTGGGTTCATCTATAAAGTATTAGAATGTGGGTTCATCTATAAAGTATTAGAATGTGGGTTCATCTATAAAGTATTAGAATGTGGGTTCATCTATAAAGTATTAGAATGTGGGTTCATATATAAAGTATTAGAATGTGGGTTCATCTATAAAGTATTAGAATGTGGGTTCATCTATAAAGTATTAGAATGTGGGTTCATCTATAAAGTATTAGAATGTGGGTTCATCTATAAAGTATTAGAATGTGGGTTCATCTATAAAGTATTAGAATGTGGGTTAATCTATAAAGTATTAGAATGTGGGTTAATCTATAAAGTATTAGAATGTGGGTTCATCTATAAAGTATTTGAAAGTGGGTTCATCGATAAAGTATTAGAATGTGGGTTCATCTATAAAGTATTAGAATGTGGGTTCGTCTATAAAGTATTAGAATGTGGGTTCATCTATAAAGTATTCGAATGTGGGTTCATCTATAAAGTATTAGAATGTGGGTTCATCTATAAAGTATTAGAATGTGGGTTCATCTATAAAGTATTAGAATGTGGGTTCATCTATAAAGTATTAGAATGTGGGTTCATCTAAAAAGTATTAGAATGTGGGTTAATCTATAAAGTATTAGAATGTGGGTTCATCTATAAAGTATTAGAATGTGGGTTAATCTATAAAGTATTAGAATGTGGGTTCATCTATAAAGTATTTGAAAGTGGGTTCATCGATAAAGTATTAGAATGTGGGTTCATCTATAAAGTATTAGAATGTGGGTTCATCTATAAAGTATTAGAATGTGGGTTCATCTATAAAGTATTAGAATGTGGGTTCATCTATAAAGTATTAGAATGTGGGTTCATCTATAAAGTATTAGAATGTGGGTTCATCTATAAAGTATTTGAAAGTGGGTTCATCGATAAAGTATTAGAATGTGGGTTCATCTATAAAGTATTAGAATGTGGGTTCGTCTATAAAGTATTAGAATGTGGGTTCATCTCTAAAGTATTAGAATGTGGGTTCATCTATAAAGTATTAGAATGTGGGTTCACCTATAAAGTATTAGAATGTGGGTTCATCTATAAAGTATTAGAATGTGGGTTCACCTATAAAGTATTAGAATGTGGGTTCATCTATAAAGTATTAGAATGTGGGTTCATCTATAAAGTATTAGAATGTGGGTTCATCTATAAAGTATTAGAATGTGGGTTCATCTATAAAGTATTAGAATGTGGGTTCATCTATAAAGTATTAGAATGTGGGTTCATCTATAAAGTATTAGAATGTGGGTTCATCTATAAAGTATTAGAATGTGGGTTCACCTATAAAGTATTAGAATGTGGGTTCATCTATAAAGTATTAGAATGTGGGTTCATCTATAAAGTATTAGAATGTGGGTTCATCTATAAAGTATTAGAATGTGGGTTCATCTATAAAGTATTAGAATGTGGGTTCACCTATAAAGTATTAGAATGTGGGTTCATCTATAAAGTATTAGAATGTGGGTTCATCTATAAAGTATTAGAATGTGGATTCATCTATAAAGTATGAGAATGTGGGTTCATCTATAAAGTATTAGAATGTGGGTTCATCTATAAAGTATTAGAATGTGGGTTCACCTATAAAGTATTAGAATGTGGGTTCACCTATGAAGTATTAGAATGTGGGTTCATCGATAAAGTATTAGAATGTGGGTTCATCTATAAAGTATTAGAATGTGGGTTCATCTATAAAGTATTAGAATGTGGGTTCATCTATAAAGTATTAGAATGTGGGTTCATCTATAAAGTATTAGAATGTGGGTTCATATATAAAGTATTAGAATGTGGGTTCATCTATAAAGTATTAGAATGTGGGTTCATCTATAAAGTATTAGAATGTGGGTTCATCTATAAAGTATTAGAATGTGGGTTCATCTATAAAGTATTAGAATGTGGGTTCATCTATAAAGTATTAGAATGTGGGTTCATCTATAAAGTATTAGAATGTGGGTTCATCTATAAAGTATTAGAATGTGGGTTCATCTTTAAAGTATTAGAATGTGGGTTCATCTATAAAGTATTAGAATGTGGGTTCATCTATAAAGTATTAGAATGTGGGTTCATCTTTAAAGTATTAGAATGTGGGTTCATCTATAAAGTATTAGAATGTGGGTTCATCTATAAAGTATTAGAATGTGGGTTCATCTATAAAGTATTAGAATGTGGGTTCATCTTTAAAGTATTAGAATGTGGGTTCATCTATAAAGTATTAGAATGTGGGTTCATCTATAAAGTATTAGAATGTGGGTTCATCTATAAAGTATTAGAATGTGGGTTCATCTATAAAGTATTAGAATGTGGGTTCATCTATAAAGTATTAGAATGTGGGTTCATCTATAAAGTATTAGAATGTGGGTTCATCTATAAAGTATTAGAATGTGGGTTCACCTATAAAGTATTAGAAGGTGGGTTCATCTATAAAGTATTAGAATGTGGGTTCATCTATAAAGTATTTGAATGTGGGTTCATCTATAAAGTATTAGAATGTGGGTTCATCTATAAAGTATTAGAATGTGGGTTCACCTATAAAGTATTAGAATGTGGGTTCATCTATAAAGTATTAGAATGTGGGTTCACCTATAAAGTATTAGAATGTGGGTTCATCTATAAAGTATTAGAATGTGGGTTCATCTATAAAGTATTAGAATGTGGGTTCATCTATAAAGTATTAGAATGTGGGTTCATCTCTAAAGTATTAGAATGTGGGTTCATCTATAAAGTATTAGAATGTGGGTTCACCTATAAAGTATTAGAATGTGGGTTCATCTATAAAGTATTAGAATGTGGGTTCATCTATAAAGTATTAGAATGTGGGTTCATCTACAAAGTATTAGAATGTGGGTTCATCTATAAAGTATTAGAATGTGGGTTCATCTATAAAGTATTAGAATGTGGGTTCATCTATAAAGTATTAGAATGTGGGTTCATCTATAAAGTATTAGAATGTGGGTTCATCTATAAAGTATTAGAATGTGGGTTCATCTATAAAGTATTAGAATGTGGGTTCATCTATAAAGTATTAGAATGTGGGTTCACCTATAAAGTATTAGAATGTGGGTTCATCTATAAAGTATTAGAATGTGGGTTCATCTATAAAGTATTAGAATATGGGTTCATCTATAAAGTATTAGAATGTGGGTTCATATATAAAGTATTAGAATGTGGGGGTCATCTATAAAGTATTAGAATGTGGGTTCATCTATAAAGTATTTGAAAGTGGGTTCATCGATAAAGTATTAGAATGTGGGTTCATCTATAAAGTATTAGAATGTGGGTTCACCTATAAAGTATTAGAATGTGGGTTCATCTATAAAGTATTAGAATGTGGGTTCATCTATAAAGTATTAGAATGTGGGTTCACCTATAAAGTATTAGAATGTGGGTTCATCTATAAAGTATTAGAATGTGGGTTCACCTATAAAGTATTAGAATGTGGGTTCATCTATAAAGTATTAGAATGTGGGTTCATCTATAAAGTATTAGAATGTGGGTTCATCTATAAAGTATTAGAATGTGGGTTCATCTATAAAGTATTAGAATATGGGTTCATCTATAAAGTATTAGAATGTGGGTTCACCTATAAAGTATTAGTATGTGGGTTCATCTATAAAGTATTAGAATGTGGGTTCATCTATAAAGTATTAGAATGTGGGTTCATCTATAAAGTATTAGAATGTGGGTTCATCTATAAAGTATTAGAATGTGGGTTCATCTATAAAGTATTAGAATGTGGGTTCATCTATAAAGTATTAGAATGTGGGTTCATCTTAAAGTATTAGAATGTGGGTTCATCTATAAAGTATTAGAATGTGGGTTCATCTATAAAGTATTAGAATGTGGGTTCACCTATAAAGTATTAGAATGTGGGGTTCATCTATAAATTATTAGAATGTGGGTTCATCTATAAAGTAATAGAATGTAAAAAATTAATTGAAATTAATTTAAAAATTTGGAAAGGAAAATTTAAAATAATCGAATTTAATTGCTGGCTGGAAAATTTAATTAAAAAAAACCCATCTAATTATGACTCTATTCAAAATGCATCATGTACAGTACATAGATTATATATTAATTTTTTTAACGTTAGCTTAAAATTTTCATTTTGAAGAATAAAACCATCTAATTACGACTCTATTCAAAATGCATCATGTATGGTACAGAGATTATACATTAATTTTTTTACATTTGCTTGAAAATTTAATTTAAAAAAACCCATCTAATTATGACTCTATTCATAATGCATCATGTATGGTACAGAGATTATACATTAATTTTTTTACATTTGCTTGAAAATTTAATTTTAAAAAACCCATCTAATTATGACTCTATTCATAATGCATCATGTATGGTACAGCGATTACATATTCATTTTTTTACGTTTGCTTGAAAATTTAATTTTAAAAAACCCATCTAATTATGACTATTCATAATGCATCAGGTACAGTACATAGATTATATATTAATTTTTTTTTAACGTTTTGCTTGAAAATTTCATTAAAGAGAAAACATCTAATTATGACTCTATTCAAAATACATCATGTGCAGTACATAGATTATATATTATTTTTTTTAACGTTTGCTTGAAAATGTAATTTAAAAAAACCCATCTAATTATGACTATTCATCATGCATCATGTACAGTATATAGATTATATATATACCGACTTCTTTCTTGGAAGTCCGAGCTGTGTCCATGTGTTTTATACCTTTCCCGCCTCCTCACCCCCCTTTTCACGCCTCCTCCCCCCAAGCCCTCTCCCTCCCACAGATCTCCCGATGTCCATGCTCTCAAATGTTGTACTTGTGTGCTTCCCCCTCTCTCCCCAACTTGTCTCCCGCTCCCTTTATTATGTCCTATGCATTCGTTTGTTTGTTTTTGTCATTAATGTTAGCTCTTACACGAGCCTCGATCTTGTATACCAATGTGGGTTCATCTATAAAGTATTAGAATGTGGGTTCATCTATAAAGTATTAGAATGTTTGTTCATCTATAAAGTATTAGAATGTGGGTTCATCTATAAAGTATTAGAATGTGGGTTCATCGATAAAGTATTAGAATGTGGGTTCATCTATAAAGTATTAGAATGTGGGTTCATCTATAAAGTATTAGAATGTGGGTTCATCTATAAAGTATTAGAATGTGGGTTCATCTATAAAGTATTAGAATGTGGGTTCATCTATAAAGTATTAGAATGTGGGTTCATCTATAAAGTATTAGAATGTTTGTTCATCTATAAATTATTAGAATGTGGGTTCATCGATAAAGTATTAGAATGTGGGTTCATCTATAAATTATTAGAATGTGGGTTCATCTATAAAGTATTAGAATGTTTGTTCATCTATAAATTATTAGAATGTGGGTTCATCGATAAAGTATTAGAATGTGGGTTCATCTATAAAGTATTAGAATGTGGGTTCACCTATAAAGTATTAGAATGTGGGTTCATCGATAAAGTATTAGAATGTGGGTTCATCTATAAAGTATTAGAATGTGGGTTCATCGATAAAGTATTCGAATGTGGGTTCACCTATAAAGTATTAGAATGTGGGTTCACCTATAAAGTATTAGAATGTGGGTTCATCGATAAAGTATTAGAATGTGGGTTCATCTATAAAGTATTCGAATGTGGGTTCACCTATAAAGTATTAGAATGTGGGTTCATCGATAAAGTATTAGAATGTGGGTTCATCTATAAAGTATTAGAATGTGGGTTCATCTATAAAGTATTAGAATGTGGGTTCATCGATAAAGTATTAGAATGTGGGTTCATCTATAAAGTATTAGAATGTGGGTTCATCTATAAAGTATTAGAATGTGGGTTCATCTATAAAGTATTAGAATGTGGGTTCACCTATAAAGTATTAGAATGTGGGTTCACCTATAAAGTATTAGAATGTGGGTTCATCTATAAAGTATTAGAATGTGGGTTCATCTATAAAGTATTAGAATGTGGGTGCATCTATAAAGTATGTACTGCAAAACAACACAAACACCACACAGAACAAGCCCTGGCGAGGGTCTGCAATCTCTGCTCTTTCTCGTTCTCACAATGGAAAACGATTCTTTATGAGGTCTAAAGACGGTTGGTGGAAAAACCTCGAATTTGAAGAAGGGCTCACATCCGAAACGTCACTTCACTTTCTTTCCCACGATGGTTAGCATATACCTCTCTCCACATTTCTTTGAGAAAAGCAGTCATCGTCGTGCGATGCTCATGGCACAGTTGCTTTTCCAACATGGAGCAAAAAGACGATGTGGGCTTGAAACGCAGCAAAACTGCATCAATGGCGGTAGCAAGGAGTACGTGCCATACATTAATATTCCTGCACTCAACAAGTCATCTTTTCCTAACTCGTCTTCGTCCTCCTTTTTCCTTCCTTCCCTTCCACCCCCGCACGATATGCGCGCCCCGCGCTTTGTAAAACAAGCACCCAAGTTCCTTGGAGAAAAGACGGAAAAAAACACTTGCTAAGATCATCTGGCTCACAGATCTCGCCATTAGAGCCATAAACACTTGGATCGCAATAACTGAGTCGACAACGCACCAGCGGGATTGTTTCCTCGATCACGTGATCTTCCTCTTGTTTGAAATCCTGGCCGATTTCTCTTCTTCTTTTCCCATGAACATGTGCTTGTGTTTACGTCATTTGCCTTTAAAGGAAATAAATATTAGAAAAATAAACGCCCTATGACTAGTCTGGAGACGTGAATAGGAGGTGCAAGCCCCGGCCGGACCCATTGGGATTGCAATTAAATTAATTTCCTGTGCAAGTATATTTTGGGAGATGCTTGTTCGACGAGACAAAAATGTGTGTGTGTGCGTGTTTGTGTATGTGTATGTGTGTATGGGTATGTGTGTGTGCGTGTGTGTTTGTGTGCGTGTGTTTGTGTGTATGCATGTGTGTGTGTGTGTGTGTGTGTGTGTGTGTGTGTGTATGTGTGTATGTGTGTGTGCATGTGCGTGTGTGTTTGTGTGTATGCATGTGTGTGTGTGTGTGTTGGTGTGTATGCATGTGTGTGTGTATGTGTGTGTGCGTGTGTGTTTGTGTGCGTGCATGTGTTTGTGTGTATGCATGTGTGTGTGTGTGTGTGTGTGTGTGTGTGTGTGTGTGTGTGTGTGTGTGTGTGTGTGTGTGTGTGTGTGTGTGTATGTGTGTGTGCATGTGTGTGTGTGTTTGTGTGCGTGTGTTTGCAAGTGTTGGCAAGTATTTGCTGCATATTTTTTGCCTGGTTTTTCACATGGCCACTTTCAAACTTCAGTTGTTTTATTCGCATAATTTGACAGAGTAAATTCCAAAGTAGGTCTGTAAATGTATTTGAATGATGTTCGAAAGAGCACGGTGAGAACGAGCCAAGCACGTGTTCTCACCCACTGGTGCGGTTCCTGCATCTTGTGCGTGCCCACGAAGTTTTGGCAAGCCAGGTGAGACACCTGCCGCAGTTTGAGAGGCACTTGTGGCACAGAGACCTGCAATGGGATCCAAGATGGCGGAATGTAGCCTACTCGACAGTGCAGACTGGTAAATGTGCCACAGGTGTTGTGAGCTTGAGGTACAGCATTACATTGTGTGCGTCGTGTTTGCTTTCCGATTTAATTAACCAATGTTTATATTAATTGTAAAACAATTTTGCTGTCGTTGCCTTGTGGCTCCATCTGGCAATTCTGGAATGCCCAAAGCAAGGGCCGTCACAAACGGGATGTGCGTGACTACTCTTTCGGACAAAGCCAACATTTACATGATGGTAAATGTTGTCTATGTCGGTTTTTTAATTGTTTTTTTTTGTCTGCCTTTTTTTCCTTTCTCCCCTTAACCAGAGAGAGGATGGTAAATGACATAAACCTGGTGACTGAGTTGTGGATCTATAGTTGATTTAGTTGTGGAAATACATGGATGGGAGGTCATGTGACCTCTCCTTATTGAAGTCATTAAAACACCGACTCAAAAGTTTCCTTTTGGGTTTCTTCTTCTTTAATGAGAATGTTTAATTACAGTTAAATCGTGCACGCCAGGCTAGCATTCTGCCTTTGCAAGTGTGAATGATGGAATTTAAGTTCCATTCCATCCAACCTGGAAAGGAAAGGGATGAAACAGAGCTTCAAAGAAATAGATATCACTGAGACTGATGTGGAGACCGAGAGTGAGGTCATCGGAAGACTCCGCATTGGCAGGTGCACATCACAGGTCTTTACGGCGTAACCCATCGGGCAAAGCCATCGAGAACAGTGTTTGTCTGTCCGTATGTATGTCTGTATGTTTCTCCCTTCTAACGTACACCAATCAGAGCTGAGGATCTGGTCACATGACAGGGGTGATGTGATGTCATTACGGCGGTGCAACGCCGACTCCACACACGGCCATTTTGATTCCTATGCGTTCAGGCTGGACATATCGTTGAACCTGTCATGTATCACAATCTGAATGCTCTACCTTTCCTTTTTTCATTCAGTGTGAAACGCAAAGAAACACGTGAAACACATGAAGTAAAACACGTGAAAATAAGTGTAACGCATCTCGAAAGACTGCGATCGATTGTTGCACATTTATTCACTCTGCAGATACAGGCCCGATGCACCCCAGCGCCGTCTGAGCTGGGCCGTAATTCCGGAAACGGAAATAAACCCGCGGTCACAGTGTCCGGATAAAACGGTGAATATTTGCACCTTCATACATGACATCCTCATAAACCTTCAACACCAACCCTGGTGTTGGCTTAGCGGTTAGGGTGCCGGCTTGGGGTCCTAGGGTCATGGGTTCGAATCCCGGTCGATCGCTGAATTAACGTCAGGGGGGTTGACTCAGCCTGTCATCCTTCCGAGGTCGGCTAATTGAGTACCAGCTTGCTGGGATGAATGATCACGGTGTGTACCCCGATTTAGAATAGGTACACCGTATCCCTGCGCATCATAAGAGGCGAATAAGGGTTGGCGTCAGGAAGGGCATCCGCCCATAAAAACATTGCCTCAAACAGGGAACCATGATTGTCATTGGGCCTGCAAGGCTAACCCCCGCTCTAGCAGGGAAAATGGCCTTAAAACGATCATTCATACATGACATCCTCCCCTTTAAGTCCAAAATTACCAAGAGCAATACGTGCTAGATTTCCAAAATTGACATTCCAAAAGCAACATTTCCAAAAACATGTGAAAATATGTGTGTAAACTATTATGAAAATAATGAAAATACGTGAAAATAGAACATGTGTCAACGTGAAAATAGAACATGTGTCAACGTGAAAAAATATCTTCACAGATTCAAACGGTCGGGTGCTTTTCTCTCGCACATTGAGCGTCGCGGTGGACCAGTGGATACAGGTTCTGAGGTGATTCCTTTGGTCTCCACGAAGGGTGCAGCGTTCGCAGAGGTTTTCGGGGCATCCGAGCCGGCTGGAGCGGCCACGACGATCTTCGGCAGTGGTGGGTCGAACTGTTGTTCTGACTGTGACGATGCTGCAGGCTCTATCGACTCACAGTGACGGTAGGTTATGTGGTCCTGATGTCGACGAATTTCGCGGCCGTCCTGCAGGTGAATCACGCAGGACAGTGGACCTGGCTTCTCGATGATGTCCCCCGGTAGCCACGTCGCATCTGCACCAAAATTTCGGGCAAACACTGGATCTCCGATGTTGATACAGCGACTGTTGGACGACTTATCATGCACCAACTTTTGATTAAGCTGGCTCTGATAAACATTTGATGATATGTCCGGTTTGAGATTGCCAAGTGTCGATCTCAGGTGTCGTTTCATCAATAACTAGACGGAGCTGCACTGGTTGTTGATTGTGGCGTGATGTGGTATTTGAACAGGAGACGAGACAGCTTTGTTTCCAGGGTTCCCTCCTGAAGTTTCTGCAATCCGGATTTGATGATTCCCACGGATCGTTCGGCCAAGCCATTTGAAGCCTGGTGATGTGGGCTGACAAACTTATGTTTGATGCCGTTCCGACGTGTGAACTCGGCAAACTCGGAACTGGAAAAACACGAACCGTTATCACTCACGATCCTGGGCAGACCATGAGTGGCGAAACAGCATCTGAGTTTTTCGATGCCGATGGCTGACGTAGTTGTTTCACATAGGCATGGATCTATTTTGTGTGCACATCCGTGATGATTAGAATCATGCTGCCATTAATAGGCCCGGCATAATCGAGATGTAGGCGATGCCACGGTTCGCTGGGCCATTCCCAATGGATGCAGTGGCGCTTTCGCCGGTGTATTCCAGGTGCTGTGGCAGGGGTAACAATGTCGAACATTATGTTCGATATCAGCATCAAGATTCGGCCACCACACATTGTTTCTAGCGAGTGACTTCATCTTCACAATCCCAGGGTGACAGTCATGGATTTCATCCATGACCCTGGAACGCATATTTTCCGGGATCACGACACGACATCCCCAGAGTAGGCAACCATTTTCCACGCTGAGTTCGTTTATACGTGCTTTAAAAGCCTCAAAAGCTGGGTCCCTCAGGTAGCAAATGCCATCCAAGCTGTACAGCCTGGACAGTTCTGGACAGAATGGGGTCTTGTCGAGTATGGGTGCGGATCTGGCCGGCATTGACAGCACAATCTTATGACTATGGTGTAGTCATAAGCAGCGAGAAACAGGGACCAGCTGATGATCCTGGGTGGTAGTGTGTCAGACGTTGCCTTATTAGGACCAAACAGACTGATCAGCGGCTTGTGATCAGTGCGAATCGTGAAATGATCTCCAAGAAGGTACTGGCGAAATTTGCTGATGCCGAAAACGATTCCCAATCCTTCCTTGTCAAGTTGGGAATAGTTCTTCTCTGCTGGGGACAATGTTCTGGAGGCAAATGCAGCAGGTCTTTCCATACCATCAGGCATCACGTGTGATAATACACTCCCTACTCCATACCGACAGGCATCACATGTCAGCACAAGATCATTCTCTGGATCAAAATGAATGAGAACATTGGACGATTTGAGCAGATCCTTGGAGGTCTGGAATGCTGTTTGTTCAGTGGACCCCCAGCTCCAGGAGACTCCTTTCCTCAAAAGATGATAAAGGGGGCCCAAAACGTCGGTCACATTCGGGATGTAACGACCATAGAACTGAAGCAAACCGAGGTATGACTTCAATTCGGTTACGTCTCGTGGAGCAGGAGCATCCTTGATAGCTCGGACTTTCTCCTCTGCTGGATGTAGACCCTCGGCATCAATCGTATGACCCAGGTACGTGACCGATGGCACCATAAACTTGCACTTGTCTCGACGCAAACGTAAGCCGGAGTCCAAAATCCTCTTCAGAACTCTATCCAGGTTTTGTAGATGTTCAGCATCAGTACAACCATTAACCAGAATATCATCCTGGTAACAAAAAACGTTGCGTTCAGCAGCAAAAAAAACTGTCCATGACACGTTGATAAATGCTAGGTGCAGATTTCACTCCAAAACTGAGTCGGTGGTACCTGTACAACCCACGATGTGTGTTGATGGTAATATACTGTTTCGAATTCTCGTCTAAGCGGAGCTGTAGATAGGTGGATTTGAGATCGAGTTTAGTAAAAGTCTTGCCTCCCGTGAGACGAGCATAGAGGTCTTCGATCCTCGGGATTGGATATTTATCCAATGAAGAACACTTGTTCACGGTCATTTTATAATCTCCACATATGCGGATGGACTGGTCCGATTTTATGACCGGAACGATGGGCGCCGCCCATTCGACGTACTGAATTTGCTCGATGATCCCAAGATTTTCAAGATAATCCAGTTCCTTGTCAATCCGCTCCCGCAGGGCGAAAGGGACTGGGCGAGCTCTGCAAAATATAGGACTTGCATCCCGGTCAACACTGAGTTTAGCCGTATATCCTTTCAAGGTTCCAATCTCATCCTTGAAGACATCCGGGTACGTATCCAGCACATTTTTGAATGTGTATGCTGCGGTAGCAGAAACGTTGGCTGCCCGGAGTTGATAAATGCTTTTGCACTTCAGTTGAATTATCCTCAACCAGTGCCTACCTAGTAAGGAAGGGCCCTTTCCAGCAATGACGATCAGGGGTAGATGAAACTCGCTGTTATTGTAGCCCACCGTGACGTCACATGTACCGCAGGGAACAATCTTCTCACCTGTATAGGTGGAAAGTCCATAGGCTGTAGGTTTCAGGTGGGGTCAGTCAGCATCACTCCACAGGTTTGTGAAAACAGCATGGCTGATGAGCGAGATGGCTGCACCAGTGTCGACCTCCATTTGCAATGGTCGATTGTTGACGACAACAGTGGCAAGAAAAGGATCCTGCTTATGGCGAGAATCAATACGAAGCAGGTCACACGATTCTGAGTTGTCGGAAACAGAGCTCACCTGGTCAAGCTCAGGTTCCTCCGAACCGATAAACTGATGAATCTTCCTGTCAGCAGCTTTCTCTTTTCCCGATTTGCGAGTGATGCAAGCTGGAGCAATATGGCCAGTTTTCGAACAGAAACGGCAGGTTGCATCTTTGAACCGACACGTCTCCGGAGGGTGCTTTCCGTTGCACCGAAAACATTTGTTGTGTGTTCGAGACTGCACTGACTTCTGACAGGGAGCCTTGTTCCAACGTTTTGGCTGATCATGATCCAACCGATTCACAGCAGGGCTGGTAGCAGACGAGCGAGTGGCACCGATGCTTGTGGCGTTGCGTTCAGCACTTTCCATGGAAATGGCGGTCTCTGGCATTTTGGAACGTCAGTCTTCTCTCAGCAAGCAGGCGTCTACGAGTGCGGTCATCGGACATGCCAACCACCAGCAAATCACGGAGCATGTCGTCAATCGTGTCCCCAAACTCACACAGATGTGACAGTTTTTTGAGGTGTGCAATGAAGTTTGCGATCGATTGACCTTGCTGCTGTCTGCACATGTAAAAATTAAACCGACACAGGATGACTGAAGGAGAAGGATTTCAATGTTCCTTCAATGCGGCCTTGAGCTCTGCATACGTGAGCTCCTGGTTTGTCCAAGGCCGAATCAGGTTTTTAACGAGTGTGAACATCTCTCCCCCGCAAACGGACAGGAAGAGGCCTTCATCCGGGCTTCCGTCGCGATGCCGTTCGCCTCAAACTCGAAGTAGAAAGACAACCACTCAGAATACGTGTCAAAATCTCCCTCATGAGGGTCGAATTCATCGATATGGCCGAAAGAAGTCATGGTCTAGATGTTTATCCTCGTCGCCATGTAAGGTATCTCGACAGACTACGATCGATTGTTGCATATTTATTCACTCTGCAGATACAGGCCTGATTCACCCCAGCGACGTCTGAGCTGGGCCGTAACTTCCGGAAACGGAAATTAACCCGCGGTCACGGTGTCCGGATAAAACGGTGAATATTTGCACCTTCATACATGACAATAAGGATCTTTTATAACACCTGATTGTTGTCGTGGCTGTGGTTGTTGCTGTTTGTGGGTTTTTTCTGTGTAGTTTTATATATTTTTATATTGCTTCGCAAAATATCACTTCTGTATATATAATTTTGTATGCTACCGGTATTCCGTGTCCTAAAGGGTTTCTACTGTCGTAGAAAAATTAATAGTACCGTTCAAACTTCTGTGTGAATAAACTATACAATAGCGCTTCTTCCTCTTCTTCAAACTCGCAAATAAGCTTTTGGAAGTGGCAAATTCGTGATTAAACAAACGACTTTTTACGGCGTAGATGTTTGATTTGTGTGTTTACAGCGTTTGTCTCTCCATATGTATGTATGTTTGTCCCTCACATATTTATCTACATATTGGGTGAGTTTTATAGCCGACAATTAGGCTACGCTTCTGAAAGGTAGAATGTAATGCCATTTGGCTTTGCCAGTTATGTTTCTTTCAACACCCTTTAGGGAACGCTCATATATTACGTGATATACCTGGTTGGGGCAAAGTATCACACTTGATGATTGGGGGGAATAAAAGATGACAACATGGTGATGATATATGACAGGGGGGAGGAGGGTGGGGTGCATGCCCCTCAGATCATATTTAATTAAAACTTTGATTAAAGGCTCTTGTGTTGGCTTAACGGATAGGGTGGAGGGTTTGGGATCCTAGGGTCCTGAGTTTGAAACCTGGTCAGCTGTTGATGTAATACAAGGTGGGGTTGACTCAGCCTGTTCATCCTTCCGAGGTGGGCAAAATGAATACCAACTCACTGGGCCCTCCCTCAAGGAGGTTGGTCGCAGGATTTGCTCTCCGGCTGCCATAAAAACACCTCATTCTGTAACACACACACAGTGGTGTGTGCCGGGATGGTGCTGAGGTCACTATCCTCTTCAACTAAAGTATCAAACAAGCCCGGCTACGCCGTTGTTAGACTTTCGGTCTTGTTGGATGGAACGAGGAGGTGTGACACCAGAACTCGTTGTCTGTGTGGCATTGGTCCAGTTTGGCTGCTGCTATACACTTGGGGAGAGAGAGCGGCAGGGGCGGATCCAGGAATTTCAAAACGGACGGGGGAGTGCATGAAACTATAGCGCTGGGAATTGTTTTTAAACTGATCGTCAGAAACGGCATTTCGTGCGTTCTTGGAAGTTTCTGAAGTTCCTTGTGTTCTTCCCTCGTTCAACAGTTCAACAGATTCGCGATGACTAATGGTCAGATAGAGGAACTGGTGAAACGACTTGCCCAGCTGTTCCTTCCGCTATAAATTGATGAATTTTGTAGGGGTGTGTGTGTGTGTGTGTGTGTGTGTGTGGTGTGCATGCGTGCGGCATGTTTTTTGTGTAGTTCTACTGGAGCTTTCTGATATGGAATTTCTGATTTGTGTAGTTCTCGCGAAATGATTGTTATGATCTCCTGAGTTAATTAGGCTAATTAACTACAAAGAATCCAGAAGAATTCCCATGTTTCTAAACGCACGCCATGTTAAGGTGTATAGAGCAGCTTAATCGGTCCTTCCTTGGTATGCCATTCTCATTACTAAATAAATAACAAAAACAATGATAATATTTTACAAATCATTTATTCCAACTCAAGCACTACAGCAGGCAGGTATGATGCAAGGCCATGAAAGCCGATGAAAATTTGGTCCATCTGGACCAACGGGCTCAGTCGAAGTAATATAAAAGACCTGCGCACTCCCAAGTCCCATAGTGTGAAATGATGGCGATGACAGACTGTGTGCTGGGCAAGCCCGGCACCGCCATGCGCCCAGGCCCGAGGTTGTGAAGCTCAAGGCAGGGGGTTCTCCCCACAAAAGAGATCAGATTGTACAGCGGAATGTGAATTATTTTATTAATCGTAAATTGTGCTATTTTGGAAGATACGGCGCTTGTGTTTCTGAATGAAAATGTCACACACATCATGTGGGGTGAAGTCATGGTGTATGATCATGAGGGCCAGAGATGCCATCCGACTTTCTCCCATGGAGTTTCTTAGGAAGGTCTTCAGACGACGCAGGCAAGAAAATGAGCGTTCGGCCTCACAGGAGCCGACGGGGAGGGTGCATCCAATATGGAGTAGTGTGGCGGACACAAAAGCCCACTGGCGTGGTGACATCATTCCGCGCACCAAGTGGGCGGTGGCCACGCCCGAGGGGTAGGCGTGGCCTCATGATATACACCGGGCGCGCAGCCCGGAGCGCGCCAGTGTTACAGTGAGCTCCTGAAATAAAGACGCTTATAAGTTACCGCTTGTCCGCTTCCTCCTTGCTCGCAAGCAGCGTGCGTAACGCCGCGCTTTACTGGTGACCCCCTCGACGTTGGATCTGCCGGAGCGATCCTTCCACACGCGACGCCATTGCCATGGCCAACTTCATCAACCTTCCCGAATTTTGGGAGGCTCAGGCCGAAGTCTGGTTCGTCCAGGCCGAAGCCCAATTTCAGCTTCGGCGCCTCACCGGCGATGACACGCGCTATTGCCACGTCGTCGCCTCCCTCGGGCCCGGCACGGCCGCTCGAGTTGTGTCCGTCCTTCGCCACCCACCGGACGGCCACAAGTACGAGGCACTCAAGCGGCTACTCCTAGCCACGTTCGGCCTCACGGACGACGCACGGGCCGACCGCCTCCTGGATCTCCCCGAGCTCGGTGACACACGCCCGTCGGTCCGAATGGACCATATGCTGTCACTGTTGGGCGACGAAGCCCCCGGTTCTCTATTCCGGGCGCTTTACCGTCGCCAACTTCCAGCGCAGGTTCGCCTCGCGTTGGCCGGGACCGGGCTAACGGAACCCCGAGCATTGGCAGCCGAGGCGGACAAGTACTTCGCCGCTTCGGACACGCGGGCGAGAGTCGGCGTGGCCGTCACGGCCCTCGTGGCTGATGCTGCTGATGCTGCTGCTGATGCTGCTGATCCACAGCATCAGCTTATACAGCATACGCAGCATGCTGATACGCACCTCGTGACCGCCGCCACGCCCCGCCCACCGCCGCGGCGAAAACCGCCACCGCGGGGAAACCCGCCAACTCCACCGGCCTGGCGGAGCCAGCCGCGCTCCTCCAGCTCCACCACCTGGTGCTGGTTCCACGCCAAGTTCGGCCACGAAGCTCGGCAGTGTCATCCGCCATGCTCCTTCAACAGGTCGGGAAACGCCCGGGCCGGCGCTCAATAGTGGCGATGAGCGCCGGCCGTTCGAGCAGCCTGCTGTTCATAACGGACACCTTCTCCGGGCGTCGTTACCTGTGCGACACGGGAGCGCAGGTGAGTGTCGTTCCCGCCGGCACGTCAGACAAGCACGCCGCGGGTGGGGGCCCCGCGCTGCTTGCCGCGAATGGGACGCCCATCCGTACATACGGAAAACGCTGCCTCTCTCTGCGGTTCGGAGGGCAGGTTTTCCGATGGACGTTCATCACCGCCGACGTGCCCATGGCACTGCTTGGCGCGGACTTCCTGTGCGCTAATGGGCTCCTGGTCGACGTCAAGCGCAGACGTCTTGTCCAGGCCGAGACGTTCAGCTCACTCGCTTGCGCGTTGCCCAGCTCGTCGAGCAGCTCAACGAGCGGCTTGCCAAGCGGCTTGCCGAACGGTTCGGGTCAGGCCACGTTGGTCTGTACGCTTCCGGCAGCGGACGCATTCACCCGCCTCCTCGCCGGCTTCCCGGCCCTCACGCGGCCCACCTTCTCGGCGGGGGCCGTCAAGCACGGGGTGGCCCATCACATCCCCACCGTCGGGCCACCGGTCTACGCCCGGGCACGCCGCCTCGAGCCGACGAAGCTGGCGGTGGCAAAAGCGGGGTTCGCTACCCTGGAGCGACTCGGCATCGTTCGGCGCTCAGAGAGCGCTTGGGCGTCGCCGCTGCACATCGTGCCGAAGCCCGGCGGGGGATGGCGACCGTGCGGGGACTATCGTCGTCTCAATGACGCCACGACTCCCGACCGCTACCCCGTCCCCCACATTCAGGACTTTTCCACCCGTTTGGCGGGCATGTCCTTCTTCTCGAAGGTGGACCTCACACGCGGCTACCATCAGGTCCCCGTCAGGCCGGAGGACGTCCCGAAGATGGCGGTCATCACGCCATTCGGACTCTTCGAGTTCCTGCGCATGCCCTTCGGTCTGAAGAATGCGGCTCAGGCGTTCCAGCGACTGATGGACAGCGTCCTGCGCGACTTGGATTTTGTCTACGTCTACCTGGACGATATCCTCGTCGCCAGCGCGTCCCGCGAAGAGCACCTACCCCACCTCCGCACGCTCTTCGAATGCCTGGGCCAGCATGGCCTGATTGTGAACCCCGCAAAGTGCCGGTTCGGCGCCGCCATAGTCGATTTTCTGGGGCACCGTGTCACCAGGCACGGAGCCGTCCCCCTGCCGGCCAAGGTGGAGGTGGTGAAGGGGTTTCCACGCCCCCGCACGATCAGAGGGCTGCAGGAGTTCCTGGGCATGGTGAACTTTTACCATCGGTTCCTGCCCCGTATCGCCCAGCTCCTGCGCCCCCTGCACGAAGCTCTCCGAGGTAAGCCGGGCAAAGGCGACGTTACCTGGACCGAGCAGATGGACACGGCGTTCACGGGCGCGAAGCTCGCCTTGGCTAACGCCACCATGCTCGCGCACCCGGTGCCCGATGCACCGATCGCCCTCACCACCGATGCCTCGGACTACGCGGTGGGCGCGGTGCACGAGCAATGGGTGCGTGGAGCTTGGCAACCGCTGGCGTTCTTTAGCCGGCAGCTTCGCCCGCCCGAACGCCGTTACAGTACCTTCGACCGCGAGTTGCTCGGGCTTCACTTGGCGGTCAGGCACTTCCGCCATCTGCTCGAGGGCCGTGCGTTCACTGCCTTCGTCGACCACAAGCCGCTGATCTTCGCGATGGGCAAGGTCACCGAGCCGTGGTCGGCCCGGCAGCAGCGTCACCTCTCGGCCGTGTCCGAGTACACGACGGACATCCAGCACGTCGCGGGGAAGGACAACCCGGTGGCGGATTGCCTTTCCCGGGCCGTCGCCCACGCAGTCCACCTCGGCATCGACTATGCCCGGATGGCAGCGGACCAGGCCGCTGACCCCGACGTCCAGGCCTTGCGGACCGCCGTCACGGGCCTCCGCGTCACCGAGGTGCCGTTCGACGGCGCGGGCGCGGCCCTCTTGTGCGACGTCTCCCTCGGGCGTCCTCGCCCCATCGTGCCCACGGGCTGGCAGCGCCAGGTGTTTGACGCCATCCACGGCCTGTCCCACCCGGGCGCGAGGGCCTCCCAAAGGCTGATCGCCGACAAGTTCGTCTGGCATGGCCTCCGGAAGGCCGTCCGCGGCTGGGCCAGGACGTGCCTCGCGTGCCAGCGCACCAAGGTGCACCGGCACACCCAGGCCCCGTTGGCCCCGTTCACGGTGCCGGAACGCCGGTTTGACCACGTCCACGTGGACCTGGTGGGACCTCTGCCCCCCTCGCGGGGTTTCACCTACGTCCTCACCATGGTGGACTGCACCACCCGGTGGCCGGAGGCCGTGCCCTTGGCGTCGACAACGGCGGCCGATGTCGTGCAGGCTTTCATCGCCACCTGGGTCGCCCGGTTCGGCGCCCCCTCAGACATCTCGTCCGACCGCGGCCCCCAGTTCACCTCGGAGCTCTGGGGGGTGGTCGCGCAGGGGCTCGGGGTCTGGCTGCACCGAACCACGGCCTACCACCCCCAGGCTAACGGCCTGTGTGAGCGATTTCACCGCTCATTGAAGGCCGCGCTCCGGGCCACCCTCCGCGACCGCGGCTGGGTCGACAGGCTCCCCTGGGTCCTGCTGGGCCTCCGGACGGCGCCCAAGGAGGACTTGCGCGCATCCGCGGCGGAGTTGGTCTTCGGGCAACCGCTGCGGGTGCCGGGCAAGTTCCTCCCCGACTCCACGGCACCATGGTCAGACATCGACCAGCAGCGCTCCGCTCTGCAAGAGACTGCCCAGAGGTTCGCCCCGGTGCCAACGGCATGCCACGGGCACCCACCGATGCACGTCGCCCCGGAGCTTCGCACGGCGGAGTACGTCTTCGTCCGCCACGATGCCCACCGGACACCACTGCGGCCCCCGTACGACGGGCCTTTCCGCGTGCTGGAGACCGGGTCGAAGCACTTCACCCTGGACATCGGCGGTACTCCCGACCGCGTTTCGGTAGACCGCCTCAAGCCGGCCCACCTCGACGTGGACCATCCACCGCCAGTGGCCCGACCCCCACGTCGGGGCCGCCCCCCTGCGGGCGGACCCCCGGCACCGCCCAGCCCCGCCGCCACGCCGCCCCCCGGTCCTTCACCCATCCCAGGGGCAGCCAGGGGCATCCCACCTGGCATCCCTGCACCCCGGACGCCGCCGATCGCCAGGGGGCGCTTCGGCCGGGTCATTAGTCTGCCCCGCAAACTGGCCCTCCAGGTGCGCGGGAATTCTGGGGGGGCGCGTGTGGCGGACACAAAAGCCCACTGGCGTGGTGACATCATTCCGCACACCAAGTGGGCGGTGGCCACGCCCGAGGGGTAGGCGTGGCCTCATGATATACACCGGGCGCGCAGCCCGGAGCGCGCCAGTGTTACAGTGAGCTCCTGAAATAAAGACGCTTATAAGTTACCGCTTGTCCGCTTCCTCCTTGCTCGCAAGCAGCGCGCGTAACGCCGCGCTTTAGTAGGACTTTGATGGATGGAAATTCGTCTCCATCTACTGCGCAGAAACAATCCATGAATGTGCTTGGAAGCGTTGTTGGGCTTCCTTCTCCAAAACATCTACCAGTCTCTAAGCTCATTTATCAGTCCTGCTGGATGTTCCATGTCGTTTTTCCAACGCGATAGCTTCCGATGTCGGGCTGGAATGTCGCAGGTATCGGCGATTATTGCAGATGGCATCAGCAGAAACAGATCACCACCTTCCCGATTTCAGCACAGAATCGGTATCCATTTCCTGGCTGAGGTGGTCGAGAAATGGAATGCACATGTTTCTGAGGTAGAAGAGCAAGGGAGTATTGCCGGCGGAGTTTGGACGATGGATTTGTGGTTTTACAACTCTCGGCATTGTGACGTCACCTCCTACAGATTCTATCATGGCCTTGGCGTGATCGAACCAAAGAGAGAATTCGGTTTCAGCATTTGACCTTAGTTGAGTGAGCGCGTCCTTCTTGTCGTCAGTCATAGAGTTTGCCTCCAGCACATCCATGCCGTTGCGTTGCAGGGGGGGGGGGGGGGATCGTGCGCACCCCCTGCACCCCCCCCCCCGCCCCTGGATCCGCCACTGAGCGGTAGTATGGCGCAGGAGACTCCACATCTATGTTTGCATTTTGGAAGAGCATCCTTGCAGCACGGATCAGGATCAGACGTCGCAGTGACCGATTGGGAGGAATTTGGGACCTGCTTCCAGTCATATTGGCCCCATGAACCCAAATATTGTTGTGGCATGCTCTTCAAACTCTTTTCAACCCACACCCCAGCTGTGTATCCTGACTCGTGTGAGGCCGAACCTGTGAACCATACTCTATCTTGGCTCCATTTGTCTTCCTTGTTTGGTATTGTAGCATATCAGTGCAGATACATAAACATACAATTTCATCGTTGGTTTCGACTTAATATGGCTTCCAAGTTATTCGGTTGCAAAGAACTTGAGTCCAGAAGCAACACTTCTTTTTATATAGGCTTCTCCCATGGTACTTGGGGTTGACACAATGCTCATTGCAAAAAAACAACAAATAGCTAGAATGGCATGCCTCCGCAAAGGCTGAACAGTTTACATTTTGTATCCCACTGATGGGTCAGATCTGCATCCAGACGCGAACCAAAATCAAATCAGTTTGCAACTAACGAGTCAACTAACCAACTCATTTACCAAGTTTTGTCATAATCTGTCCATAACTTTTTGAGATATCCTGCCATATATCGTTTTTAGCCCGATCACTCAATCGTGAATAAAATCTATGAAAACTTCTCTGACCCGGATCCAGATCTTCAAGGCCAAAAGCAAAACTAAGAATTCTAATTTGAGGCCTCTCCACTTCCCTTCTCTTTTGTCTAGTAGGAAGACTAGGTCCCCCTGCACCCCCCGGAGATATACTTCTAATCAGTGTTTCTAGATTGGAAAAAATGTGTAGAAAATGACTAGCTATGGCCCCAAGCTGAAAAAATGTCCCACATACCATTTTTATGCAAATTACTGCTGCAAATTTTATGCAAAATTATGCAAATTTTATGCAAATTTTTGATGAGGAGTAGAGTTGAGGGGTCTTTGAGGGCTTCATCGAGGTGCTCTCGGTTGCAAGACTGGGTCATTCTGCGAAGCACAGCAGGGTCAGAGATCATGATGTTCTCCTCCTCAGTGAATCTCTCCATCAACAGCCTCTCCATTGCCTCACACACTGTTTTGAGGCAAAAGAGGGACTTTGCGTAGGCCTTTCCACTGAGAACACCTTTGAGAGATCCACTTGTTACTAGTTGTGCCTCAAAGAGAATCTCTGCATATCCAGAACCACGCATCTTGTGTCCAGTGAGCATCCCGATGTAATTCATGGATGTGTGGAAGGGTCCAATCGTTACTACATGACTAGCAAATTCATTTGGCCAGCGCCAGATGATGGGAAGGGCTTTCATGCAGACACCCAGATCAAATGTATTCAGGACCCATCTCTGACCCACCTCAGCAGTTGCTGCCTCGGAACGCTTCAGTAGCTCACGAACAACTGCGTTGTCTGTGATCGGTCTGTGCCTGGTGCCTGCATGGCATGGCAATGGCCTGCAGCCTGTGCCTGGGCTAGGGGGTTTCACCTCTGCAACTGGTTCTCCCCCACCCAGCAAATCAACAGTCGACTACTGCACGCCTATCCACCAACCGATCACAGACAACGCAGTTGTTCGTGAGCTACTGAAGCGTTCCGAGGCAGCAACTGCTGAGGTGGGTCAGAGATGGGTCCTGAATACATTTGATCTGGGTGTCTGCATGAAAGCCCTTCCCATCATCTGGCGCTGGCCAAATGAATTTGCTAGTCATGTAGTAACGATTGGACCCTTCCACACATCCATGAACTACATCGGGATGCTCACTGGACACAAGATGCGTGGTTCTGGATATGCAGAGATTCTCTTTGAGGCACAACTAGTAACAAGTGGATCTCTCAAAGGTGTTCTCAGTGGAAAGGCCTACGCAAAGTCCCTCTTTTGCCTCAAAACAGTGTGTGAGGCAATGGAGAGGCTGTTGATGGAGAGATTCACTGAGGAGGAGAACATCATGATCTCTGACCCTGCTGTGCTTCTCAGAATGACCCAGTCTTGCAACCGAGAGCACCTCGATGAAGCCCTCAAAGACCCCTCAACTCTACTCCTCATCAAAAATTTGCATAAAATTTGCATAATTTTGCATAAAATTTGCAGCAGTAATTTGCATAAAAATGGTATGTGGGACATTTTTTCAGCTTGGGGCCATAGCTAGTCATTTTCTACACATTTTTTCCAATCTAGAAACACTGATTAGAAGTATATCTCCGGGGGGTGCAGGGGGACCTAGTCTTCCTACTAGACTATTTACTCTGATGTTTTCCTCTCTTTTCCTCCTTTTCCCTTCTCTTCTCCTCTAAAGGTGGTAATGGCCTCAAAAGGTGTTAATGGCCTCTAAAGGTGGCAATGGCCTCTAAAGGTGGTAATAGCCTCTAAAGGTGGTAATGGCCTCTAAAGGTGGCAATGGCCTCTAAAGGTGGTAATAGCCTCTAAAGGTGGTAATGGCCTCCAAAGGTGGTAATGGTCTCTGAAGGTGGCAATGGCCTCTAAAGGTGGCAATGGCCTTTAAAGGTGGTAATAGCCTCTAAAGGTGGTAATGGCCTCTAAAGGTGGCAATGGCCTCAAAAGGTGTTAATGGCCTCTAAAGGTGGTAATGGCCTCCAAAGGTGGTAATGGTCTCTGAAGGTGGCAATGGCCTCTAAAGGTGGCAATGGCCTTTAAAGGTGGTAATAGCCTCTAAAGGTGGTAATGGCCTCTAAAGGTGGTAATGGCCTCTAAAGGTGGTAATGGCCTCCAAAGGTGGTAATGGCCTCTAAAGGTGGTAATGGCCTCTAAAGGTGGTAATGGCCTCTAAAGGTGGTAATGGCCTCCAAAGGTGGTAATGTTCTCTAAAGGTGGTAATGGCCTCTAAAGGTGGTAATGGCCTCCAAAGGTGGTAATGTTCTCTAAAGGTGGCCATGGCCTCTAAATTGAGTTTATTATGAAGTTTTTATTTTAATATAAGTGGTGTTGCCAACTGTTTTGTTGACAGATCTCAGGTCAGTGACCTTATTTACAGTCAACATGCTTTTACGTCACCTTATTGCAAGAAACATCCTGGCAGATACATCACATCGTGCTTTGTACGCAGCCTATGGCTGCTCGTCGCATCATTTCCTGGTGGCCGGCCGTGCCGCTGATGCAATGCCCCCCATTACCAGTCAGCTGGTACTCATTTTTCCGAGCTAGGAAGGATGACAGGCTGAGTCGACCCACCTGGTGTTAATTCAACGGTTAGGGGCTCAAGCTCAGGTCCCTGTGATCTCAAGCCAGCCACCTGAACCGTGAAGCGAACACCAGGCTGAGATACATCACATCGAGAATGGATGTGATTGTTTCAAGGATGCTCTTCATTCAGTCATAAAAATCTTCCTCTGCTGGCATTGCTTTCCCTTTTAGTTGAACCCTTTCTCCATGCTCCGTTAGATTAAAATATATATATTGTGAGCGTTCGTCTGTCTCAGTTTGCTTTGATCTCAATCGACTTTATTTATACATCACGACCATCTCGGGCAACTTATACAATGTCTCCTTAACTTTAGCAAACACTTAATACAGCATAAAAAGTTCTAAAACGGAATGCAAATATACACTGCATCTAAGGCCTTAATCAAACTAAAATTTCTCTCTCACAAATGTACCAAATTTAATGTATGTTCAATCCACCAATTCTGGAGGAAAAAAAAACATGAAAGAGCCACCTGGCTTAGGGTGACACCTGCCTGGGGAACATAATGGAGAGGCTGGTTTGTGTTCACAGACTTCCTTGTTCACACCAGGCATCCAGATGAGTGTTGCACAAACACCGGATTCAAACTTGTGCAATATACTTTGGGGTGTAATCCCCTCTATCCTGCAATCTCCCCCCTACCGATGATGTACCTATTTGGACTCTGGTGCAAAATATGATGTAGAACAAACTAAATAATTTGCATACCAATTACCAAAACCATAGCTACTCCTTTGCATACAGAATCGCTTTATTATATTATTCCAAAGTTTCTCAAACTGATCCCATCTCATCCTCTCTGTGCTTTTGCTTGTGTTTGAATTCACTTTTATCGTGGAAAGGAGGCGAAGCATAAACTCGCGTGTTATTAAAGCATTTGCACTAAAAGGGGCCCCGAATGTGATTGCAATTGCTACTTGTTTGTGCTCCTTTTAACTACTTTAAGTGAGCCCTTAGAAATCGAAATTTCAAAAAGATATTTGTAGATATGGCCAAAAAATACACTAAAACAATGATGCTCATCGCCCACTAATTTCCAACCAATTGGCCACCCAAAGTTTGGTTCATGGATAAAAACCGGAGGTCGAAATTCAAAGAGAGAAATATTTGACCCCCACTCCCTCTCCCTATATTTTTTAATATTTCTCAAAAAACAACTGAGATTCGAAGAATTTAGATGTATCCCTAGCGGCTATTACAGGGGGTTGTTGTGATACTTCTCTCACCTGCCCATACCGTGGAGCTCACATGTTTGATCACTGGATTTGAAAACCTTCAAATCGGTTTATATTTTTCTAGGTTGAAATAAAACATCTAAACACAACGGAAATCGAGAGATCTCGCAGAGCTGTTTATTTTAACCTACATGAGTATATACCCTACTCAATGCAAATCCAGCCAACGAGAGGGTGCCGCAGTCAAATACTGGCATTGTTTTGATAAAAATATGAATAATTTGGCTTTTTCATGTAAATCCTTTGAGCTGATATAATATTGCAAATATTTCCACGCGGTGAAGTTTAAAAGTTGACCAAAAACTTTAATGTCATTAATCGTTTCCGCCTCTCCAATCTGTTTGATTCAGGAAACGTTGGCCTGCAATAAGCACAAGAATTACGATGCCTTCTATTTGGAATTAAATCAAAGCTTCACTTTGGTTTGTTTCTTGTCAAATATTTATTTTCAAGGCCAAAAAGCACTTCGTAAGTTTGAAATGAAAAAATAAAACTCCCTCAAGCTTCACAGCATAACTGTTGGAGCTCGTCGGCTCTGGAAAACTTCTGGTGGTATTTTTATTTTGAAGTTTTATTTTTTGAAATTTTTTTGGGAGATTTTGAATTGGCATGGTGCGCAGAATAAACTGACCAGCCCTGGCAGCACAGAGCCTTTGCACAGTAACGCACGAGGGGCCCTATACTGTGGCCATTACGGTAGAGGGTGGGAGGAGAGCGCCTCGTATAAGCCATAACATTGATACATGAGACTTGTGCGGTCCACGGGACTACAAGCTCACTCAGCCTGTTTCCTGGCACGCAATGAGGCTCTGTGCGGTGATCTACCTGACGCGTCCCTGCCATGCTGACCTCCAGCTCACTCGTTCTGCTTCTTTCTTTCCTCGAACTTAACTTCGCCATGATAACCCACGGGGAGAAGAGCGGGCCACCCTCTGACGTGAGTGCACTTCTTTTCTGATGCCTTCACAATGCAATTTATTGGAAGTTTGCTGTGTACAGATTAATTTAGGAGGAAAACGCTTTATTTAAAAACTTTGAAAATACTCCCACACCAATTTTGACATTCTAAATGCTCGCTAACTAACTTTTGAATCACAAAAACAAATTTGAAGCAATATATGAGCTCTCACTAAATCCAGCTGGCTTGAGAAGTTTGTTATAATGTAAAAGTGGAATACATAAGGAAATAATGATGCCAACAAAGGCAGTTTTACCCATTTAGCCTGAATCATATCTCCGGCATAACAGGAAAACTCAAGAGAACAGATTATGCAGAGCATTGACGAGACAGAATGTAGACATTTAACAGTATAGAAGGGGACAAACAAATAAAGGAACAGTATTTTAGGTGACAAGAGGGAAGGGAAAAGGACTGGTAGAAGAGAGGCAAAATGGGAAAGAGTACAAGTATTTTAAGGGAGAATAATGGCAGGGAAGGTGCACACTTGCAGGTCAGCACAACCGTACACATATATCTTCCTGCCTACCTGTCCATAAGGTAGTTTTCGAATCAATTTATCCAAATAATGTCCAAGAGGTAGTTATCGAATCAATTTATCAAAATGTCCAAAAGGCAGTTATCAAATAAATTTATCAAAATAATGTCCAAGAGGTAGTTATTGAATCAATTTATCAAAATAATGTCCAGGAGGTAGTTATCAAATCAATTTATCAAAATAATGTCCAAGGGGTAGTTATCAATTCAATTTATCAAAATAATGTCCAAGAGGTAGTTATCATATAAATTTGTGACAATAATGTCCAAGAGGTAGTTAGCATATCAATTTGTGACAATAATGTCCAAGAGGTAGTTATCGAATCAATTTATCAAAATAATGTCCAAGAGGTAGTTATTGAATCAGTTTATCAAAATAATGTCCACGAGGTAGTTATCAAATCAATTTATCAAAATAATGTCCAAGAGGTAGTTATCAATTCAATTTATGAAAACAATGTCCAAGAGGTAGTTATCGAATCAATTTGTGGAAATAATGTCCAAGGGGTAGTTATCAAATCAATGTATCAAAATAATGTCCAAGAGGTAGTTATTGAATCAATTTATCAAAATAATGTCCACGAGGTAGTTGTCGAATCAATTTATGAAAATAATGTCCAAGTGGTGGTTATCAAATCAATTTATCAAAATAATGTCCAAGAGGTGGTTATCTTACTATAATTCACCAAATGTCCGTCCGTCCGTCTGTCTGTCTGTCCGTTCGAAGGTACCACAAAAATGGCTGAATCGATCGCAACGATATTTTGGGTGGGTAATCCTAGGACCCCCTGGAGTAAAATAGGCAATATTGTTTTTCCAATTTTTCCAAGTTTTCCAATTATCCAGTTTTTCCAAACACAATGGAATAATATTTACCGATATGAACAATGATGTGCTTTTGTTGAAATTATATGTACCAGGAGAGAGTAGATCGACTCCTGACGAACTCTTCCTATATAAACGTACGGCTCCGAAGTAACACGGCAGCGTGTGCAAAGCGACTGAGAAACAGGTGTCGCGGCCGCTTCCGTGTTACAGATTCAGCGCGCACTCTTCACACATAAACGTGCGACTGAGAAATACGTGTAGTGGCCGCTTCCGTTTTGCAGAATTCAATCTTTTTTTCCAAATGGGCGCCATGTACTGTTTAGATTTTGATGATTTGCGTGTGATATGATTCAACGGATGTTTATATGAATTGTTTAAATGTAAAAAGCCTTCAATTTCTGATATTTTGCCTTTTCATTTGGGCTTTCCAATTGAAGCCCCGCCCATAGGGCGGGTACCGTTGCTTGTTGAATAAATTTCTCAAAAAAATGTCCAAGTGGTAGTTATCGAATCAATTTCTCAAATAATGTCGAAGTAGTTATCACATCATTTTATCAAAATAATGTCCATGAGGTAGTTATCGAATCAATTTATCAAAATAATGTCGAAGAGGTAATTATCAAATCAATTTATCAAAATAATGTCCAAGAGGTAGTTATTGAATCAATTTATCAAAATAATGTCCATGAGGTAGTTATCAAATCAATTTATGAAAATAATGTCCAAGAGGTACTTTTCGAATCAATTTCTCAAAATAATGTCCAAGTAGTTATCGCATCATTTTATCAAAATAATGTCCATGAGGTAGTTATCGAATCCATTTATCAAAATAATGTCCAAGAGGTAGTTATAATCAATTTGTGAAAATAATGTCCAAGAGGTAGTTATGGAATCAATTTATCAAAATAATGTCCAAGAGGTAGTTATTGAATCAATTTATCAAAATAATGTCTATGAGGTAGTTTTCAAATCAATTTATCAAAATAATGTCCAAGAGGTAGTTATCGAATCAATTTCTCAAAATAATGTCCAAGAAGTAGTTATTGAATCATTTTATCAAAATAATGTCCATGCGGTAGTTATCAAATCAATTTATCAAAATAATGTCGAAGAGGTAATTATCAAATCAATTTATCAAAGTAATGTCCAAGAGGTAGTTATCGAATCAATTTATCAAAGTAATGTCCAAGAGGTAATTTATCAAATCAATTTATCAAAGTAATGTCCAAGAGGTAATTATCAAATCAATTTATCAAAGTAATGTCCAAGAGGTAGTTATCAAATCAATTTATCAAAATAATGTCCAAGAGGTAGTTATCGAATCAATTTATCAAAATAATCAATTAACCAAAATGCATGAATGTAATTTGTTAATGTGCCGTAACACATTTTGATACAAGACGAGCACAGGGAGTTCATAGAATGTTACCTCGCATACTGTTCAAGTCTGTAATTAAATCGAAATAAAATAATGATTTTAAAGATCATATTAAGAAATTACTGAAGTTTACCGCCATTAATGTAGCGTCTTATACACCACCTTATTTAACATGTTACTGGCTAAACTAGAGGTTTTTGGAAGCAGTAAAAAGGCGAGTTGTGTTTTACAGTGTTTAAGTATATAGTTAAATTGAAATTTAAAAAAAGATTGCAAAGGTCGTATAAAGTAATTACTTCCGGAAGTTTACCGTTGTTGACACAGTGTCTTTTACGCCGCCTTATTTAACACGTTATATTAGTTATTCGTGCCTGTTGTTTATGTCCTTTATGTCATCCAAAAAAAAACAGTAACTTTACTGCTTGGAATGATTTTTAATTTTGTTTCACGGTTAGGTAGGCAGACAGACTAAAACAATGTATCTCACTACTCTATGCACATGTACGAGTGAGTCAAATTCAGAGTGAAAGTGCTACTAAACTGCAGGTTCGTTTTCCAATTCATGTTCCGATTCGTGTTCAAAATATAACCATCAGTTTAAATTAAGTTGTTCCTCGATCGTAAACTGACGTTTGTAGATGGACGGACAGACAGAAGTGCAGTTAGTGCTTAACCCCGCTCATTCCCTTCTCATGTGCGGAGTAATAATTGTTTTTTTCCGCTCAACTTGTCCTGTCTAATGTTTTCTTTTTACTTTACTTTATATTTTTAGAACGATCAAAAACTCATCGATGAGCTTGCATATAGATCACTGTTGGACATAAGGACATGAGTGTACTTTTGCATGAATTTTCAATGGCATTAATAGACACTGGACAAACCAACATCGTACTTGGAGATTTGAACCTGGCATTGTGAACCATGGGCTGAAATGGGAATACCAAACAGGCCAACACAAACTAAAAATGCTTTAAGATGTTGCCAAGGCTGATCATTTAACCGAACGACGGCATTGCCACGTGGTGCCTGCCAGTCCTGTCCCATAACATGACATACAGTCTTGCATCTTGACATCGCATGTTCAAATGTTCAATAGATAACACCACTATTCGAAAGATGCGCCGCCAAATCACAATGTGCAGATAAATTAATGTGTGCAGACAAACCAGAACTTATGGCGTGATTTTGTTCATCATGTCTCTTGCATATGTAAACAGGCTGGCAGGATAGTTTGGATTCCCAGATTTATGAGCATTCGCTTTTGAGCCGTCTTGTCCGAGTTTGAATCGCAACTCCGCCATATAAAGAAAGCTCACCCAAGTGATTCTCATCAATAGGCATGCCGTCCATCGGAAGGACGACAAGCGAGAAAACGTGAATACACAAAATGGCAGACAATGTCAAACTGCCATATTTTTTGCCTTTCAAAACACTAAATTTAACAGGCACATTTATACTATGGTGAGGCAAAAAAAAAACATGATAAGTCTTGATAGACTACCATTTTATTTCTAACAATAGTAAGAATTAACAAGACACACCAAGACGTCGATAGATATATAAAGTTTTATATTGTTTTTATGTATGTTCAAATCGTCCTCTTGCATGGTGTATGCAGTCTGCAGGTGGCAAAACACAAATCCATAAATGTGATCGGTGCTGAGGTTATGCCACTGTTATTTTTGGAGAATGTAAAGTAGCACTGGTCATCTTCCAAAAAAAAAGAAGAGAAAAGTTTAGTTTTCCTTAAAAAAAAACATTTTTGTGACCCAACATGTACAAACCATGATAGTCTGAGACATGGGGGAAGATCAATCAGCACATCATTCATGTACGTGCCTTGCGAATTGTGTCCCAGTACTCCTTCCTACCTTTTTCAGGTAGGATAGATTATACGGCTAAACCCAATAAGTGGTTTTGACCAGAGAACCTGCAGGAAAACTTGAGTGATAGTGTTAGGTCTTTAATCTAAATTCAGATGGGGTTGCTAGCTTAATCCCAATCTTAAGAACGATCCTAGCTGGAACAACCCCAGGTCATGGCACTTAATCAACCCTGAGGGTTTAAGTTGGACTTCGTTGAGGATTGAGCTTGAGCTCGACAACTCGATGGCGAGCGCACTACCATATGAGTTCTCCTGCCCTTTCACTCGAGCACTTATTGGATCTCTGGCATTCCCATACTCTTTGTTTAGGGATGATCGGCGATTTCAGAACTCCCTCTGAATTAGACAAAAACTGCTTCATTTCTCGTTCTTTAAACCAATTTTTTTTTTGTCTTTGGGAATTTTTCTCTACGTGGTTTCTCTCAAATCGATCCAGCTTGCAAAGAGTTCAGCTGAAAGTGCTTTCCTCTTCTTGCTTATAAATCAAGTGTGTGTTTACCTCTTTGACCTCGCCAGCTGCTTTCCTTTCCCATTTACGGATGCTTTGTATGGCAGGATCTTTGCGAGGCTCCTTCGGTATGCCGAGTTCCATAACTTGACACAGCATGGGGTATCTCCAGTAGCATCTGTTTAGCATCACGTAACAGGCAGTGTCTTCGACATATGAGCAATCAAAATTATTGTTTGGGGTTTTTTTTTTGAAAGAGGAAAGTGTTAACTCAAAACCTCAGCTTAACAAATACTTACTTACTTTATGATAGTGAAATACACTATGACTGAATGATACATCTTGGTCAGTAAAGATTTGCACAAATCAATATTTGATAGTAAGGTACTAGGCCATTAGAAGTTCAATATGTGGCGTTTTAGCCTGCTAAGGAGCCATATACATGTTACCTAGGCTAAAAGGTGGGCCGCATTCCCCTAAACACTCATCTACTAATCTCCCCATCTATGTCGTTTCCATTTGCCATCCCTTCCCAAATCCTTTCTCCGCTCAACTTCCTTTTCTTATTCATAAGATGTCCAATAAAGATGTCATCCATGTGATTTAAAAAGATAGGTTAAGGCCCTTGCTCTTGGTGTTGTGCAGGCCTCTTGCACGGGAAGTTGATGTCGTTATTTTTCCTCCTTCTCGATCCAAAATACCATATTGTAAGTTTTGCCAGCTTGCGACTATCAAACTGAAATTTCAAGAAATGCATTATATAAATGTTTCCGACCGAACATCAAACATTTGGTGTCAGGAAGGGGATTTTTAGGTTTTCCACTTATCGGGCAGCCTTGATGACCACGTAATTTCAGTATTCCCTCTGTACATATCATTCAAGGTTGGAGATAGCATTGGGCCAACCTATTGCATAGCTTTTGATAAGGAAAGCGATAACAACAAAATAAGACTGTGCACTGTCAATTTGGAATAGCTACAAAATTATACAATCTAAAATGCTGTAGAAACAGAAGTAATATGGGGTCAGATATGAGGTGTTTATGGCAAAGATTCCAATCCGATGTTATTTCCTCCATTGTGTCCTTGTTTTCCTGTCTTTATAATGTGCAGTAATGACAGGAGTTACAAAAACAAATTATAACTCCATTTACAACATTGTACATATATTTGCACAACAGTTTACATATAGTTTTGCTTATTTAATGACAAAAAGTTAGTCCAATAGGATGGTGCAGAGGTAGCGCAGTTACCTTTAAACTGGCTAATCAGAGTATTCTCAATCCGACTATAAACTTTCACATTAGTGTTTCACAGACTGGGTATTCTATCGTAAAGTGCATCATCCCTCAAATGGACAGTAGTTGGTGTCATATCTGGAGCATTAGTAGATGCAAGTTAACGATCCGGTGTGTTTTGTGAAGAATAGGCAAGTTATCAACAGCATTCTGAATAAATTAGAAATTATTGTCAACTTCAGTCGAACGTTAAGCCTGGCCAACCGGTTCGTGAAAGACTAGGTCCAAAATCTCGCTCCCCATCTCCAGCTTATGCCACAAGAAGGTGAGATAAATTTTGGCTTTTGAAGTAGTTTAAATGTGAAAAACGTTACAATCAGTAAGATTATGTTTTGATCCTAGTCTATGGAGAATGTTCAACTATCTAATAGTTTGTATTTATTTTTTAAGGTGTAGCCCGTAGGGCAAAGCCGTCTAGAACAGTGTTTGTCTGTATGTATGTATGTATGTATGTATGTATGTATGTATGTATGTATGTATGATTACGTCAGTGATGTGATTATGTTTCCCAAAGCTGCTTTGTATTTATTTTACACGTTTATTTCAATTGTGATATGTTTCTTTTTGGCTGCTACCCACCTACCTAAACATTGTCTCTAAGCAAGCCCAGGAACCTAACCCCCTTTTTCCCATAGGCACTTGATTTTAACTTGTGTGGTTTTGAATATCGTGGCATTTATCAGGAAATAACTGCTGCGATATTTAAGGTTTACTGACTCTATTTACAAAATGGTTGATTAAATAATTGAATAAAATTTTAGTATTTTTTACGGCGTAGCCCACCGGACAAAGCCGTCTAGACTCTAGAACAATGTTTGTCCGTCTGTTTGTATGTATGTATGTCCCCTCAAACGTATACCAATCAGAGCTGAGGATCTGGTCACATGACAGGGTGATGTGATTACGTCTGATGTCATTACGGCGGTGCGGCGGCTGACTCTTCACACTCCGCCATTTTTATTTATATGCCGTTCAGGCCAAACATATGGTCAAACCTGTCATATATCACAATCGCCATGCTCTACTTTTAAGTTTTTCATTCAGTGTGGAACACAAACAAATCGATTGTTAAAATGATCATGAAATATCGAAAGCATAGACGTTATGTCTCTTCCAACAATAAGGTACGTATAGGCCTTAGGCGTTATGACTCATCTTCAGACCACTTTGGACAAATTAAGCCCAGGTTTTTTAATACAGTAGTGTGAAGGAGCAGCGCTCCTGCTTGAGACGGACGAAGTGACGGACAAGACACAAACTCGTCCGAGAAGATGTTTATTGTATAATCATCTCGGGAACTCTGAAAGCCCGTTTATCGGGTTCGCATATATATATCCAAACCAAAAAGCATACATCAGAACCAAAGCCCCGCCTCTCAGGCAAGGCACGCTTTGGTGGTCATGTGACCGACAGGTGCAAAGGATTATAACCTCGGTGCCGCGGTTTGGCCGCCGGTTACGTCACCGGCTTGGGCCAGGAGATTCTGTTGCTGGTCTCGAGCTTTGGGGGACCCATGGGTCGCTACACACGCCCCCCCAGAATCGACTTGGTCCAGGAAGGTCAACCTGAGGGGGGTCTGGATGACCCGACCGAAACGACCCCGGCTGGTCACGGGGGGGGGGGGGGGGGGGGTGTCCGGTGTGGTGGCGGGTGGCCGGACGGGGGGGTGCAGTGGACGGGGGGTGGCCGCGCCGCGGTGGGAGAGCCAGCCGTGGCGGCTGGCCGACGTCCATGTGGGCCGGCTTGAAGCGGTCCACCGAAATCCGGTCCGCCCGGCCGCCGACGAAGGACTTGTTGTCCCGTCGTAGGACCAGGAAGGGTCCGTCGTATGGTGGCCGGAGCGGCCCCCGGTGCACGTCGTGGCGCACAAAGACGTACTCCGCCGTGCGGAGTGCTGGGGGGACGTAGGATTGGGGGTCGCCGTGGCGGGACGTGGGCACCGGGGCGAAACGTTGGGCGGCCTCCTGGAAGTCCATGCGCTGGCGCGCGGCGGACCAGGGGCTGGTGGCGTCGGGCACGAACTCGCCCGTGACGCGGAGGGCTTGGCCGTACACCAGCTCGGCGGTGGACGCCTGGAGGTCCTCCTTTGGAGCCGTGCGGAGGCCCAAAAGGACCCACGGGAGCCGGTCGGCCCAGCCGTCGTCCTGGAGGCTGGCCATGAGTGCGGCCTTCATGGAGCGGTGGAACCGCTCGCACAACCCGTTGGCCTGGTGGTGGTAGGCCGTGGTGCGGTGCAGTGTAACGCCCAATGTGCGGGCGACCGCGCCCCACAGTTCGGACGTGAACTGTGGGCCGCGGTCCAACGAGATGTCCGCCGGTGCGCCGAAACGCGCGACCCAGGTGGCGATGAACGCCTGGGCCACGTCGGCGGTGGTGGTGGAGGCGAGGGGCACGGCCTCCGGCCACCTGGTGGTCCTGTCCACCATGGTAAGCAGGTGGGTGAACCCCTGCGATGGGGGCAGGGGACCCACCAGGTCCACGTGGACGTGGTCGAAACGTCGCTCGGGCACGGTGAAAGGAGCCAGCGGAGCCTGGGTGTGATGGTGGACCTTGGCCCGCTGGCAGGGTGTGCAGGCGTTGGCCCAGTCGCGGACGTCCCGTCGCAACCCGTGCCAGACGAAACGTGCCGACACCAGCCTCTGGGACGCCTTCCGGCCCGGGTGTGAGAGGCCGTGGAGCGAAGCAAAAATGCGCCGCCGCCAGGTGACCGGCACAACGGGGCGAGGTCGGCCTTGGGAGACGTCACAAAGCAGGACCGTGTCCGCGAAGGGGACGTCAGCCAAGCGGAGGCCCGTGTCCGCCACCCGGAGCGCGTGCACCGTGCCGTCAGTGGCCTGGTCCGTCGCCATCAGGGCGAAATCGACGCCGAGGTGGACGGCGTTGGCGCCGGTTCGAGAAAGGCAGTCGGCCACGGCGTTGTCCTTTCCGGCGACGTGCCGGATGTCCGTGGTGTATTCCGACACGGTGGAGAGGTGGCGCTGCTGGCGGGCCGACCACGGCTCCGTGACCTTGGCAATGGCGAAAATCAATGGCTTGTGGTCGACAAAGGCCATGAACGGGCGGCCCTCCAGGAGGTGGCGAAAATGGCGGATGGCCAGGTACAGCCCGAGGAGCTCGCTGTCGAAAGTGCTGTACTTCAACTCGTTGGGCAGGAGTTGCCGGCTGAAGAACGCGAGCGGCTGCCAGGCCCCGTTTACCCATTGCTCATGAACCGCGCCCACGGCGTAGTCGGAGGCGTCCGTGGTGAGGGCGATGGGAGCATGGGGTACCGGGTGGGCCAGCAGCGTGGCGTTGGCGAGGGCCCGTTTCGCGCCGGTGAAAGCAGCGTCCATGTCCATGGAACAGATGACGTCGCGCTTCGCCGGCTGGCCGCGGAGGGCGGTGTACAAGGGCCTCATGAGTTGCGCAGCTCGGGGCACGAAGCGGTGGTAAAAGTTCACCATCCCGAGGAACTCCTGCAGCGCCTTGACGGAGCGGGGGCGCGGGAAAGCGGCGATGGCCTCGACTTTGGCCGGTAGCGGTACGGCGCCGTTCCGGGTGATGCGGTGGCCCGAAAAGTCGATCGTCGCCGCACCAAAGTGACATTTGGCCGGGTTGACGATCAAGCCGTGCTCGCTGAGGCGGCCGAACAGCGTCCGGAGGTGGAGGAGGTGCTCGGCTCTGGACATGCTGGCAATGAGGATGTCGTCCAGGTAGGTAAAGAGTAACGGCAAGTCGCGCAGCACGCCGTCCATCAGGCGCTGGAACGCCTGTGCCGCGTTTGAGGCCGAAGGGCATCCGGAGGAATTCGAAGAGGCCGAAATGTGTAATAACGGCCGTCTTCGGGATGTCGGCCGGGCGGACGGGCACCTGGTGGTACCCCCGAATCAGGTCCACTTTTGAAAAAATGGTCCGCCCCACCAACCGGGCGGAAAAATCCTGGATGTGCAGGACGGGGTACCTGTCGGGGGTAGTGGCGTCGTTGAGGCGGCGGTAGTCGCCGCATGGCCGCCATCCGCTCCCCGGCTTCGGGACGATGTGCAGCGGTGAGGCCCAGGCGCTGTCGGAGCGCCGCACGATGCCGAGGCGCTCCAGCGCGGCGAACTCGGCCTTGGCGACGGCAAGTTTGGCTGGGTCGAGATGGCGAGCTCGGGCGTACACTGGCGGGCCCGTAGTGGGAATGTGATGCTCGATGCCGTGACGCACCGCGGCGGCCGAAAACGTCGGTCGCGTGAGGGCCGGGAACTCCGCGAGGAGACGCGCGAAGTCGTCTGCCAGAGGGAGGACGCAGGAAAGCTCGGTGGGCGCGGAACGGCTCAAGGCGCATGCCAGCGAGCTGAAAGTTTCAGCGTTGACGAGACGCCGACGTTTAACGTCGACCAGCAGCCCATGGGCGCAAAGGAAATCGGCCCCGAGCAAAGCCATGGGGACGTCCGCCGTCACGAACTCCCAGCGAAAGAGCTGGCTGCCGAAGCGGAGGGCGACAGTGCGTGGGCCGAAGGTGCGGATGGCGGAGCCGTTGGCCGCGATTAAGGAGGGGCCGCAAATGGCGGCCTGCCTGTCCTCCGCCGAAGCGGGTATGACGCTCAGCTGAGCGCCGGTGTCGCAGAGAAAACGCCGCCCCGACGCTTGGTCCGCGATGAATAGCAGGTTTCCGGAACGGCCGGCGCTCATGGCTGGTAGTGAGCGCCAGCTCGACCGTTTCCCGACTTGCCGAACGTGCACGGGGGTCGACATGAGCGGGCCTGCCGCCCGAACCAGGCATGGAAATAACACCAGGCCAGGTCTGGCGGGGGCTCCGGTCGACGCGTCGGGACCGGGTGACGCGGCGTCGCCGCTGCCATTCGCGCCGGCCTGGCGGCCTCCGGGAAGGAAGCTGCGTCGCGGGCGTCGGGCGGGTGGGCGGGAAACCGCGCCGCGGGTACCGACTGGGCGGCGGGCAGGCTCCCGGCAGCCACCCCGACGAGCTGGCTCGCCGCTCCGACGAGCTGGCTTGCCGAATCGATCTTGTCGGCCTCCCTGGCGAAGTCGTGGGGGTTCGTGATGGTCGTGCTTGCCAGGACGACCCGGACCTGGGCCGGGAGCTGGCGGAGAAAAAGCTCTTGGAAAAGGAAATCCGAGGGATGCTCGCCGAGCAACGCGAGCATGTAGTCCATACGTTCGGACGGGCGCGTATCGCCGAGCTCAGGAAGGTCGAGCAGGCGTCGTGCGCGTTCAGCCGGGGAGAGGGCGAAAGCACCCAGAAGAAGTGCCTTGATGACGTCGTACTTGCCGTCAGCGGGCGGGCTCTGGAGGAGGCTCAGGCAGCGGGCGGCGGTCACAGAGCCGAGCGCGGCGACCACGTAATGGTATTTCGTGGTGTCCTCCGTAATGCCACGCAGGGCGAACTGGGAGTCCGCCTGAGCGAACCAGACGGCGGCATGTGCTTCCCAGAAAGTGGGCAGTTTGAGGGACACTGCCGTGTCCATCGCGTGTCGTAAACTCGGGGTCACCAGTGAAGGAGCAGTGCTTCTGCTTGAGACGGACGAAGTGACGGACAAGACCCAAACTCGTCCGAGAAGATGTTTGTTGTATAATCATCTCGGGAACTCTGAAAGCCCGTTTATCGGGTTCGCATATATATATCCAAACCAAAAAGCATACATCAGAACCAAAGCCCTGCCTCTCAGGCGAGGCACGCTTTGGTGGTCATGTGACCGACAAGTGCAAAGGATTATAACCTCGGCGCCGCGGTTTGGCCGCCGGTTACGTCACCGGCTTGGGCCAGGAGATTCTGTTGCTGGTCTCGAGCTTTGGGGGACCCATGGGTCGCTACAAGTGTATCGTTTCAGTTGTATCGTTTTCGTAATAATAAGAATAATATCGTAAATTTAACCATAATACTTAATGCAACCTTCACATACACGGATTATTCTTACGAGTCCTTACGGATCGCCAACTCGTAGTCAATCACAAGCATCCGTAAATAACTCGCTGGTATCCGTAGATAACTCGTCACATCTCGCAACAACTTTTGACATGTCAAAAATCATCTTCCGTTATTTACGGATGCTTGCGATTGACTACGAGTTGGCGATCCGTAAGGACTCGTAAGAATAATCCGTGTATGTGAAGGCACCCTTAATCCCAATGTTGTGAATGGAAGGTTAATGGATTGAAATGGTGTATGGTTCATGCTCAGTGATGAGCGTTGTTCGGTATTAATATTAATAACCGAGGAAGTAAGGAATTAGCCTCCGTTTTTTTTATAGTAATGTAGCGGCTACCGCTGGGTTTACACAATCGCCTTGCACCTACCAAGGACGCGGAGCGATCACCATGCCGGGCTCGTCCAGGACGCCCGGGCAGGCCCGCGCTCAACTTGCCAGGCCTCGGCCGGGACGCCCGGGCATGCCCGGGCACGCCCGGCCACGCCCGCTCTCGACTTGCCAGGCCGCGGCCAGGACGCCCGGCCACGCCCCCTCTCGCCTTTCCCGGGCAAACGCTCCGGGATAATGTGTGTATATATATTGCTGCCCGATAAACGGGCTTTTCAGAGTACCCGAGTTGTTTTGTGACAATAAAGAAACTCGGACGAATTCCAGCTTTTTGTCGCGTCCATTCTTCCGATTGACGTGGGAGCACAGCTCCTTCAGTAATATCATTTTCGCAATAATGATAACGTAACGTTAATATTATAGTAAATCTAATCATAACACAAATCCGTAGTGAGTGCAAACTTACTGGAAGTTAAAATATATCCGTTTTGTGTCCGAAACGTCATTACGTCTATGATGTCATTACGACGGCTGAGTCATTATGAACAGGAGACGGGTTTCTTCCCAGGGCAGTATATTCAATCCAGAACCATATAACATAACAATTACTCCAAGCGAACGCATCACACACCAAGAGTTCAAACGCTTCAAGGCCACACTTCCATCCCGTCTTCGTGCCCAAAATCCAACCACCGGAAGTCCTTCCAAGAAGATCTGAACATTCAAATAATTAACTAACTATTGTGCTTGCATATTATAAATAACTATTTTGCTTACATTATTTACAACAAAGCGTTACCTAATTTTTGAATGGGCGCATTTTTGGGTTTAAACAATCCATGACCGTGTGATGAATCAGCTCGTGCTGACAATCCGGTTAGGGATGCCGGATTTTGTCGAAGGTTGTGACCACTGTGCGGTCATTCTTGTTTTGACTAAGGATTCCAGTTGGCGAGGTCTGCTCACCAGTTCGCCACTTTAGCCCATTAGTCATTGCAAATCTGCTGAACTGTTGAGCCAAGGAAGAACGCAAAGAACTGCATAAACTTGCAAGAACACAAGAAATGCCGTTTTCGATTATCAATTTTTCAAAATCTTTCAGGGGAGGACCCCCAGATGCCCCCTCCTTTTCGACACAATGACTTGGTGCACTCCCCCATGGCCGCCTCCCCCCCCCCCCCCCTCGTCTTGAAATTCCTGGATCTGCCCATGTTCATCCACTGATATTAACCGATAATGATCCAAATAAATAAATGTGTTGGGCGTCATGTGAAGGTGTTCATGTGTCATGAAACATATATACAGTCACGTGAAAAAGTAAGTACACCCCATGTAAAGTTTTGACTTTTTCATCATATTTCAACATACAGCTATTTGATCTTCATTTCAACAATATTGATAGACAAAGGTGATATAATATAACAAATATCATGAAACATTTACATTTTGTTGTCCATTGTATTGGTGTTAGCTTAGCGGTTAGGGTGCCGGCTTGGGATCCGAGGATCCTGGGTTCGAATCCTGGTCGATCGCTGAATTAACACCAGGGGGGTTGACTCAGACTGTCATCCTTCCGAGGTCGGCAAATTGAGCACCAGGTTGCTGGGATGAATGATCACGGTGTGTACCCTGGTTTAGGATAGGTACACCGTGTCCCTGCGCATCGTCACAGGTACTAAGGGTTGGCGCCAGGAAGAACATCCGGCCATAAGAACATTGCCTCAAACAGGGAACCATGATTGTCATGGGGCCTGCAAGTCCCCTGCTCTAGTGGGGAAAATGGCCTTAAAACGATCATTCATTCATTGTATCATTTAAATAAACATAAATGCAAATTTCGCATGTGGAAAAAGTAAGTACACCCCATGCAATGTTTTTCTTTTTAACATATGTGGACATATCAATATTTGATCTTCATTTAAACAGTACCGATAGATAAAGGTGATCTAATTAAACAAAAAACAATGAAAATTTGACTTTGCAATAATTTATTCAACAAAAAATAATTGTTGCACAGCAGGCACAATTGCATGCACAGCTCGTTTCAAATCCCCCCACAACATCTCGATGGGATTTAGATCCGGGCTTTGACTTGGCCATTCCAGAACCCTCCATTTCTTTCTTTTCAGCCATTCCTTGGTGGATTTGCTGGGATGTTTAGGGTCATTGTCATGTTGCAAGGTCCACCTTCGGTTGAGCTTCAACTTTCTGACAGATGGCCTCACATTATCCTCAAGCACCCTCTGGTACAATGAATAATTCATAGTGGATTCTATGATGGTGAGGTGCCCAGGCCCTGATGCAGCAAAGCTGCCCCAAACCATAATATTTCCACCACCATGCTTTACAGTTGGTATCAGGTTCTTGTGGTCAAATGCTGTCTTTGATTTTCGCCAAACATGTCTTCTGGTACTGTGGCCAAATAGCTCTGCCTTTGACTCATCTGTCCAGAGCACATTGTTTCAGAAGTGCTGGTCTTTGCCTTGGTGTTCATTAGCAAACTTTAGTCTTGCCCTGATGTTCTTTCGAGACAGCAATACAAAGGTTTCCTCCTGGCACACCTCCCATGTAGATCAAATTTGTGCAGCCTCTTTCTAAAGGTAGACTCATGTACTTTGACATCAACAGTGGCAAGAGCTATCTGTAGGTCCCGTGATGACATTCTGGGGTTCTTAGAGACTTCTTTCAGCATCTTGCGGTCTGCTCTCGGGCTGAACTTGCTGGGGCGGCCTGGCCTGAACAAGTTGGCAGTTGTTTGGAATCTTCTCCACTTGTAGATGATGTTCCAGACAGTCGAATGATTGATTTCAAATTGTTTGGAGATCTTTTTAAATCCCTTCCCAGACTCGTAGGCATCTATAACCTTCTTTCTGAAGGCCTCAGAGAGCTCTTTTGATCGAGGCATGGTGTCGCCGCACACTTCAACAACAAAGAGCAAACCAAACTAAATGTCTGAGGTTTAAATAAGACAGGTTCCTCCAAGATCGTCTCTAACGATGTTCTAATCATTTGCACCTGAGCTGGTGCACCTGATTCTAATTTTAGGTATTTGAAGTAGTGATAAATGTGTGGGGTGTACTTACTTTTTCCACATGCGAAATTTGTATTTATGTTTATTTAAATTATACAATGGACTACAAAATGTAAATGTTTCATGATATTTGTTATATTATATCATCTTTATCTATCAATATTGTTGAAATGAAGATCAAATTGCTGTATGTTGAAATATGTTGAAAAGGTCAAAACTTTACATGGGGTGTACTTACTTTTTCACGTGACTGTATATATATATATATATATATAATATATATGTATATATATATATATATATATATATACTGTATATATATATATATATATATATATATATATATATATATATATATATACATACATATATACATATATACATATATACATATATATATATATATATATATATATATATATATATATATACATATATATATACATATATACATATATATATATATACATATATATATATATATATATATATATATATATATATATATATATATATATATATATATATATATATATATATATATATATATATATATATATATATATATATATATATATATATATATATATATATATATATATATATATATATATATATATATATATATATATATATATATATATATATATATATATGGCGGTGGTTGATGCCATGATTATTGTGGCCATTGATGATGTATGATATTGCAACTGGGCATGTAGAGAGGATGGAGGTTGTGGTGAATGGGTTTGGGAGGCGGTGGTTGGGAGTGCCACGCTGTTTGACGAACATTGCCTTTTATGGTCAGGGTGGAAAACTCCAGTTTCCCTTGACATCATTAACCGAGGAGTTTAAGGTGGTGAGGGTGCCGGAGTTCATGATGTTGCGGGATTCAAGTGATGCAGTGGTAAAGAATGCTCTCCCAGAGAAGAAGGGAAGTCGGAAGTGGAATGCAAAAGCAGAGGTGGACGAGATGGAGGAGCGGTTGCAACAGGAGGAGGTCATGGGGATGGTACAGCATGGGAAGCATGGCTTGGGGTGGATGGAGCATGAGCGATGGGGAAAGGCATGTGTGAAAGAGAGGAGGAAGATGGTTGAGAGGGAGGTGAGAAGAAAGGAAGAGGAGGGGAGATATGTGAAAGCAGTCGGTCAGGCACAGCAAGGTGCTAGGACTAAGTGGGAAGGTGTGCGGGTGAGGATATTGAAGTGGCAAGAGATTTGGAGGATGGAGCCAATTGTTGAATTTCCTGTTGCGGGCAACGTATGATGTGCTTCCGTCACCAGTAAACTTGAGATTGTGGGGGTTGTTGCAGGAGGGGAGATGTTATTTGTGTGGAGGTGTGGGAACGGTGCAGCATGCACTGAGTGCATGCTCAGTAGCATTGGCAGCAGGAAGATACAGGTGGCGACATGATCAGGTGCTGGCGGTGGTGGTGCAGATGGTGCAACAAGAGGGTCTGAGATCGAGAGAGAGAAGAGTGGAGAAGGAGACTGATGGGGGAGTTGTATGGTTTGTCAAAGAGGGACAAGTGGTAAGAGGTGGAAAGAGGAGGAGGTGGAAAGCAAGAGGGCTGTCAGGTGCTTGTGATTGGCAGGTGGTGGCAGACCTAAAGCCACAATTGGTATTCCCAGAGGAGATCTGTGTGACAAGGTTGCGGCCTGACATTGTCATTTGATCAAGTGCAACAAGACAGGTCATCTTAGGGGAGTTGTCGGTACCTTGGGAAGAGAACATGGAAGAGGTGCACGAGAGGAAGAGAGGAAAGTACAGTGAGCTGGAGGCAGAGTGCCGGGAGAAGGGTTGCGAGTTTCGTGTCAGCCATTTGAGGTGAGGTGTAGAGGGTATATTGGCAATTCCTTTTCTGCATTCTTGCTAGGCTGGAGTGTGTGGGACAGAAAGAAGGAGGATGTGTGACAAGGTGGCCCAGGTTGCCTTGAAAGGCTCATTTTGGATATGGAGGAAGTTTATGGAGGCACGTCGAACGGTGTAGGTTGGTTGTGTTTTTTTTTGTTTGTTTTTTGTTACCATTATTATTTCTTATTTTGTGTATATGAGTGAGTGGATGAGGATGTGTTTTTGCATGAATTAATTTTTGCATGAGTGTGTGTGTTTTTGTATGTTGAGTGGTGTATGTTGTAAGGGTAGGTGGTTGGTTGGTGTTGTGTGTGGATGTGTGTGTATGAATGATCTGGTGTGTTTTGTTGGTGAGTGGTGAAGGGTATAAAGGTGGGTGTTTGAGTGTTCCACCATGTTTGTTTGGTGCTGTGGATTCTGGATGTGGAGGTGTTGTTGTTGTTGTTCGCACTGGCTGGGGTGGGGGTATGTACGCATCGAGGTGCAGTTGCTGCATGTGGATGTGTATGTGCCCCTGCTGGCCCACCTTAGCTGACCGTATCGAGGTTGAAGGGCCGAAACGGGATGATGCTGAGGACCTCGACTGAGGACCCGGTCATTGCGGCACACTTGTGACCAGTGTGTTTTGAACTTATGTATGTATATACAGACTTGGCATTTAATATGGAATTTTTTTTTTCTGGGGGTGAACTTACTTTTCAAGATGTCTTAGAACCAAAAGTTCATTGGAATTATGTTGAAATTATTCTAGATTTTGTTAATGTGACCTTTAAAAGAAACAAAAACCACATTTGACATTTCGAAACAAATAAATTGATCCTTGAAAGTGATGTAAACTGATATCGAACTCAATTCATGGACAGTACTGTGTTAAACTTCTGTACGTTTTCCAGAAGTATCTCTTTATTTTGCACATTAGCCAAATTATTTTTTAATAAAAACAAAAGTTAAATTACGACTGGGATTACGGACAGTAAAATTACAGTTCAGTACTTCGTGTAACCCCCACGAGCATTCAGGAGAGCACGTACACGTTGAGGCATGCTGTTCACGAGATTTGCCAAGGTTCAGACAGGAATCGCTTGCCATGCAGTGACAATAGCCTGCTGCAATTCACGCACAGAGGTCGGCTGCTGGTCCAAGTGGTCGATTTGACGCGTTAATTCTGTCCACAAGTTCTCTATCGGATTCATATCCGGGGACATGGCAGGCCACTCCATATGCTCTACACCACGGTCAGCAAGAAAGTGTTGGATCATGCGAGCACGATGAGGCCATGCATTGTCATCTTTGAAGACAAAGTTTCCTCGAAAGGCTGCACGAGCAAATGGAAGCAATGTTTCTTCCAGAATGGCCCTGTACTTGAACTGGTTCAGGTTTCCATTCAGAACAACCAGGTCAGTTTTTCCCCCTGCATGAAAAGCAGCCCAAACGGTCACCCCACCACCTCCAGCTTGGACTCTTGGCACTATACAATCTTTGTTGTAGGCTTCATGCACTTGTCTGCGCACTCGGACGCGGCCATCTTGACGATAGACCAGAAATCTAGACTCGTCACTGAAGATCACATGATTCCAGTGTCCTGGCTGCCATTGACGGTGCTCTCTGGCCCACTGCAATCGGCGCTGGTGGTGTTGTCTGGTCAGGTGTGGCTTTCTCAGGGACGCCTGCACGATAGCCTGCTTGAACCAGTCGTTGGTTCAATAGCCTTCTGGATACAGGCACATTTGCCAGTTGCTGCCACTCAGCCCCAAGCCGATTAGCTGACTTGGTACGGCCATTGCGGACTAACCGGTGCAGCTGGTGATCATCCCTCCTTGTGGTTCTGCGGGCACGTCCTGGCCTCGGTATTGGAGTAGGGACACCCCTCTGAGCATTTCGTTTCAGGATCTTTGACACCTGACCTTGAGTGATGCCATACTGCCGAGCAATAAATAGCATGCTGTTTCATGCCCGTAATTTCGTAAAGCCACCACTCCATGACAAACAGCATTGTCGAGTTGACGGACCATCTCCAGAGGAAGCGGCAATAACCTTTGGAGACGTGCAGCAGTTGTTTTCCACTAATACAGAACGCAACAACCCTTGTATACCCGACTGTGAAGCCAATCATCAAATGCACCTGTCCGTACATTTTGCCACGCCACCTGTGATATAATCCTGTTGTTGACTTCTTGCTGCGACAGACAATCAGTGACATGGTTCTTTTAACAAATAAATCACCAAAGTGTAAAAGAAACTCACCAGATTGATATACTGAGTTAAGAAAGTAAACCTAAGTCAAGAAAAAAAAAAAATCCATATGAAATGCCAAGTCTGTATGTATGTATATATATATATATATATAAATAAATCAAAACGTCTCTTCCATAAAATACTTCCGAAAATGTTCAGGAATGGACACGTAATTGTAGCTTTTCAAAAAATTGTTATGGTTATGAATGTTTAACAGTGAAGTTTGGAAAATTTCTCTTGATATCCAGAAAGTTACAAGGAACTACAAATAAACATAGATACATGAAGAGGCAATTTGGCCATCATACCCATGCCATATCAACACCCAGCACTCCCATTTATTGCAGGTCATGTTGATTATACAGCTGACCTCAATAAGAGAATTTGGTCTGGCTACCGGTACACAATGGTCTTCTCTTTTCAAAAAGTACCCAGAGATTGTTATGTCTCCAATATAAATTCAGAAGTGATAATCATCTTTACATCCTCTTCTGAAGGGAGATAGGCTCTGGGATACAATGAAACTCTCTTGGAACTCCATCACCATTCTCAGCTTTTAACTCTTTAATAAAGTCCTACACTTTGCATCAAGATCGTTTTACGTGGAAAGGTAATATAGGTAGATTGTTGGATTCAGGCAATGATAGGAAAATGTATAAATGGGGAAGGTTTACGGTTGACACAATATATTACGTACATAAAGCTCCTTGTGCCTATTCCTAATATATTTAATCATAACTTTTCCATCTGTACTACTGCTTATCTTTTGCCATATTTTGCTTTGTATTCTTGTTGTTCAAACATTTTTTATTTTTTTTTGTATACAAGATCGAGGCTCGTGTAAGAGCTAACATTTATGACAAAAAAACAAACGGACACATAAGACGAAATAAAGGGAGCGGGAGACAAGATGGGGAGAGAGAGGCAAGCACACAAGTACAACATTTGAGAGCAGGGACATCGGGAGATCTGTGGGAGGGAGAGGGCTTGGGGGGAGGAGGTGTGGGGGGTGGGAGAGGTAAAAAAAAACACATGGACACTGCTCGGACTTCCAGGAAAGAAGTTTGAATTTCAGAAAAGTGGATCTGGGTGTGAATTAACAGGGGTAGAAAAGATCAAGGTTTTGGATGGGGGAAGATAAGAGATGGTGGTATTGATATTGGTGGTATTGGTGGTAT
>NC_136268.1:98483087-98665426 GCF_964187855.1 Myxine glutinosa
ACTCAAGGTCAAACTTTTAAAATCATCAATTTTCATCTGAAAAATAGTCCATTTACATCCGATTGACTTGAATATTAAACAGCAATTGCATAGGGCCTCACTGAATTGGGAAACCGACTATTTTTGAGGTCAAAAGGTCGAAGGTCAATTAAAGGTCAAACTTCTAAAATAATCAATTTTCATCTGAAAAATTGTCATTTTCCATCCGATTGATGTCAAATTCCAGTAACAATTGCATATTGCATCGCTGAATTGGGAAAGCAACTATTTTGAGGTAAAAAGGTCAACTCAAGGTCAAACTCATAAAATCGTAAATTTTCATCTGAAAAATAATCAATTTTAATCCGATTGACCCGAGCTTTGATTAAGATCGTCAATTTTATCTTAATGAAATGGACAATTTGGTGTATCCGTGGCAACGGTTTTTTGGGGGGTGGGGCTTGGGTGTTGCAAGTTTTGTGCTCTACACGATGTCTTTCTTGTTTGTGTGTTTGTTTGTTTGTTTGTTCTTCAAAGTTTAAAGGTTCAAAGCTTATGGCATATCTCAGAGGAAAGCATCAATGAATACTATGGATGTTTGGGGTTGGGGCTTTACTTTTGAAGAGGAGGTGGATATGTTACCCTAGTGAAAGAACTTCATCACAACACTGTAGGATTGGAGCGACATGGATTGCAGAGATTCATTTTTGAACGACATATGCACCTCCTTCACACCTCAATCCTCCTCTCCACTAACCCCCACAAAAAATACAACAAGGAGAATTTCATTTCTTGGTGTGTGGCTTTTTTCTTAGGGTGATACTGGTCCAATTGGTCGAACAGGGCGCAGAGGCGGATCAGGAATCCCAGGTCCTCCAGGTCTGCCTACAATGCTCAGGTGGCGGGAGAACGAGGACGAGTGGCGTAAGTTCACTGTAAGTATATGCATCTGGCACTTGCAGAACACACTGACATTGACAAATCACACATGGCAACACTATTTTTTTAAATGTGTACAATGTCGAGGATCGTGGAGGAACTAGAACATAGAATCGATCAGTACGTAACAGAACAAAAGGAACCGCAGAAAGGGAGGGGAAAACAACAGCATTGTCCAATTTGTGGAAGAATGAGCTAGAGGGAGAAGAGGATGCACAGGGTGGAGAAGGTGGATACAGAAACAAAGTCTCAGGAAGCAAAGGCAGAAAACTTGGAAAGAGGTGGGCGTAGGGTAGAGGATTAGTTGTAGTAGAAAAGATCATGGTTTTGGATCAGGATGATCTCAAATGTCAGTGAACATCTTTATATAATTTTAATGCATTCCAATTAATCTACCTGTGTTGAATGATATTTACCTTGTTTAAGAAGCTTTTAATCTATTTTTTTTCTCCAGTTTTCATGGCTCTGCTACAATTCATGTTGGGCACTCTGGAAGGATGTTAAGTTTCTCTTTTATTAAAACACAACTCGCTTCCTTTTATTAAAACACAACTGACACCTCAATTAGCAATGTCTTCTTTTCTTTTTTGTACCTCCGTACTATATCCAGTCGCAATGCTTTGTTTTCTATGTTCACGCTTAATGGGATCATTAGGTCATACGTGAGCATTACTTCCATGTTTCAGTGATTGCTTTTGGTTCATGTTTCTACGGGTTTTCTGTAACTGAGATCTTGAGACTTTTGCAGATGTGCCAGTGGATTACTTGACATACTGTACTTTGTTGTGCCTTTGGGTGTACAGCTGCTCTGATATGAGTTTTTTTCCATCCTGAGAGGAGGTAGCTCATACTCTCTGTTTTTACCTTGCAGAACCTACACTTGTCTGATTGACTCAGCCCCACCATTGTCTTAAAGCCATTGGTGTAGTGTTATTGTCCTTGGGCATTTACAATGATTCCTTCTCCATCCCAGTTCTGGTGACATCTTTTTAGCCATTTCAAAGAGTCTTCTTTGTCTACTCTCAATCTGTCCAACTCTTTTATTTAAACATTTCTGTTCTTTTATCATTTTCCCAGTTGTCGGTGTCTATCTGTTGATATTTCATTTTATATTTTTATTTTTTGCAATTGTTTGGACTGTACTCGTTGTTGTTTCGGTTTCTTGTGTGACATCTTCCATTCGCACCTGTCTTTGGAAATTTATTGCGAGGTGGGTTAGGGACACCTTCTCTGGTTTGTTGGCTTCATGTTTGCTTACAAATTGTATTCGGTAGTCTATTGCATGTTTTACATAATTGGCCAATCCTACAGTTGTCATTCTGTGCACTTGGTTGAGCTCCATCATGCCGGTACCTCTTTCTCGTCTCGGCAGGTACATTCAGGAGATGCATTTTTTTTTGTAAAACATTTTGTGGATGGTGAGGAGTTTCCTTGTTTTTATATCCAGTTTATTGATTTCTGATTGTGGCCAGATTATTATTCCGCAGCTGCACTGGAATACTGGTATTGCAAGTTGGTTTATGGCTTTGAATTTGTTCCTTGGAAAAAGGTGTGTTTTCAGGATCTATGCAGTTATTCTTTGGTAATTGTTTTGCACATTTGTTTTGACATATTTTATGGCCCTCTTCTACTCCGAGGTATTTGTATGATGCTTCATTGTCTTCTTTTTTTTTTTTTTCTTTTTTGTATACAAGATCGAGGCTCGTGGAAGAGCTAACATTAATCACACAAAGACAAACCGACACATAAAACATATAATAAGGGGAGCGGTAGACAAGATGGGGAGAGAGGGGGAAGGACACAAACACAACATTTGAGAGCAGGGACATCGAGAGATCTGTGGGAGGGAGAGGGCTTTGGGGGGGGCATGGGAGGGGGGGGGTGGGAGAGGTATAAAACATATGGACACTGCAAGGACTTCCAGGAAAGAAGTTGGAATTTCAAAAAAAGTGGATCTGGGGTGAATTAGCGGGGGTAGAAAAGATCAAAGTTTTGGATGGGGGAAGATAAGAGATGGTGGTGAACAGCTGTTTTAAAGACCTGGAGGGAGGAGTAGGATTGAAGGGAGTGTGGGAGTTTGTTCCAGAGGCGGGAGAAAAGAGGAATGAAAGAGTGAAGGTGAGCAGAGAGCCTAGATTTCGGCAGTTTAACCATACGATGGTTGCTGGCAGATCTTGTGCGACCTGCAGGAATATTTGGGGGACAGAGCACAGATAGAGCTGGGGGAGCAAGGCCGGAGAGGAGTTGGTAGAAGACAGAAAGACCACCTACCTGACTGCGGGGAGTGAGTGAAAGGCCCTCGGAGATAGCTTCATCGCGGGAGATTCCAATGATTCTGAAAGCTTTAGTTTCAACAGCGTGAAGCCGAGCTAGGTGTGAGGCAGGAGCACCGGCCAATAGGGGAGAACAGTATTCCATTGAGCTGTGGATGAAAGCCTTGTATGTGGTGAGGAGCTCAGTTGTGCCAAGGAAGGACTTCGCATGACGGATGATGCCCAGTCGGCGACTGGCTTTGGAGGCCAGCTTGGAAATGTGGTTTTCCCAAGAAAGATCCTGGCAGATAGTGAGACCCAAAAGCTTGAGTGACAGGACATCTTGGAGAGGATTGTTGAGAAAGTAGATGGGAGGGTTGTCCAGTCGGTCTTTTCGGAGAGACATAGTAAGAGTGTGAGATTTGTCAGGATTGAAAGACATGTTCCACTTGTTTGCCCAGTCTGTGATTTTGTCCAGGTCTGCAGAGAGTGGGGAGGCTGCAGACTGCCGATCTGAGGGATGAGGAATGGAGCGGCAGAGAGTGGAGTCATCAGCAAAGAGATAGAGAGGATTTTCCAGAGATTCGGAGAGATCATTGATAAAGACCAGAAAAAGCACAGGGCCCAGAACACTGCCTTGGGGAACTCTATCCTGAACAGGAAGGGGAGATGAGAGAAATCCATTTAGGGCCACACGTTGACAACGACCAGAGAGGAAGTCCGCAAGCCATGCGTGGAGATTTCCATGGATACCATTGGAGGAGAGTTTGGTGAGCAGAGCTGGGTGCCAGACCGCATCGAAGGCATGTGATATGTCAAGGGAGACAGCTCTGATTTCCTGTTTGGCATTGAGGACCTCCATCCATTGTTGAGACAGCAGAAGCAGCATGTCCAGAGTAGAATGACCTGGTCTGAATCCAAATTGATGATCGGAGATCAAGCCATTGGGGAAGAGGAAGAATTTGATATCCGAAGCAATGATGGAATCCATGACTTTGCTGATAATTGGGAGCAGGCTGATTGGTCTGTAGTTGCAAGGATCTGTTTTAGCACCTTTTTGTGTAAAGCGGTAATGTTTGCTGATTTCCAAGATGCTGGCAGATGACCTTGAGCAAAAGAGAGGGTGAAAAGAACAGAGAGAGGGTGAGATAGAGCGGCAGAGCAGGATTTTAGGACCCGTGGACTGGTGCAGTCTGGTTCAGTTGCAGAATCAGAGTCGAGGTTTGACAGAAACATCTCCACCTTGTCAGGAGAGAAGGACACATAGTCCAGGAGCAGTTGGGTTCGACTGGGTAAGGTGGGAACAGAGAGAGATGGGTTTGGGACACAATATTTTGAGGCAAACACAGAGTTGAGGCATTCGGCTTTGTCACATGCGGTGTCAACTGTGTAGCCATTTGAGGAAAGGGAGGGGATGGAGGGGGAACAAACACCAGAAACGGATTTGACCAGACGCCGCCAGGATTTGGAGGAAGGAGACAGGTTTGAGAGTTTATTCTTGAGTGTGGAGAGATAGTGCTTCCTGGCACTCCTGAGGGTGAACTGTCTCCCTGGAACATCTAGCTCCTGTATTGTTGTATTTGTGTCAATTTTTTATGTTGTCCGTTTTTGTTGGTTTACCTTGTATGAATGTGCAGTTAGCACACTTATCCAGGCCAAATTCAATTTGAATGTCGTCGGAGTACTGTTTCATTAATTTGAGTTGTTCTGTCAATTTTTCAACGTTTGGTGCAAAGAGTTTTAAATCATCCATGTGAGGTAGACGTGTCACCTTTTTGTCTCTTTGGACATACTCTTATTTGACGACAGGGTGTATCCATTTCCTTGCTCATTAATGAGGTTGCTCAGTGGGTCCAGGGCCAGGCAATACAGGAGGGGTGAACGACTGTCTCCCTGGAACATTCCTCGACATATCTTCACTCCTGGTATTTTGATCTTTCCTTCCAAATGCTGGAATATCAATGTGGTATTCCAAGGCTTCATTTTTTTTATCGATCAGTTTGATTATTTGGGAGTTGAACTTGTACAATTGCATGCATTGAATCATCCATGAATGTGGGAGGGACACTATCAAAAGCTTTTTTTGTAATCTATCCATACTGCGGATAATTTTTGTTCTTTTTGTATTGCAATTTTTGAGTATGGCCTTGTTTAGTAGAAGGTTATCTATCATTCCATAGCATCCTCTTTTACATCCCTTCTGTTCTGCCTCTAGGCCTCCTTCTTGTGTTAGGTGATGGTACATCATTTCTGTGATGTTTCTCGTCAGGAGTTTGTACATTGTTGGCAGACAGCCTATTTGTCTATACTTGTGATGTAGTTGGATATCTTTAGGCTTTGGCATGAGGAGGAGTTCCCTCCACTTGGATAAGTTTGTTGAATGCTTGAGCCTTGTGAATGTGGAGGGTTCTTTTCCAACAAAGGAATTGAAGGTTTGGATTATTTTTCTCAATAAATAAATGAAAAAGTAGATTTTTTGTTTGCTATTTTTTAAATCAGGTTCTCTTTATCTATTATTAGGATTTTGATGATGATTTGATCACATTTTATGTCAAATTTATGCAAAAATACAGAAAATTCTAAAGGGTTCACAAACTTTCTCTCACCACTGTACTTCTTCTATTTCCGTGAATCCGATTTGCATCCAGGAACAGAACAATTATAATTAACCATTTTGAAATTGCCACTCTTTCATTTAAATGCTTTTAAATTTCATCCTGGTGTTGGCTTAGTGGTTAGGGTGCCGGCTTGGGATCCTAGGGTCATGGGTTCGAATCCCGGTCGATCGCTGAATTAACGCCAGGGGGGTTGACTCAGCCTGTCATCCTTCCGAGGTCGGCAAATTGAGTACCAGCTTGCTGGGATGAATGATCACGGTGTGTACCCCGATTTAGAATAGGTACACCGTATCCCTGCGCATCGTAAGAGGTGATCAAGGGTTGGCGTCAGGAAGGGCATCCGGCCATAAAAACATTGCCTCAAAACAGGGAACCATGATTGTCATGGGGCCCGCAAGGCTAACCCCCGCGGGGGAAAATGGCCTTAAAACGATCATTCATTCATTCATTCATTCATTCATTCATTTAAATGCTGAAAATCATGTTAAAGACACCTTAATTACAGATTTCGCCCTTGCAATGGCAGGTTAAAAATGCCCAGTTCATTGAAGTGAGTCACTGAAAACGCACACACAGCGCATACCCCAAAGGTTAGCATTCATATGTCATTCCGAAAGTTCCGTTTTCACTTGTGTGTATACACCAGATGGCTGGCGACGCAACTTAAAGGGACAAAATCATGACATTTTTTGAAGAGATATGTTTTAGGGGATGGATATGCCTGACCCGTGAGCACAAAAATAAAAAAGAATGGGAGAATAATAAGTCAGATAATCGTGTTTTAAAATCGGATTATTTTCACTTACATTACGCAATTGAGCTGCTTCCGTCAATTCACGTGATGTGAGTTTCACAACTCATTGACGAACTTGTATGTCTGTGTTATTCTTGCATTCAGGTTGTAGTGAGGTTCACTGTGTTAACAAATATAATTTCTTTCAAAATTTTGGGAGATTAGCAAACCTGTACATTTTTGGAATCATCAGAGCATGGAGAATCCTAAAATCAATGTTGGCATTTGCACAGACACAGATTTTGGATTTTCAAAATGGCCGCCATAAAATACATATTTTGCGCGATCTCGGCTTCTACTCAACCTAGAAACTTAATGAAATATGCTAATCCTATGTTTTCTGGGGAAAAGGAATCCAATAAAGGCCTCAAAATAGTGCTCAGGATTATAGAAAAGCAACAAACAAAGGTAATTGAAAACCATTGTCTTTATATTTGTGATATAACTGTATTACATAATACATGATATTGCAAGTCCTTTGAAGTTATAGGTATGGGTTTATAAAGCACGAAAGCAGCATTGTTAGTATCAGATTGCACTATAAGTCCTATACACAGGATCTACGAGGTCTATACCGTTCAGGAATATGCTTTTACAGATCTTCATCACTGTCCTGAGCGTCATTTTCGCAAAGGTGTCTACGCAAATGTAAACATTAATTTTTGGATTCCTCATGCTCTGAATATTACAAAAATGTATAGTTTTGCTAATCTACCAAAATTTTTGAACGAACAAAACACAGTGAACCTGATTATTGCCGATGTGCCAAGCTTTATTGCATCCCTGACCCACAAAATCACGGTCATGGTCAGAGTGCTGATCGGTCCCCATGGACCGGCCCTTTCCATCTTCTCTCTTTCTCTCTTTCTCTCTCCTCTCTCTCTCTGACTCTGTCGTGGCCCCGATTTTGTGAAGGCCAGGGTACATCATTATAGATGTGGGGGTGGTCTGGGTTGCTCCTGGTAGATCAATTGGCTGCCTCCTTGCTGCAGACTTATTGAAGAGAACTGTCCAGATCTATACAACAACATTCGTCTACAAACCTTATGGCAGCAAAATCCTACTGTCTTACTTCCACCCTATAGTATATACGATCCTGATGTAACACTAATCACGTCATAGCAGTTGATGCACAATATTGAGTGGGTTGCCAAATTCCAACAATGACTTGAATATGAACCGATCCTGAACTGACTTGCGAATAGGCCCAAAATTGATTTGTACAGTTTTAGGGAGTAGTATGCTGTAGTCTCCAGAGTTGTACATTTTTAAGTTCTGGAGGGTGAAACTCTAGGGATATTATTGTGTCCACCTGCCTTGTGTGCAATATCCAGCCGGTTTTGAATTCTTCACCGCATTAGACCACAGAGACCACCAATTTCACCCACTGCTGACATTCAAAGGACTTTAAAGAAAGCCAGCCCCTGCAACTCTAGAGAGCTTGTCATGCCGCAGTCTTTCCTGCATATTTTCTTGCATTTTCAGAGAAATGCTTGGCATGCAGCCTTGACAGGCACTCACTGCAGCTATTTTATTACACAAGTAATTTTTGCTCGTGATGTGAAACGAACTATACAGCTGACGTCGGTGCTTTCTAAGAGGTGCTGTACCATGAACATTTCTCTTTACGTTATGTCTTTACAGAAGACTCCATTTTTCCAGACATTGTTGAAAAACTGGCCTGTAAGTATGATGTTTGCATACACTTTTATAGGAGTGCTTACCATTATGATTCCCAACAATTATTATGCAAGGACTATCTAACATTCAGAAGTACTGTGGAACAAATCACTACGCTGGAATCAATTTCTTAACTGCTTTTTGAAAACAGTTCCAGGATGCATAATTTGCGACTGAAGAATGATGCTTTATTTGCCGTTTATCATTTGTAAGGGGATTATTACTTGATAATGATATTTTCAACCAATTAATCAGGTGTTGCCCAAACTAAAGCAACCTCGTCCACACACTTGTCTTATCGATACCACATATCCACCCAATTTCTCACCCCTCCCCTTTTCAAGCCTACTTCTTCCCCTCATAATGCAAACTTGTAACCATCCATGAGGCAGAAATACATCAGGGCATCTACCCCAACGTCTTAAATTTTTACACCGAATTGTTCAACTACTTGTGCCAATCTGTCCATAATAAATGACTTGCCGCTGAGGCGAGAGCTGTTATCCATCTACCATTGCCGAACACGGCCCTATATGCTCGTATGCTCGTCATACTCAGTTTCCAAGGGCCTAGTCGGGGAGGATGGGGGGATTGAGTGGGGGAGGGAGGTGGTGAGAGGGGGAGGAGGTGGGTCCCCAGCTAGTCCTGTCTGTTATGGGCAGTGGGCCACACACTCAAACTGGGCCGGAAACGCCCTCTAGTCGCTATTCCCATAATACGTTGCCAACGGCACCATTGGGTTTCCCCTTGGGTCCCCATGGTGATTTGTACATGGGAGACTCATTCCTCCTGTCCCTTAACCTAAGTCCTAATGGCGACCAATATCATTAGTAGTTGTTGAAATGCTCAATCTAAGCACAACTCCTCTGGATAATAGCTGCCATAGGGACAATGACGTTGTCGATGAATCGGCTGAGAACTGCAACTGGTGTGCATCTGATTTCCCATGTGATGTTACTTTTCAACACCTGCAGTGTGTATAGGTGGGTTGTTTTCGCAGACATTAGCTTGGAGGAACCCCAATTGGTAATAGTGTGGAGGAGACATATCCAGGGAGTTCGGAGGCCATGGGTTGTCCTTCCACCGAGGAATGAGTTGATCATGTATGCAGTGGTGTACTCTCTTGCTGGAAGATGATTGGATTCATAGTGATGTCTTGCTTCCTTCTCAGTGCCGGAAGGAATCTTCTCTGCAGCATGTCCACTAATCTATCTGTTTAATGTCACTGTCTGTCCAACTTCGTTATCAAAGAAGAAAGATCCCATGATACCGCAATGTCCGATAGTACACCAAACCGTTAATATTGCTACAAAAAACTGGTTGCTCCATATGTTCATGCAGGTGGTGTTCTGCCCAAAATCACATGTTCTGTTTGTTCATGGTGGCCACTGAGATGGAAGTGGGCCTCATCATTAAAAAAGATGTTGTCTATCAAATAATTGCCTTATTTGATCTGCCGGGCAATGGCAGTGCAACATTCGAACCTCTCGCTTGGTCTGGTGTTGCAGTAACTGTATCCTGTACAGATACAGTTGTAGATCATTTTATTACTTGCCGGAATAGATTCCGGCAAGTATGTTGGTTGGTTGGTTTGTCTGTCTGTTTGTGTGCAGTACTACGTATACATTGTTGCACCAGCCGGTTTTGAATTGATTTTCAAATCAATCAAACATCACCATACTTTACACACATATTTGCCTTGCCCTGGAATAGACTGCCCAATTTTTAACTCTCTAGGCCCAAGGTCAAGCTCAAGGTCATCCAAAACGTGAAAATCATGACCGCAGCGTTTTGCCAAGGCGAGGCAGAGTTATACAGCGGAAGGATTTGACAGTTTAAATGAAGCCGCGATGAGGCGGATTTTCATTGGGACCTGCGTCCTGATTTTGTTACCTCCACCACCAAAGGTGGATGGAGGTTATGTTTTCACCCCTGTCTGTTTGTCCGTTTGTTACTTGCCGGAATAGATTCCGGCAAGTATGTTGGTTGGTTGGTTACTTGCCGGAATAGATTCGCCGGAATAGATTTTGGGTGGTGAGGGGGCTTGAAGCCAGATTTTAATATTACAGCTGCCATGTTGGTGCTCGCCGTCAATGCGATGCGAAGTGAAAGACGCCTCAGAGCTGTCACATTCACAATCGCTATGTCGTATGTACTCCCGATACGTGTTTCCTTCATTGTAAAAACTACCAAGTCAACAGTTAAAAGGATTTTGAGCCAATTGGTGTTACGGCCTTGGCAAGATCAATGGAGATAGCGATCTGTTAGCTTATACGCCGCCCAAATAGCTATGTGGAATTCTCTCATGTAGAGATTAAACCCACGTCGTTTGAACTTTGGCAGAGGTCATTATTTACTTTTAATGATGTTTATATATGAATCAAAAAAAAGAGAATTGGTTTTGGGTCGTCCTTTCCGCATATCTCGTGGGATTGTGTGTTGGAGAGACAATCGTGATTGCGGGGAGTGGGTTGGCATTCTCTCAAGTTGGGATTCAACCCATGTGCTTATGTATTATTATTTTGATCCAAAATGGCCGATAAAAAAAGTACATTCCGGCAAGTCCTCGGTCTCTGACCAATTTTTCATTATTATATATTATTATGTTTCATGTGTGTTTCTGTTTATGCTTTTGTGTTTTATGTATACGCTCTTACACAAGCCTCGATTTTGTACACAAAAACAAAATTAAACTAGAACAATGCGTCAGGAAGGGCATCCGGCCATAAAAACATTGCCACAAATAGGGAACCATGATTGTCATGGGGCCCGCAAGGCTAACCCCCGCTCTAGCGGGGAAAAATGGCCTTAAAACGATCATTCATTCATTTTTCATTCAATGCGACTGTGTCGCCAATATGCCTCCGCATACTCCACAATGGGTAGATGCCCTCATTCTCTGTCCTAAAAATAAACAAGTTTGATTTAAATCCTTTCGGCTGTTTTCAAGTATCACATTTTCACCAGCTATGACAGATTTCACATCAATCGGTGAAGCTGTTTCAGAGAAGGTTAAAAAAAAAAATCGGCATTCCAGCTAATATAGCTGCCACACCATGTGACATATGACCTTAAAAATATATACACTCTGCATATGTATGGTAGGGGATCACATTTGTGAAGTTTCGTGTTGATCGGATAAGGTTCGTTTTTTTTAACCAAGATGGCTGCCAAACCACATGACCTACATCATTTTCAAACTATATGCAGTAAGGGTGTTAGATGATACTTGTAAAATTCCACATCAATAGGCTAAGCGGTTTCAGCGATATAATTATGTAATATTTTCCTTCAATCCAATATGGCTGCCACACCATGTGACCAATGATGTTTTCGTGATCATATTTTAATTGGCATGCCAAGTCAATGACAGACGTAAAGTTTCGAGTGAATTGGTTTGGTGGTTTGGGAGAAGATGTTTTTATAGGTTTTTCGGTTAAATCCAATATGGCTGCCAAACCATGTGACCTATTTTATGACAGAAATTTAATATTTCAATACAAATGGGTCATAGATCATGTGTATGCAATTTCAGATTTTTAGGATAAGGAATTCGATTAAAACATTTTTGGCTGGTATACCACTTCAGCTATGATGTCATCATTATCATGCTTTTGTTCCCCACAAGGAGTACTTGACGATGTGTCAAGTTTCAAATTTTTCCATTCAGTGGTTTCCGAGAAATAATTTTATAATTGTTTGTTTATTCAAAGATGGCTGCCATACCATGTGACATATGACGTGACAATTATCATAAAAACATTCTGCATGGGTGTCACTCCTACCCTGAAAGTTTCGTTTCAATCAGACATATGGTTGCTGAGAAAAACGAGGTTTAGCCTGTACGGACGGACGGACGGACGGACAACCAGAAAACATAATGCCTCTGGCCACCTTCGGGGGCCGAAGCATAAAAAGAGCATGACTGTGCCGCTGACACAAGGCCTCTGCTGGTTAGGGCAGGAATTTGACATTTGTTCAGGGCATTGGTAATAGCTCCATTACTCTTAGCCAAGGACACCAGGGGGGGGGGGGGGGGGGGGGATCTTTAACGTCCAACAACTGATGCTGGCAGGATGACCCGGATGACAGTTTATAGCTGGGTTGGGATTCGAAGAAACTTATATTGTAAAAACTTTAAACCGTGTTCGTTAGTTGATCTGAAAATAAAGAGGTTCGCATTAGTAAAATTATGATAGCTGTTTGAAAGTTGTACATAATTTTGGACAACCCTATGATATTTAGGACCCTGTATATGATATTTTATTGCTTTCTTGAACTGTTTCATTTTGTACAGGCACATTTATTGAATTTTCACATTTTTTTAGCTGTCATATTGATGTGTTGATGTCATCGTGATTATCTTTATCTTGGCGCAACTTTTTTTTTTTTTAACACTGAAGTTTTGTTCCCAAGTGTTTGTCTGTGCATTTCAGCGTAAGAAGGGCATACCTGGACCTCAGGGAGTTAAAGGAAAACCAGGAACAATGGTAGGAATAAATTTTACCACATGCATTGCGTTGTGTTTTTTGTGCACTACCAATATTTACGAGAGGTCGTTTTGAGTAATAGTCATACAATGTTTTTTATTTTATCTTTCCTTGCACCAGGGTTCTCGGGGCAATCGAGGCGAACCTGGAATGAAAGGAAAAGTTGGGGAACAGGTGAGAAAATCTCAACATGCAAGATGGTGGCGACAGTTGTGATATGTTTGTATGGATCAGCTTTGACATAGAGCAGTGCAGATCCCATAACTTTTGATGTTACCTCGTTTCAACCCCATCTCACCATCTGAGTTACAATTAATGACATCATCTTGGTCAGGCCATTTAATTAGCTACCCCCTGTCCTGCGCAGGGTCCTCCAGGATTGACTGGATTTCCAGGGCCTCCTGGAAGATCTGGTTTTCCAGGTACACCAGGGCCTGTTGGTACACCAGGACCACCAGGTTACAAAGGTCCAAAGGTATGTCAAAAGTAGAATCATTTTATGATTGTTATTATAATATTTGCCTTAACATTATATGGGATAGTGATTGTATGCTGTACCATTCTAAGCAGCTTATTGTAATAAAAGTATCCAGTCATTATTGTGCTCTTCAAGTATCATCCCAAATGATCTGTTGCTTCACCTACATACATGACAAAGTATTATTGACAAACCTTGTTTTGCCATATCATCCTCCATAATCTGTATCCTCTTGAATGTACTTTGTCTGGTGGTCAACCAACGTTTTCATCCCAGCACAGAAACCTTACATCTGTCCTACAAAGGCGTGCGGCAATAGGACACTTACCTTTGATGTGTCTGATCTGGGTTCAACTGTCATCCTAGTGTTTGACAGGCAGGGTGATTCCTCAATGTGTGTGTCATCTGGAACCATGACCAAATTCCAAATTCCTGCCCTGACTTCCTGAGTAGGCAACCCCATCAGGATTGTCGGCTAGTAACTGCTTCTCTGCATTGGGTATGGTATATCATGATGATGAGGATGATGATCTGTGTTTAATTTCTGATCTGACTATAAATTGTCAGATTGGTGTTCCGCAGGCAAGGTGTTGCGTCATAATGTTTGCTGTCCCTCAGAGGAATGTTAAGCCAGGTTTCCTGTCTGCTAGCATTAGTTGATGGACATTTTACATCCCACGGTGTAATTCTCCAAAGTAGGCGCATTCCAACTTCCTGCCCAAAGTTGCTTCAGTTGAGTGCCAGGCTGCAATCACCTTTTCAATGACTTAAGTGTCTTCACCCTAATTTTGTTTTTCATCCATGGGAAATAAGTGGAAGTTGTAGGCACTTACACTACAGTTGTAGGCACTACCGGTCAAAAGTTTTAGAACACTTCAATTTTTCCAGTTTTTATTGAAATTTAAGCAATTCAAGTCCAGTGAATAACGTGAAATGGTACAAAGGTAAGCAGTAAGACAGACAGACCATTATAACCCTTAAAAGTGTAGGTATTTCCTATAGAGAAATTGCAAAGAAAGCCAAGGTGTCAGTGAGTAGAGTTTCCTACACCATCAAAAGGCACTTGGAAACTGGAGGAAACTCTGACAGGAAGAGGTCTGGCAGACCCAAAGCCACAATAGAATCAGAAGACAAGTTTCTGAGAGTCAACAGCTTGCGTGATAGGTGGCTCACAGGACAACAGCTTCAAGCACAGCTTAACACTGGTCGAAGTAAGCAAGTCTCAGTTTCAACTGTGAAGAGAAGACTTCAAGCTGCAGGTTTGACAGGTCGAGTGGCAGTAAGAAAGCCATTGCTAAGATGGCAAAATAAAAAAAAGAGGCTTGCCTGGGCCATGAAGCACCACCAGTAGACTATTGAAGACTGGAAGAAGGTCTCATGGAAAGATGAATCAAAATTTGAAATCTTTGGTTCTTCACGCAGGGTTTTTGTATGCCGTCGAGTAAGCGAAATGATGGTTCCTCAGTCGAGTAGGCGAAAGGATGGTTCCTCAGTGTGTGACACCAACTGTCAAACATGGAGGAGGAAGCGTGATGGTCTGGGGCTCTTTTGCTGGATCCAGAGTCGGCGACTTGCACAGAGTGACTGGCACCCTGAACCAAAAGGGTTACCGTGAAATGGGGTGAATAGACACAGCAAGGTGAATAGGGACACAAACTGAAAAAAGTTCGGAAACTTTTTCGCTGAAAATTGATAACCATACTGATTTGTTGATATTTGGGTTGAAAGTGTTCTCTTGTTTTTTTAAAAAGCAACTTATAGTCCCTATTAACCCCATATATGGGTTAAATAGGAATAAATAGGATTTTTATGGCTGTCCCTATTCACCCCGTTTTACGGGTGAATAGGGTCAGTCACTATTATACAAAAAAATAATAATCAAGAAATAGGGACAGTTTGGAGAAACTTTTTATCCCATTTTTTTTTCATTGGCACCGTGGTTTATATTATGGGTGCATATTATGTGCATCCATCTGAGCTACCAATTTAGCAATAAGTTGGAAACTCAGGATTGTTTCTTGATTTTTTGTTTGTTTTAGTGACTATCCCTATTCACCCGTAAAACGGAGACATTTATGTCCATGAGACATAAAAATCCTATTTATTCCTATTTAACCCATATATGGGGTTAATAGGGACTATAAGTTGCTTTTTAAAAAAACAAGAGAACACTTTCAACCCAAATATCAACAAATCAGTATGGTTATCAATTTTCAGCGAAAAAGTTTCCGAACTTTTTTCAGTTTGTGTCCCCATTCATGAAGGAAGGATGAAAGTGACTGGTTGAGAAGAGTGATGGAAATGAATGCAGAAGGAAGTAGAGGACGGGGAAGACCGAGAAAGACTTGGCTAAAGATGGTGGAAGAAGAAATGCGGGCAAGGGGGTTAACAAGGAGAGATGCAGAAAATAGGGCTAAATGGAGAAGATTGTCATGGGGACCGCAAGGCAAACCCCCGCTCTAGTGGGGAAAATGGCCTTTAAAATGCATGTTGTTGTTTGTTGTCCCCATTCACCTTGCTGTCCCTATTCACCCCATTTCACGGTACCACAGCATTTTGCAGCGCCATGCAATGAATTAATGAATGAATGATCGTTTTAAGGCCATTTTCCCCACTAGAGCGGGGGTTAGCCTTGCGGGCCCCATGACAATCATGGTTCCCTGTTTGAGGCAATGTTTTTATGGCCGGATGCCCTTCCTGACGCCAACCCTTGGTCGCCTCCTACGATGCGCAGGGATACGGTGTACCTATTCTAAACCGGGGTACACACCGGGATGCAACCATGCAATACCCACTGATATATGCCTAGTTGGTCAGGGGTTCATCCTACAGCAAGATAATGACCCTAAACACACCTCCAGGCTATGTCAAAACTACCTTCGAGGAAAAGAACAAGACGGTAGGCTTCAAATCATGGAATGACCAGCACAGTCTCCAGAATTAAACCCCATCGAGCTGGTTTGGGATGAACTGGACAGAAGGGTGAAAGCAAAGCAACCTACAAGTGCAACACATTTGTGGGAACTTCTGCAACAGTGTTGAGAAGAACTTCCCGAACAATATTTGATTTCCATTGTAGAAAGAATGCCACAAGTGTGTTCGGTGGTTATATCTGCAAAAGGTGGCTACTTTGCTGAGTCAAAAATTTAATTTAAATTTTGTTAAACAAAATGATTCTATGATTTATTTTTTATCTCCAATTGTTTATTTGTTCTATGCTTAATTTCAGAGTACATTGAGACATTAAACTGCCTAAATTTCAATAAAAATTGGAAAAATTGAGGTGTTCTAAAACTTTTGACCGGTAGTGTACGTCCAATGAATATGGTCTGAGACAAAATTTCCCACTCCCAACATTCTAACAGGTCACAGACATTGTGGTTTGCTTGAAGAATGACATGGGTATTGGTACATGGGTACTGGCAGGACTGGTACATGATGAGGACTGGTGGTTGTTCACCTTCAATATCGAAGATGACCAAGGCATCAGTTGGTTGAGATTAGTGTGAAGATGGCTTATGATTCCAATTCTTGCTTCAAACTACACTACATGGCCAAAAGTATGCGGACACCACTTATAATTAGTAGATTCGGCTGTTTCAGCCACACCCATTGCTGACAGGTATATATAATCAAGCACACAGCCATGAAATCTCCATAGACAAACATTGGCAGTAGAATGGGCCGTACTGAAGAGCTCAGTGACTTTCAACATGGCACCGTCATAGGATGCCACCTTTCCAACAAGTCAGTTCGTCAAATTTCTGCCCTGCTAGTGTTGCCCCAGTCAACCGTAAGTGCTGTTATTGTGAAGTGGAAACGTCTAGGAGCAACAACAGCTCAGCCGTGAAGTAGTAGGCCACACAAGCTCACAGAACGGGACCGCCGAGTGCTGAAGCGCGTAGTGCGTAAAAATCGTTTGTCCTTCGTTGCAACACTCACTATCGAGTTCCAAACTGCCTCTGGAAGCAATGTCAGCACAACAACTATTCGTCGGGAACTTCATGAAATGGGTTTCCATGGCCGAGCAGCCGCACACAAGCCTAAGTTCACCATGCGCAATGCCAAGCGTCGGCTGGAGTGGTGTAAAGCTCACCGCCATTGGACTCTGGAACAGTGGAAACGCGTTCTCTCGAGTGATGAATCACGCTTCACCATCTGGGAGTCCGACGAAGGAATCTGGGTTTGGCAGATGCCAGGAGAACGCTACCTGCCCGAATGCATAGTGCCAACTGTAAAGTTTGGTGGAGGAGGAATAATGGTCTGGGGCTGTTTTTCATGGTTCCGGCGCGGCCACTTAGTTCCAGTGAAGGGAAATCTTAACGCTACAGCATACAATGACATTCTAGACGATTGTGTCTAGACGATTCTAGTCTATGACATTCTAGACGACTTCCAACTTTGTGGCAACAGTTTCCTGTTTCAGCATGACAATTCCCCCATGCACAAAGTGAGGTCCATACAGAAATGGTTTGTTGAGATCGGTGTGAACGAACTTGACTGGCCTGCACAGAGCCCTGACCTCAACCCCATTGAACACCTTTGGGATGAATTGGAATGCCGACTGCGATCCAGGTCTAATCGCTCAACATCAGTGCCTGACCCCACTAATGCTCTTGTGGCTGAATGGTAGAAAATCCCCGCAGCAATGTTCCAACCTCTAGTGGAAAGCCTTCCCAGAAGAGTGGAGGATGTTATAGCAGCAAAGGGGGGACCAACTCCATATTAATGCCTATGATATTGGAATGAGATGTTCAATGTTCGGATGTCCACATACTTTTGGTCATGTAGTGTATCTATTGACAGGATGGACAAAGTAATGAAGAATTTGACTTTGTGGAAGGAATGTTAGTTGATGGTGATGATGATGGTGTGAGTCGTCGCTTTTGATGAATCGCCCTTCGTTGGCGTGCTCACTAAGCATTGTGTGTTGTGCGATCGCTTTATAGTCCAATGTTTGTGGTAGACGCTGTGAGTCCCACATTGGACTATACATCTAGATTTGCGTTGCTCTTGTTTCAGTTCAGATTCTCGGATTATTATATTTTCAATTAAACATGCGCCATTTTTGATGTGGTTACGTATCTTTAAAATGCATCTTTAAACCTTTTTTTCTGGCCACCTCTGGACCTTTTTTGTTGATTTAATTTCTCCGCAACATATTTTTGGGAAGATGTATTGTTGGTCAGACATCCTGACAACATGACAAGTCCATCTAAACAAAAAAGCCCCAAAAATATTTCTACCGCCACACCTATTGACTATTCCAGCGGCCATAGCAGTTGTCACTTCCTCAATTCACCATGAAACGTTGACAATGGCACGGGTTCGGCGTAGGCAGGAAGGAGCTCGCAGATTGTGGGAAGTACAAAACATTTACGTCAGTGAGTTAGTGAGTGAGTGGTCAGAAATAGCTTTATATATGAGATGTATTACCACTGCTGGAATTTAGGGAAATCTGATTTATCTTCTCATGACCATACAGATGCAGGACATATTTGGGTGATTTTTGTGCAATTGTGTTCTGCTATTTCAAGAAGGATTCTTAGTCTGGAATTATCATCACCTATGGCTTCTTCACAGCACGTAGCTCCACTACATGTGCACTTTATAGTATTGATAAACATAGGGAAGTTGTCATAACACTTTTATTGCGCTTGCCTCTCATTAGCAAAGGCCATTTTTGAATTCGCTGCCAAGTAAATCCATGAATATCTACGGCAAGCAGTGGAATACAGCACAAAGGTCTATTTCAGATCTGAGCTGATTAAATTGTACTGTGACTTCAGGGTGCCTTTTGATGTATGGAACCACAAAAGGGAAAACCAACGTATATGCCGAGGCACGAGAAGTGGAAAGAGGAAGCAAGGGAAGTACAGTGATGGAAGTGATAATGTTCTTCCTGGCCATAAATTTGGACTCTTATCATCCAGACAACTTTTTGTTCCTGTTCTCGTGGATTTTTTTCACATTATGATTGTACTTTCACCCAATTGGTCTCTGTAAGTGAAGTTGAATTGAGGATAATTTAGGAAATGTCAATCAAAGACCTGTTTCTGACCCAATATCTCTGAGATCCTCTGGCATTACTCCAATTTTGAAGAAGCTTTCTTTGGACAAGGAAGAATTAAGTAACTATAATAATAATAATAATGCATTTATTTTATATAGCGCTTTTCAGGAAGCCCAAAGACGCTTTGACAGAGTGCAAAACATAATGCATAGCAAAACATAAAAACAATTGCAAAAAAGAAGAATCAATAGGGAAATATTCAAAGCACAAAGGAGGGAGAAGGAGAGGAGATAGTCAGGGGTTAGATGCTGTGGGTTAAATGTTGAATGCAGTGTTGAACAGGTGGGTCTTGAGTGATGTTTTGAATGTGGTGAGTGAGGAGGAGTCTCTGATGGTGTGAGGTAGCGAGTTCCAGAGGGTGGGAGCAGCGATGGAGAAGGCCCTGTCCCCCCAGGATCTAAATTTGGTCCGGATGGGGGGGGGGGGGTCAGGAGGTTGGTACCAGCAGAGCGGAGGTTGCGGGTGGGAGTGTGTCTGGAGAGGAGGTCAGCCAGGTAGGATGGGGCCAGGTTATGGAGGGCTTTGTAGGTCAAGAGGAGGATTTTGTACTGGATTCTCTGGGAGATGGGGAGCCAGTGAAGCTTGTAAAGGACGGGGGTGATGTGGTCACGGGTCCGGGAATGGGTGAGTAGACGGGCAGCGGAGTTCTGAATGTATTGGAGTTTATTGGTGATTGTTGAGGGTGAACCATAAAGGAGGCTATTGCAGTAGTCCAGACGGGAAGTGATGAAGGCGTGGATGAGGGTTTCTGCAGCCACGGAGGAGAGGGATGGACAGAGACGGGCGATGTTTTTCAGGTGAAAGAAGGCTGTCTTTGTGATCTGTTTAGTGTATTTGTCGAAGGAGAGGGTTTGGTCAAAGATGATGCCAAGATGCCGGATGTGAGGGGAGGTGGATACTGGGAAACCGTCGATGTTGAGGGCAAAGTTATGGGTGGACTTGGTGAGCGTTTTTGGGCCAATGATGATTATTTCAGATTTATCACAGTTAAGTTTGAGGAAGTTGATTTGAAGCCAGGATTTTATTTCAGTGATGCAGTTTGTCAGGATAGAGTGGGTGGCGGTGGAGATGGACTTGGTGGAGATGAAAAGCTGGATGTCATCGGCGAAGCAGTGGAATGGGAGACCATGACGGCGGATTAAGTGACTGAGGGGGGACAGGTAAAGGATGAAGAGGAGGGGGCCAAGAACTGAACCTTGGGGGAGGGGAGCAGTGGGGGATTTGCAGTTATTGATGGAGATGAACTGACGTCTGTCAGAGAGGTATGATTTAATCCAAGAGAGGGCAGTGCCGGTAATGTTAAAGGTGGTTTCAAGTCGGGTGAGGAGGATGGTGTGATCGATGGTGTCAAAGGCGGCGCTGAGGTCGAGGAGGATGAGAATGTTGAGGTTGCCAGCGTCAGAGGAGAGGAGAAGGTCGTTGGTGATTTTGAGGAGAGCAGTTTCAGTACTGTGGTTGGAGCGGAATCCGGATTGGAATGTTTCATACAGGTTATTGGCAGAGAGGTGATGTTTGAGTTGAGTGGCTACAGCGCGTTCCAAAACCTTTGACAGAAAGGGTAGGTTGGAGATGGGTCTGAAGTTATTTAGGGTGTCAGGGTTTAGTCCAGGTTTTTTCAGAATGGGGGTAACAGCAGCAATTTTGAGGGATGGTGGGACGATGCCTGTAGACAGGGAGGAGTTTATTGTTGCAATGATAAGTGGAGAGAGAGCAGGAAGGGAGGCCTTGACAAAGCTGGAGGGGATGGGGTCAAGAGTGCAGGTGGCAGTTTTCATTCCGATGAGGAGTTCAGAGAGGTCAGTAGGGGAGACTGGGGAGAATTGAGACAGGGGATGGCAGGATAAGGGGGGGCAGGTGGTTTGAGGGGGAGCGGGTGCGGCGGTGGTCAAGCTGTTGTAGATGTTTTCAATTTTGCGTTGGAAGAATGAAAGGAAGGAGATGCAGTTCTCTATTGTGAATGACTGGGTGGTGGTGTTCAGGGGGCTGAGGAGTTTGTTTATTGTAGAGAAGAGTGCTTTTGGGTTTCCGGAGCCAGAGTGGATAATTTGAAAGTAGTAGGCAGAGCGGGCGCGGGAGAGGGCATCTTTATAGTGTTGTATGTGGTTCTTGTAGGCCTGGGAGTGAACTGTGAGACCTGTTTTATTGCGGAGTCTTTCAAGTTGGCGAGCACGAGTTTTCATCAGGCGGAGTTCAGGGGTAAACCAGGGAGCAGAATGGGTGAAAGAAACTGTTTTGGTTTTTATAGGCGCAAGTTGGTCAAGGCAGGAGGAGAGAGTGTGGTTGTAGTAGTCAGTGAGGTCGGTAGGGGTGTGGAGGTCAATGAAGGGAGAAGTGGACATTTTTTCAGAGAGGGTCGATGAGAATGAGGTAGGTGAAAGAGCGTTTAGCTTACGGAAGTTGATAGTGTGATAATGCCTTGGTGCTGGGGTGGGGATGTTGATGGTCAGAGTGATGGCTAGGTGGTCAGAGAGAGTGAGGTCGGAGCCAGAGAGATGGTGCAAAATTAGTCCAGTAGAGCAGACAAGGTCCAAAATGTGACCACGGTTATGGGTAGGAAAGTTGACATGTTGAGTGAGGTTAAAGCAGGTGAGTAAATCAGTGAGTGGAGTCCATGTGGATATTGAAATCACCAAGGAGGAGGATTGAGGGGGAGAGGGAACATAGCTGGGTCAGAAAGTAGGAGAAGTCAGACAGGAATGATGGGTGTGGTTTGGGAGGGCGGTAGACAACAGCCATGACTGACTGTGTGTGACCAGAGAGTTTAAAAGCCAGGTGTTCAAATGATGGAGCAGATGAGATGGAGATGAGGGTGGTCTTGATGTCTTGTCGGTGAATAACGGCAATTCCACCACCTCGGCCCTCCGAGCGTGGTTTATTGATGTAAGAATATCCATTGGGTATGGTGAGGTTGAGCGTGTAGTAGTCCAGTGGTTGTTGCCAGGTCTCAGTGAGACAGAGAAAGTCCAGTTTATTTTCCAGGATGTAGTCGTTCAGGATGAGGCATTTGTTGTTGAGGGACCGGGTATTGAACAGGGTGAGCTTGATGTTGTTTTGTACGGCGGGTATGAATCCAGGTGATTTGGCCAGGGTTCGCAGACAGGAGGTGCGATTTTGTGCGTTGTTGTGACCAGGTGTGTTGGGACGATGAGTGGGAGTGCGCTGAGCCGACCAGAGGATGGGGATGGAGTGACCTGATTGTAAATAAACAAACTTACGACCGGAGCCACGGTGAATGTACCTGGGTCGACGCAGGAGTCCATTCGATTTGATTGCAGAGATGCATGATGGGGTGGAGCGGGTTTTAAGCAGGAGAAGCCTTGCGGCGGAGTACCGCAGAGCCATGCCAGCAGGAGCGAAGGGACGAGCACGAGGCCAAGGGTGAGGAGGCGAAACAATCGTCACAACCCACGGGAGTGGGCCCGAGGAAACAGCGAAGGAGCCGAGCAGGTGAAGCCAGGAGCAGAGCCGGGACCATGCAGAGGGCAGACAGGAGCGAAGAGACGAGCACGAGGCCAAGGTTGAGGAGGCAAAGCAGCAAATGCAGCGGCAAACGACCGCCGCCGCTAATCAAGATCACGGCGGCAAACCGCCACCACCGCCGCTGCAAACAATGGGCACAACCCACGAGAGTGAGCCCGAGGAAACAGCGAAGGAGCCGAGCAGGTGAAGCCAGGAGCAGCAGAGCAGAGCCGGGACCGTGCAGAGGGCAGACTCAATGGCCAAAAATCCGCCACGACCACCAGGAAAGCAAGATACGGACAATGGTCCAGTCAGAGAAGCGGCAAGCAAGTGACGCCAGCGTCCTCTCACGACCGGACCGGAAACGGAAACCTGTCTATAGACCTGTCTCTAATTTGCCATTTCCTAGCAAACGAATTGAAAAGGCTGCATCAGAACATGTACATGATTTTTTTTCATTCAAAATGACCTTCTTGATCCTCAGTAGATTGTATATATAGTGTGTATATACAGCACATAGCACTGAGAGAGCTCTAGTTTCAGGCCAAAACGACTTACTTTGTACCATTGATTAATCAGCAGGCAATGTCTCTATTGATGCTTGATCTGTCTTCCACTTTTTATGTGGTGGATAAATGCTATTCTCACACACAGGCCTTCTGAAAACTTTGTTCTCTGTGATAAAGTAATTTCTTGGTTCCAGTCATACCTCACTAATAGATCCAGCACAGGGTCCATATTGCTAATTATAATTTCTCGCATGACCAAAACCTAAAATGTGGCGTACGTCAAGGGTCTGTTATTGTCCCACAACTGTTCACATATTATATTTGTGGAATTTGGCAAATCATCAGTTAACATTCCATCCACTATCATACATATATGCATGGTACATTTTCAGTTGTACGCAATTTTTGACCCAACCAGACCTAGTGACGCTGCTTTTACTCACTTTCTTCTCGCCTAATGTCTTGAAGACAAAAATGCATCGCTGATACACAGCAAGTTGAAGCTGAATTCTTCATAGATTCTTCACCAAACTACTATAAACAGCTTTGTAACTATAACGGCACTCTGTAGTGCATAGCTCTGCCAGGCTGAACAGTTTAGGTTGTGTATCCCACTGATAGGCCGGATCTGCATCTGAGCCTCCAAAGCCTAATCGGTTTGTTCTTGTCACCTAACCAACTCATTCACCAAGTATTGACATAACTCGTCCACAAATTTTTTTTTTTTTTGAAACATCATGTTGTATAGCATTTTTGGCCCTATCACTCAATGGTGAAGAATAGAGCCTGGTGTTGGCTTAGCGGTTAGGGTGCCAGCTTGGGATCCTAGGATCCTGGGTTCGAATCCCGGTTGATCGCTGAATTAACGCCAGGGGGGTTTACTCAGCCTGTCATCCTTCCGAGGTCGGCAAATTGAGTACCAGTTCACTGGTAATTCCCTGTGTGCTGCAAGAGGGTTGGCGGCAGGAAGGGCCACAAAACTTCGCTTCAAAAAGGGGACCACGGTGCCCGAAAAAGGCCAACCCCTGCTCTGTGGGGAAAAATGGCCTCCAAAGGTGGTTCACTCCATGGTGAACAATCACTTAAACATTAAATAAATCCTGATATCCAAATCTGGATTCCTATCATCAATCATCACCAAAGTAGAATATGCTTGTCTTTGTTATACACTGAAGCTGTCCACCAAGTTTTGTCGGAATCTGTCTTTAACCTTTTGAAATATCATGCTGTAAGTTACATAATATTTGGCCCCATTTCTTAATGGTGAAGAATCACATACAAATCGTCATATCCGGATCTTCACCAACATCGAAGCAATTCATCCTTGTTTTACATCCAACCATTTCACCAAGTTTTGTCCAAATATGACCTTACCTTTTTGAAATACCTTCTCGTTTTTGGCCCCGTCTCTCAATGGTGAAAAATCAATTTTAAAATAATAGTACAGTATCCATATCCGGATCCGGATCTTCACCAAAATCTAATCAGTTCGTTCTTGTCACACACCCAACATGTCCAAAACAGGATTTGTATCATTACAGAAAGTGCTGAACAAGTGTGCTCCCCTGATCTTCCAGAAACCTAAGTGGTCCCATATGTTAAGCCAATTACACTGACTCCCAGTGGCACAGAGAATACAATATAGAATAATTATTCAAACTTTCAAGTCCTTGTCATCTTCTTTTCCAGCATACATCTCATCATGTTTTACACAGCAGAGAACACCTTACTCACTTTGTTATAAAGCAGTTCTTTCCCTTGTTGTACATAAATTCCACCAAAAAGGCAGGCGATAGTTCATTCCAATCAATTCCCTCCAGGCTTTGGAAAAACTCCCAATTTCAATGAGAAATGTAACGACGGTTGAGTTTTTTCAAATGTGCCGGAAGACTTATTTATGCCCTTCCGTGTAGCTGTTTTTTTTTCTTTCACAACCCTAACTCTTCACTCCCCCCTCCCCCCCTCCCCAGTCCGCTCCCTAAGCGCCTCCGCTTCTCTCCCCCCCCCCCCCCTCTGTCTCTCTCTCTATCTCTCTATCTCTCTCTCTCCCCCCTCCTTCTCGACGCCTTGCATCCATAGACAAAAGACTCTATATAAATACAATTATTATTATTATTATTATTATTGGGTCACATCATCACGATTCTCGAAGAGATGACGTTATAAAATGGGTTGTGATGTTTGTTTGTTTGTTTTTTGTTTTTTTTGTATACAAGATCGAGGCTTGTGAAAGAGCTAACATTAATCACACAAAAAGCCAAACCGACACTTAAAAACACAAAATAAGGGGAGCGGTAGACAAGATGGGGAGAGAGGGGGAAGGACACAAACACCACATTTGAGAGCAGGGACACATCGGGAGAAATGAGGGAGTGGGAGGGCTTGGGGGGAGGTGGTAGAGGTATAAAACATATGAACACTGCAAGGACTTCCAGGAAAGAAGTTGGAATTTCAAAAAGAGTGTATCTGGGGTGAATTAGCGGGGGTAGAAAAGATCAAGGTTTTGGATGGGGGAAGATAAAAGATGGTGGTGAACAGCTGTTTTAAAGACCTGGAGGGAGGAGTGGGATTGAAGGGAGTGGGGGAGTTTGTTCCAGAGGCGGGACAAAAGGGGAATGAAAGAGTGAAGCTGAGCAGAGAGCCTATATTTAGGCAGTTTAACCATAAGAGGGTTGCAGGCAGACCTTGTGCGACCTGAAGGAATATTGGGGGGACAGAGCACAGAGAGAGCTGGGGGAGCAAGGCCGGAGAGGAGTCGGTAGAAGACAGAAAGACCACCAACCTGCCTGCGGTGAGTGAGTGACAGGCCCTCGGAGTTAGCTTCATCGCAGGAGATTCCAATGATTCTGAAAGCTTTGGTTTCAACAGCGTGAAGCCGAGCTAGGTGTGAGGGAGGAGCACCAGCCCAGAGGGGGGAACAGTATTCCATTGAGCTGCGGACGAAAGCCTTGTATGTGATGAGGACCTTAGGTGTGCCAAGGAAGGACTTCGCACGACGGAGGATGCCCAGTCGGCGAATGGCTTTGGAGGCCAGCTTGGAAATGTGGTTTTCCCAAGAAAGATCATGGCAGATAGTGAGACCCAAAAGCTTGAGCGACAGAACTTCTTGGAGAGGATTGTTGAGAAAGTAGATGGGAGGGTTTTCCAGTCGGTCTTTTCGGAGAGACATAGTAAGAGTGTGAGATTTCTCATGATTGAAAGACATGTTCCACTTGTTTGACCAGTCTGTGATTTTGTCCAGGTCTGCAGAGAGTGATGAGGCTGCAGACTGCCGATCTGAGGGATGAGGAATGGAGTGGCAGATCGTGGAGTAAATGTTTGTCCGTCAATCAGTTTCCTTTTTCCTATTTTTGCTACTCCTCCCTTATCACCTGGCTGATTGTTCTGAAACTTGACAAATTAACATAAGACAGTATCCCACATAATCGCTCGGGCTTCGATTTTTATCTCACGAGGAACGAAGTTCAGGGGAGCTTATGCGATAGCGCGTCGTCCGTCCGTCCGTCCATCCGTAAACACTTGAAACTTCTTCTCCGAAACCGCTGAAGGGATTGTGACCAAAGTTGGCACAAATGATATTTGTTGTGTTGTGACTAAAGTTTGTTCACGGCATTTAAAAAATCAGGGTCTAAAGGGGTCTACCGAGGGTCAAAGTGGATCCAGGTTTGACCCACCAAAATAGGAATTTCCTTTTTTCTCTGAAACTACACACACTATGTCGATGAAACTTCACCACAACCTTCATCATCCGTGATGTACCAATGTTTGTTCAAGGCATTGGAAAAATTGGAGTCTGAGGAGGTATACGGGGTGGGGGGTAGAGGAGTTGCCCCCAAAAATAGGTATTTTTTTGTTTGTTTGTTGAAAGTCTTATGATTATGTTCGTATGATTCTACATGCTGCCCTGTCTTCTAGTCCTATTTCGGATCATGGGGGCTCCCAGGGGAGTTTACCCCCTGAAACATCAGATCCCTACCCACGCCCTATTTACCAACCGATTGCTCTGAAACCCGATACAGCCCTTCAACTCGATGGTCCGCAGGATCTCTCAGTCTTACATTTGTCAATTCTGTTTCAAAGTGGCTCCCAGTGGGAGGTGCCCCAAAATCAGCAAAGGTCTGAACTATAACCTCAAGAGATGACCGTAAGCACACTCGGATTTATTTATTCGGATATTGCTTCAGGATTACATAGATGCTTAACATATCAACTCGAGTGAGAACAAGAGCATCAGGTATCTTATCTTGCCATTTAACCCTCAGGATTTTTATCAGACAATTTAAGTGAAAGCGATTCAACTTTTTTTGTATATCTTTGGTAGACTGTCCACTGTTTCTAATTTTACTCCGTTAATCATAAGATTTGGTTCTGTTCACGAAAATTTTTTCCCTGGAGTTGGTTGATACATTATTTTAGTTTTGTCAGTGTTGATTAATGAGTCCAAAATCTGCAGATGCTGAGCAACAACGATTTATGCTTTTGCTTTGTTGGGAATTCTGATGTGAAATATCATTCAGTCCACAGTCATCTGAAAACGATAAATCATTAACTTTATCTTCTTTCGTTTCGTTCTGACCCTGAATCTTGCCAAGTTAAAAAAAAATAAATCCACCATTAGTACAATAATTTATAGAAATGTGTCTGTGAGAATCGTTGTGATAGACATCAAAGAGCATTACAGTAAAATTCATACCGTAAAGAGGAAGAGGCAAAACACTGCCTTGCTTTACACCAGTTGAGATTGAAAAGGTATTCAAATTGCTTCAATTTTCAAGTATGCCATCATGGAATTGTCTCACTGTGTTGATAAACTTTGCAGGATAGTTGGAGATTATTTTCCAAAGGACTTCATGATAAACGGTATCAAAAGCCTGTTTTAGATGAACAACAACTTTGTAAATCCAGTTTTTTGTTCTTGACATTTTTCTTGGTGCTGTCGATCAGCGAAAATCATGCCAATAGCACTTCGATTCTTTTTAAAGGCGCATTGGCTCTCTGGAAGTAGAGCTCCATGTGCTGTACAGGATGATCTAACAAAATTCTCACTAAGCTTTTTCTTGCAACAGAAAATAGAGATACCTCGATGATTGTCGCAAACTTGACGGTTTCCTTTATTTTTACGCACCGCACGCAAAGTGAAAACCGAAGTAAAACAATTGGTTCATGTCCGTCTATCCATCCGTTAGTTCATCTGTCTATCCACAAACACCAGTTAACGATCGAGGAACAACGTACTTAAATTAAATGCTGAATTTGAACACGAATCGGAACATGAATCGGAAAACAAACCTGATGTTTTTCAGTACTTTGGCCCTGAATTCGTCCCTATTGCACATATGCAGAGAGGAGTGAGATAATAGTTTTATTCAAAAGTCAAAAAAGTACAAAAAAATGTAAATCATTCCAAACAGGAAACTTACTGTTTTTAAGGATGTCATAATGGACACAAACAACAGGCACGAATATCTAATGTAACATGTTAGATAGGGTGGTGTATTAGACGCTGCATCAACAGCAGTAAAACGGCGGTAGATTGCTGAATTATTTTTTATACGATTTTTACAATCTTTATTTTATTTAAATTGAATTATATACAGTACTTGAATATTGTAGAACACAAAACGCTTTCTTAGCACTTCCAGACCCTCTTGTCTTGCAGTACTTGAACATGTTAAATAAGGTGGTGTATAATGCTGGTGCAAAAGATTGCTTCAATAGCATTCAATTTCTGTAATTTTTAAAAATGATCTTTAAAATGAAAAATAATTTTAAAAAACTACCTTTAGAGGCCATTTTTCCCCGCAGAGCAGGGGTTGGCCTTTTTTGAAGCAATGTTTTACAGCCGGATCCCCTTCCTGCCACCAACCCTGTTAGTCACCTCTTGTGACACACAGGGAATTACCAGTGAACTGGTACTCAATTTGCTGCCCTTAGGAGGATGACAGGTTGAGTCAACCCCCCTGGCGTTAATTCAGCGACCAACCAGGATTTCAAACCCAAGATCCTAGGATCCCAAGCCGGCACCCTAAGCGCTAAGCCAACACCAGGCATGATCTTTAAAATGAAGATTTTATTTAAAATGAACTGTACATTTGAACAATGTATGGGATAACGTGTTATATGAACTCTTTAGTTATATAAATAAATAATTGATGTGTATTTGTACTCTTGAGGTATTCACTCTTGTTCCAAGATATATTGAAATAGTCCTGTTAGCCTTTCAACCAGGAGAAAACCTCTTGCCTTGTACATTTCTGCTGGAATTGCATCCATTCCTGGAGATTTACCATTCAATAGAACATTGATTACTTTCTGAGTTGCTGAATGAAAAAGTGTAACGCATAGCATTATGTTAACTTCAACATGAGGTAATCGATTTATTACTTCATTGATTTATGATGGGCGATTTAAAACATTTTTGAAGTGTTGGTCTATCTCTCCAGGATCCTTTCTTTATCTGTTACTAATGTTGCTCCATCTGTGCTTAAAAGAGGTAAGACTCCAGAGGATTTTGGTCTGTATATTGTTTTGCATACACCATAGAACCTTTTCCTGTCTTCTTAGTCCACATAGAATCATCAGCTTTCTCACCAAGCCGACTGTTTTTAATCTCTCTAATTTCTGATTGGACAACTCTTCAGCTTTCACTCAAAGCATGTTTCTTAGAAGTTGATTGCTTTTCATTAAAGTAGTTCATCTGTGTTTTTCCTCAAGTAGTAACTGAATCGCCTAATCATTTTGATCAAACCAGTCTTGATTGGTATTGGTATGGCCCAGAATTTCAGATTCTGCAGTATAAATAGTATTTTTAAGCTCTCGCAACTCTCTCCAATACATGTAGAATCCAACTGTTTAAGCTCTTGCAACATGTAGAACAAAGCATTCATTGTTCCAAATTAATTAGAACAAGAGGACTGATAGTTGTGTATGGATGTGTATTATATACATGTGTAGTGATTGTGACGTCTGTGAGAGGGTCTCATCAAAAAATGAATGAATGCTTTGTGACGTCTGTGAGAGGGTCTCATCAAAATGTGAATGAATGCTGTCATCAGTGTTGGTTCAATGACGTCTGTGAGAGGGTCTCATCATAAGGTGAATGAATGCTTTGTGACGTCTGTGAGAGGGTCTCATCAAAATGTGAATGAATGCTGTCATCAGTGTTGGTTCAACCCACTTCACTTCCCGCATCCCTCCCCACCAGGTATTTTGTGTATATATAAATAAGTATATATATATATATATATATATATATATATATATATATATGTATATATATATATATATATATATATATATATATATATATATATTGTTACGGATCTCGGGGGTTGGCGCTCCCCTTATCAAGGGGGGATTAATCCCCTTGTCCTTTAAGCTGGCCGTCCCGAGTCCTGGAGCTATGACGTCACTTCCGGTCAGTGCTGAATAGGGTGGTAGGCCGAATTGTTCCTATTACCTAATTACCAGCGCCTTCTGGGAAGCGAGGAAATGAGCCCCGCCCGAGCCGCGGCATTAGTGGACACGCCGAGCGAAGCGAGCCACGACTCAGGCCGTTAACAATGACTAACCCGATTCTGAGCAGTTCCGAAATTGTGCCACAGGTACTCAATTGAAAGAAAGGACGGATGCGATCGGATCAGGGAAAAACCAAGAAAGAACAAAGTGATTTATTTACAACCAAAAATAAGAGGAAAGGAAAGAATGTACAGGAAGAAGAAGAAGAAGAAGGACATAGGGCAGGCTTAACTACACAGTCTTAACTTACGACCTCGGACAAACATACACACTCACACGGGATTGTAGCTGGTAGGGTGGAAGGTCCAGGTAGATGGTCCAGGCGATGGGGTCTAGGCTCCAGGTGAGGCTCCGGTTCCGTGGGCGAAAACCCGGCAGGCAGCTTCGCGCGTATCGTTCAACCGCGAGCAGACCTTACATATGGCGGGGGGGGGGGGGGGCGGGGGGGAGGCTCGTGTCCTTTAGCGTATGTAACAGATGGACGGTCGTGCTAAACGCTCCCTCTCTCCCAAGCTCTTATTCAGCGCCAGCAAGTGAGTCCTCCTTCCAATGTGCGCTCCGTATCAAAAGCAGTCCCTCACAATAGGCGCGCCTCCAACAAGTCCTGTGAAAGGGCTTTGCGCTCGCGCTTATATATCGCGCTTCAAGATCACTCCGTGCTTCATCAAGCCACGCCCGCCAGTGATATTTCATCAGCCCTGGTTGGCTGGTGTGGGCTTACCGGCCATGCCTTTGACAGCTCGTTGACAGGCCACACCTTGTCCTTGGCGTTCCGCCCCCTTCTTCCTCGAGCCGACCGCATGGGCAATGGCGGCGCCTGAGCGAACGTGAACCAAGGCGCGTAACAGAATTTGGAGAGAGGTCGCAAAATGAACAAAAGGGCCTACTCCTTATTTGATTGATGCAACGCAGATTCAACTATTGGAAACACGGCATTAACTAAAACACATAATAATGAAATAACTGGAATTTCTAAGGTGGCCTACGTGTTGCTGTGGCCTAATTAAAGGTGCTACCTTTAACCTTTAATGTCATGGGATATTTACAAGTAATTATTTATTTACAACAAGTGTGGGTTCTAAAACCGCAACACTGCACCCTCCCTTTTTCCAGGCTCACCCGAGCTGAAACACAAGGGCTATCTTTTAGCTTAATTTGACACTTAGGTGTGGTTACCCTCTACTTTTAACCTCACCCTGAGTGCGACAGTTTTAACACAAAATATGTCCCACCTGCTGCGTTGCATCCTACCTAACCGACTCACGCCCACAATTAACCGAATTGCAGAATGGTTCTCAAACTAAACATAGAGCCGGTGGGGAGAATTATTTACAAAAACACTAATTATTTACAAACTGTCACCCAGGACCTGTCTTTTGTGGGAAGAAAAAGATGGTTTGAAAAGAGGAAATGCCATTGCCATGCACTGCACTGATACACCATACCATGTGTACCCATATGCACCAAGAATAAAGAAATGCACCATAAAAGAGAAAAAAATGCACCAATAAGCACCAAAATGCACAAAAATCACATTTCAACTATAATAAAGCAATGTCTTCTTGCTTCTCTGCTCTGCTGGGCCAATGTATCTGGCTGTCTTCTTGCTTGATGTTAATTTTAATAAAAGGGCACACACCGCGTCCGCTTTTTTTTATTACTCATGGCCAGCAGGGCCAACTCAAGTGGTCCACCTGCATGGCATGGATGCCACTTAAAAACAGTGGTCCGCAAGGCAGATACCGCTGACAACAATGGTCGGTCCCAGCAGAGGTGCCAGGCCACAGAACGTGTGGTCCATAAGTGGTGCTAGGCCACAGAACGTGTGGTCCATATGGTGCATCAGTGCAGGCAGGAGGCAGCAAAGGTGCGGGCGCACAACTCGCAGCACCTGCACACTTCCCTCTGGCACAAAAGAACAAGGGTCCATGAGTGGGGAAGGAAGGACAAGCAGATCAGCGGGCAGGGGCGCAAGGGTACACATCAAATCAAAGCAATGCAACATGAAGGGCGCGGGGGAGCGAGCCGAGAAAGCTCGTCCCTAACCGTTCGTCACCCCCCATGTCACCTACCCTACCCTTGCCCTTACCTGTATTTACACAATTTACACCTCGTCGCTATGTCTCGTCCCCCATATCTCCCCTAAACCGAATTCGTTACCAATCCCTCCCAAGGAGGAAGGGATGGAATCAACACAATGTCTCACCCACGTCGAGATGCGTCTTACATTCTCCAAACAATTCGCAAAATATGGTGTGGAGTCTTATCACCCAGGTGAGTGGATGCAGATGGTGCGAAGAGCCTTTCATCCTAGCTACACTTCTAAATGACATTAACTCTCTACTCTACCCGGGGACTTGCCCTGCCAACCCATTGGCCATCATTACACTATGCGGTTCTAAAAACCAATTCCCATTGACCAAACTGTGGCGCTCTCCAATTTGGGGTCTCACTCCCCCGATTTTTCTCCCTGTGCCCTCGCACAATTTCGGGGCTGGGTCGTGTGGCTCACCAGCAGGTCCGCTCACCTGCACACCTCCGCCACTGCAGTTGCCACCTGAGCTTACCTAGCTCCTTCACCCTAACCTACCTGGGGAAGGCCCTCCCTGGCGCTTACCCCCTCGGTGCCCTCTCTGGCACTGGGCTACCCGGGTCCTCTCCTTGGGATCCACGGGCCCCATTGAACTCTACTTTGCTCCCAGAGCCTACCTGCGGCCTCACCTGGCCGACAGACTACCAGTGGCGGAGTGCCCAACCAACCATTCTCACTAACAGGCCACACGCCCAGCCATTCCATACACTCATGCACCCAACAAAACACTTCTTTTCCACAAACAGCACCACAGATGTCAATTTCCAACCACAATTTACCTACTCCCTCTACCTAACTTTAATCTACCCTTCCCGGGTACTCGTGAAGGGGTCCATCCTTCCCCCATCCACTCCTTCGCACCATACACTCCACTCCATGTATTCCACACTACTCACTCCACACCATTCATTCCAGACCATTTATTCCACTTTTACACACACACACATCTCTCTCGAGCATTGCCTCACTTCATCACACTCACCACATAGATTCTCATATGCAATTCCTCATTTCATTCGAAACCTCCTGCTCACACACACAGCATCATCTAATCTAACTACTCCCTTCTAATACTGGTGCTCCCCGTCATCCCTTATACTAAGCACTCCCGCGTCATTGTAATTCAACTACTCTACTCTACATCCCCACTACCTGTACAAATGTCACTACTTAATTCTCGGTCACCTATGGTCATCTTTCTAAATTCCTATACATTATCCTAACCCTCCCGGGCTAGTTTGTACTGCCAATCCCCATAATCTATTACTCCTCTGCCCAAAAAGGTACGATGTGAGGGATGGTAGATCTACCATCCCTCTACACGGTATACCATTCACCATCACTATCGCTATCACTACTCGTCCACTATGCTTAAGCCTCTCGGTGCATCATTACATCATCAAAGCTCGGCTTCGCAAAGCCGAGCAATGAATTCGGGTGGTTTGGTCTACTGCAGGTTGGGTCCGTCCGGCATTCGGATTCAGGGGAGGAAGTTTTGTCTGGGCAAGACTCCAGGCACCATCCCTATGCAGGGCCTTTCGCTCCCATGTGTGGTTGCCCAGCCTTCCCCGGCCGGAGCGCCGCCACCGCAAGGGGGCGCCGCTCCGAACCCTCCTACCTCCACTCGAACCTGGCCGGTCGCCTTGCCTGGCAAAACGCGGCACCGACCGTGCAGGGTGGGGCCCGGCCCGGATCGTGTACGGCGCTCCTTGCAGGAGCGACGCGGCAACGATCCCCACCGGCCCCCGCAGCACACAAAGAACACCACGCCCCGAGAGCTCGCGTCGGCTATACGTCGGCCTGAACGCTGTCCCGGTTAGCGTCGATGCTCCCCTCACATTCTCACACTATGCGTTCCTTTCGTTACTCACACATTCTCGCACACATTCCTGCGCATCCATTCTACTCGCACACCGCATCATCACACACTCCTCTGTTACACACTCCATAACACTCCTGGGTGTGCACTTTTGCATCCACCCACTCTGCGCACACCTAATCACATGCTCCGGTGTGCACTCCCGCACACACGCCACAACCAACTCAGGTGTGCATCCTCGCACACGCTCCTCATCCATCTCACTCTCCGTGTCACTCTCACCCTCACTATCACACTCCGATGTGCATTCGCTTTCACTTTCAGACTCTGTCGTGCATTCATTCTCACTCTTTGTAATGCACTTGCGCTCCAGCGCCATTTGCACACGCGCGCCATTGCCATTCACACAACGCACCACGGACCTCCTACGAGCGCCCGGGTGATGTCTGGATCCCAAGCGCGCAAAAAACCCTCTCGCGCCAAATCTTTTCGCACCATATACAGCCCGGCTTACCTTCGGGATCCTTTTCTCCACACGCACCTGCAAATCTTTATAAGGATTAGCAAGTACGGCATCATGATGTACATACAGACTTTGAGCAAAATCCATTTCTTGCTTCAATTTAATTTCTATCTCTGCCGTCTCTCCAATTTCCACTATTGTTTCAGTTATTTCGTTTTCTTTAATTTCAATGTCTTTTCCCTCAATGACCACTGGCGCTAATAAAATCAAATTTTCGACTTTGGCGGTCGCCGGCTTCCCCATACCCCGGGTCGCGATCTCTACCCCGGTCCACTTAACTGTGCCTCGCTCAGCCTCGCTCAACCCGCGCTCCTCTAGCCGCGTTACCTCATCGCATACCATTGCGCCTCTCCCGCCCAACTCGCGGTCTCTGTCCCTCCCCAATGATCTTATTTCATACTTGGCCCTGTCCCTCGCCAACCCCTCATTTATTTCCCAGGCTTGGCCATTTACGGACTCCAACTGGCCCCCTAATCTGCTTCCGAATCCCCCCAATTTGCTTTCTAACCCCCCAATTTGGCTCCCCATCTCCTTTCTCAATCCGCCAATTTTGCTGTCTAATCCCCCAATTTGATCGCCCAATTCATTCATTTCCCTGGTGGATTTGTCACTCCGGGCGTCCAATTTTTCTGTCAATTTACCTAATTCTTCTCCCATATACGCCCGGAGTTGCATCATAAAAAGGCCCATATCTATCGGCGCTGCGGGCTCGACTGCCGCGGCCATGTGCGAGGCGCCACCATTTTGTGCGCCTGCAACCCCCACTACCGCATCTTCATTATTTTCCTCCTCCATTTCTCCCACTTCTTCCCTGGGGTCCTGGGTTACCTCTAACTCCTCTTCTATCTCCTCATTTCCCCCCACCGGCATCCGATCGCCTTGGTTATCCATGGCACGATACAATTTAGATGTTGTAAAAATTTCGGCCGCTCGAAATTTTGACCAAATTTTTGTCCAAAAATATAAAAATTTGGTTTGGGTCCAAATCCCACTCCCAGACACCAATTGTTACAGATCTCGGGGGTCGGCGCTCCCCTTATCAAGGGGGGATTAATCCTCTTGTCCTTTAAGCTGGCCGTCCCGAGTCCTGGAGCTATGACGTCACTTCCGGTCAGCGCTGAATAGGGTGATAGGCCGAATTGTTCCTATTACCTAATTACCAGCGCCTTCCGGGAAGCGAGGAAATGAGCCCCGCCCGAGCCGCGGCGTTAGTGGACACGCCGAGTGAAGCGAGCCGACGACTCAGGCCGTTAACAATGACTAACCCGATTCTGAGCGGTTCCAAAATCGTGCCACAGGTACTCAATTGAAAGAAAGGACGGATGCGATCGGGTCAGGGAAAAACCAAGAAAGAACAAGGTGATTTATTTACAACCAAAAAGAAGAGGAAAGGAAAGAATGTACAGGAAGAAGAAGAAGAAGAAGGACACAGGGCAGGCTTAACTACACAGTCTTAACTTACGACCCCAGACAAACATACACACTCACACGGGATTGTAGCTGGTAGGGTGGAAGGTCCAGGTAGATGGTCCAGGCGATGGGGTCCAGGCTCCAGGTGAGGCTCCGGTTCCGTGGGCGAAAACCCGGCAGGCAGCTTCGCGCGTATCGTGCAATCACGAGCGGATCTTACATATGGCGGGGGGGGGGGGGGGGGCGGGGGAGGCTCGTGTCCTTTAGCGTATGTAACAGATGGACGGTCGTGCTAAATGCTCCCTCTCTCCCAAGCTCTCATTCAGCGCCAGCGAGTGAGTTCTCCTTCCAATGTGCGCTCCGTATCAAAAGCATTCCCTCACAATAGGCGCGCCTCCAACAAGTCCTGTGAAAGGGCTTTGCGCTTGCGCTTATATATCGCGCTTCATCAAGCCACGCCCGCCAGTGATATTTCATCAGCCCTGGTTGGCTGGTGGGGGCTTACCGGCCACGCCTTTGACGGCTAGTTGACAGGCCACACCTTGTCCTTGGCGTTCCGTGCCTTTCTTCCTCGAGCCCTGATCAATGCATGGTCAATGGCGGCACCTGAGCGAACGCTAACCAAGGCGCGTAACCGAATTTGGAGAGAGGTCACAAAATGAACAAAAGGGCCTACTCCTTATTTGATTGATGCAACGCAGATTCAACTATTGGAAACACGGCCTTAACTAAAACACATAATAATGAAATAACTGGAATTTCTAAGGTGGCCTACGTGTTGCTGTGGCCTAACTAAGGGTGCTACCTTTAACCTTTAATGTCATGGAATATTTACAAGTAATTATTTATTTACAACAAGTGTGGGTTCGAAAACCACAACAATATATGTATATATATCTATATATATATATATATATATATATATATATATATATATATATATATATATTGTTACAGACGCGGCTTAGATGTTATTTACCGAGCGGTTTGGTATGACCACGTCTGCACAAGTTACCCGATTATACCCGAACGTTGACTAATCGCGCTACGCTAGATCAATGAAGGAAAAGACACACGGCTGGGATTAAAATGACACGACACCAGGGATACGGTTCTCAAGACCTCCGGAGGAGATTATATTAGGGCGGAAGGTCAGATTACAGGGATGAGAGGTACAGCATAGTAAGATAGGCACTTAATTACGGTCTTATATTAACCCCAACAGACGACAGATAAACGGGACAAAAGGCTGACTCACACGGGGATTGATGGCAAGGAAAGGCAGAATCGATGGCCAGCACAAGGTGCACCTTGTGCTCAGGGACAGGATAGCGCGGCCCAAAAGATGCAGGAGGTCTCTCAGCGCTCGGAGGTAGTGACTTGCTCTTCTTCAAGCTGGGGGCGCATCTGACCTCACATCCGGTAAGTCGCTGCGTATATCCGGCGGGGAGTGACACGCCCTCGGCTCGTTAGCTCCGCCCCAGATGGAATCGGCTCGTTGCTTCTCATTGGGTGCATGCGGGGGGGTTACCGGCTCCGCCCTTGACGAGGGGCTGACAGGGAGCCCCTTCGTGGTAACCCCGTGGAGCGCATGGTCATGGCGGCTAACCGAGCTGGTGGGAGGACGCACACTCCCCCCGCGCGCCGTGGTTGTAGTTGTTGTTGTAGCTGTAGTTGTTGTTGTTGTTGTAGCTGTAGTTGTTGTTGTTGTTGTAGCTGTAGTTGTTGTTGTTGTTGTTGTTTGGGGAAGAAGATGGAAGGAGGTATGGGAAGGTCCTAAACTCACTACTGGTGCCATATAATCACATTCTGGTGCAACGAAGAGTCAGAATTAATGGAAAGGAGTCCTTAACTGACATAGACTAAGAATAACTAGCAAGATGTCCGAAAGTTGTCTACGTGAGATGCGGTGGACCTGGGCACGACATTTAATGGGGGAAAAAGGGGAAGGTCGGTTCTACAGAGTGTTGTTTACAGACAATGGGACTAGGGAATGGGGGATTGGGGATAGTTGGGGAGTATTGGGGAAATAGGGGAATATTTACAAGCGGATATGGAGGCCAAATTCCATATTCGCAACATTGCACCCTTCTCTACCCTCGGGGCGTCCCGACCCGATAAATTTTTACCTACTTTAGTGTGGCACGCAATGTAGTTCCCTCTACTATTAACTCTACCCTGAGTGCGACAGTTTTACAGATATTCACAAATGAGTAAATATGTCCCCCTGCGACGTTGCACCCTTCTCCTCACAGAAACACACCCACAGGATAACCGAATCCGGAAAGAATCCTCAAACTAAACATACAGCCGGTAGGGAGCATTATTTACACAAGACTACGCTGATATTTACACTACGATCCAGGACCTGTTTTTGGAGGAACACATGCAGATGTTATGCATAGAGAGAGCACGCATGCCAGCATCGATACACCAACCCACGAGTGCTCTGTGGCCTACGGCCTTTAATAATGTGCAGAGCACCCCTTCCAAGCATCAAGCACCACCCCATCACACAGTGAGCACCATCCGGTGCACCAATAAAGTGTTTATGAATCATTGTGTGGTGTCGCAGCCGGCCGATGTTCTGCCGCTGGTCTTGCCTTCGTGTGGTGCACTTGGCCTTCTTACTTCTTTCAAAAATAAAGAAAGGCGCCAACCGCGTCCATTTCTCTATTGTGGCCGTCAGGGGGCCAACTGTTAGTGGTTCACCTTGTATGGCATCGGTGCCACGTTGACCCATAGGTCCATCCACGGGTGGTGCTTGGCCGCATAAGAACTGCGGTCCATGGCGGGTGGCCACAAACATTGCGGTCCATATGGTGTATCGATCCAAGCAGCAAGCAGCGAAAGTGCAGGCCCACAACTGCGGAGCCAGCACCTCTCTCTCCTCTCTCTCTACCCCAAAGCCAGATCCTCGGAGGTGGGAGACAAAAGAAGCAGACAAGTGAGTAAGGTGGTAAGGGCGCAAAAGTGCACGCAATGTAAGGTAATGCACACTGGGGGCACATGGGAACCAGGTGAGACAGGTACGTTCCTACCGTACGCCCCCCCCCCCCCACCAGGTAACCTACATGGCCCCTCCCTTACCCCTTACTGTATCCACAAAACACAACACTACCCATAAACATCTACTTTACTAATCAACAAACGTCCCTACTGTCTTCCCCGTTCCTCCCATATACCAAATTCGTCTTCTCTCCCTCCTAACCAATCAAATTTGCCATTTTCAACTCTCATCAAAATTTGCCATCTCCAACTCAACATCAGTCCCTCCTAAGGAGGGAGAGATGGAATCACCCCAATGTCTCATCCACGTCGTGATGCGTCTCACAAATCCTCACAGCAATCCTTACTTCTGCAACACAACAAAGAAAACACAGGTGTGGAGTCATCATCATCACCACAGGTAAGTGGCTGCGCATGGTGCGACAGGTTCATCAATCCTAACTATTTCCTAAATGACTTTAACAACTTTACACTACCCGGGGTCTTTCTCCGGCCAAACCATTGGCCCTCTTACACTATGGGTTCTAAAAACCAATTCCCATTGGCCAACCTGTGGTGCTTTTCAATTTGGGGTCTCACTCCCCCGATTCATCTCCCGGTGCCCTCGCACAATTTCTGGGCTGTGGCGTGTACCTCTCCCAGTGGGTCTACCCACCTGCACACCTCCACCACTGCAGTTGCCTCCGAGCTTACCTGCTCCTTACCCTAACCTAACTACCTGGGGAAGGCCCTCTGGCACTCTCCCCACTCGGTGCCCTCTCTGGCACTGGGCTGCCCGATCCACACCCGGGATCCTCAGGCACCCACTCACAACTACCGGCTCCCAGAGCCCACCTGCGGCCTCACCTGGCCGACATCCTCACAGTGGTGGAGTGCCCAACCAACTACACACACTAACAGGCTACACGCCCAGCCATTTCCACGACACACTAATGCACCCATCCACAACACCATTCTGCAACCGCACCACAAATGCCAATATCCAACCACAATTCACCTATACCCTCTACCTAACACTTACACTACCCGCCCCGGGTACTCGTGAAAGGGGTCCACTCTTCCCCCATCCACACCTTCGCACCATGCACACCACTCCGTACCACTTACTCCAACTCTCTCCACACACCTGTACTTCCACACCTGTGCTCTCACACCTGGTGCCACCTGCACCCTTCTCTCCCCAAGCGCATTCGCGCTGATCCACAACACTCACTACTCACACACTGCTCCACACACCTGTCCAGTTGCACACCTGTGCAATCACACCTGTTCAATTCTCACACACACGGCATCATCTCAGCTAACTACTCCCCTCTGAAACTTGCGCTTCCCAGTCGTCCCTTTAAACTATTGCGCTCCCACGTCATTATCATCCACACTAATCTACCTGCGTCCCCACTACAGGTATCAGTCACTAACTAAACTTAACGTTACCTACTGTCATCTTCGCTAGATCCCTATCAATATAACCTAACCCACCCGGGCTAGTTTTCACTGCCATACACCCCATAATCTATTGCTCCTTTGCCCCACATGGGAAGGGTGGCAGGGATGCCCCCCTTACCTACCGGGCCCATCGCTCACTACCAATTTTGCACATCAAATTTCAACAAATTAAAAATTTGCCAATCACTACTCATCATCTGCCAATCACTACTGCCAATCCCTTGCCAATCATCAAATTTTGTTTTTCTCTAATTTTGGGTCCAAAACACTAACCTCATCACCCAGTCTACTCACTAATGCCTCTCGGTGCGCCAATTCCTGTCCAAAGCCCGGCTTCGTAAAGCCAAGCCATGAATGCGGGTTGTTCTGTGCCAGCGGCTGGATGCGTCCGGCACTCGGTGCAGGGACGGGGGCTTACCCGGGCCGAGATCCCACGCACCATCTCGGCGTGGAGCCATCCAATGTCCCGATCTCGACCTGCCGGACTGCCTCAACAAAAAGTGGTCGCCATGACGACCCTTTCTATCGGGCTGCCCGCTCCGCCTAGTGGAGCCTGGACGCGGCCGTTCCACGCGAGGCCCGGCACGCACCGAGGGCCCGATTCGGCTATAAGTCGTTCTAAACTCTACCCCGTCGAACGTCGATGCTTCACCTGCATGCTTACACCCCGCAGCCCGTTCCTTGCTCACACATCCAGCCGTTCCCATGCTCCTCGTACCTTTCCTTACACACCCAGGTACCCCCATTCCACTCACAGCCTTGGTCACACACCTGACCACCGAACACCTTGGCACACATTCGTCGCTCGCACACCTCACCAATACACCTCTTCGCGCCCCTTCCTCGGTCACCTCCTCTGTGACAATCACAGGTGTGCTCTCATTCGCACACCCAACCACGTGCCTCACTACCAACTCCAGCGTGCATTCCCACTCACGCTCTACCATTCCAGGTGTGCATCCTTCCATTCCAGGTGTACATCCTCGCTCACCTGTCACACCCAACTCACGCTCCTTGTCACTCTCACTACTCTCACCACCACTCTTGACAACGCACTCACCCTTACTCTTGACAGCGCACTCTTTCCCCATGCACCTGTCCGTTACACACCTTTCTCGCGCACACTCTCCCGTTACACCCTCTGTAACACTCACCACAGGTGTGCATTCTTCCTTACTTTTGACAGCGCACTCTTTCCTCATGCACCTGTCCGTCACACACCTTTCTCGCGCACACTCCTGCGCACACTCTCCCGTCACACCCTCTGTAACACTCACCATGGGCGTGCACTCTTGCATCCACCCACTAACGCGCTCACATGGGCTCTCCCACACCCGCGCCATCACCAACTCACTATTCGTGTCACACTCCGTACACCCCGACGTGCATTCTCGCTCGCACTCGGTTTCACACTCGCGCTCCGATGTGCCCTCTCGCACCTGCGCCACCACCAACTCACTATTCGTGTCACTCTCCGTACACCCCGACGTGCATTCTCGCTCGCACTCGGTTTCACTCCCACACTTTATAACACACCCACTCGCCGACGCACACTTTTTCCTCCCACGCGTGCCATTTCCACTCACTCGGGACCCTTCACCAACGCCCGGGTGCTTCCTCGATCCCAAGCGCGCGAAAATTCTTTTGTCGCTAAACATCCTCTTACAAAATCTCCCCGCACAATACACAACAGCACGACTCACCTGGGGGATCCTTTTCTCCACGCGAACCTGCAAACTTCCATTCGGGTTAAGCACAGCATCGTGATGTGAGCAGGGACTTTGTACATAATCCATTTCTCCCTGCAATTCTCGGGCTACCTCCGTCATCTCTTCAATTTTAATTCCCGCTACTGCTTTTTCTTTATTAACCTCGGCGACCGTTGGCTTTAATAAAATTCCCTCTACTTCATCGGTCGCCGGCTTTTCCAAGCCCCGTGTCGCGATTTCTACCCCCGTCATTGTACCCGTGCTTTCCTCCGCTTCGCTCAACCAGCGCTTTTCGACACGCGTTACCTCCCCGTGCACCCGTGGGACCTGCTCGCCCAACCTGCGGTCAATGTCTTCCTGTATTCTTTTTACCGTGGCGTTTATTTGCTCCTGAAATCCAACCGGGTTGTACCTTGCTTCGTGCCTCGCTTTTTCCGCGTCTAGCCCCTGGGTAGCCATCATTGCATCAAATCCCTTACTGTCACCCCTCAGAGCGGCACTGAAATGCATCATCCAAACACCCCAGTCCATTGGCACTGCGGGTCCGGCTATCGCCGTCACGTACGGGAGGCTGCCATTTTGTGCACCTGATACACCCTCAACCACACCTTCTTTACTCTCCTCCACCATTTTCTCCACATACATTTCCCCGAGGTCCTGGGTTACTTCTAACCCCTCTATCTCTCCCACCGGCATCCCGTCGCCTTGAACAGCCATGGCGCGATTTCAAAATTCGGGTTTTACTTTATAAAACAAAATTTCGGCAGCTCGTAATTTTGACCAAAAATTTTTTTTCTAGATGTTTTAAAAATTTGGTTCGGGCCCCGAATTCCACTCCCAGACACCAATTGTTACAGACGCGGCTTAGATGTTATTTACCGAGCGGTTTGGTATGATCACGTCTGCACAAGTTACCCGATTATACCCGAACGTTGACTAATCGCGCTACGCTAGATCAATGAAGGAAAAGACACACGGCTGGGATTAAAATGACACGACACCAGGGATACGGTTCTCAAGACCTCCGGAGGAGATTATATTAGGGCGGAAGGTCAGATTACAGGGATGAGAGGTACAGCATAGTAAGATAGGCACTTAATTACGGTCTTATATTAACCCCAACAGACGACAGATAAACGGGACAAAAGGCTGACTCACACGGGGATTGATGGCAAGGAAAGGCAGAATCGATGGCCAGCACAAGGTGCACCTTGTGCTCAGGGACAGGATAGCGCGGCCCAAAAGATGCAGGAGGTCTCTCAGCGCTCGGAGGTAGTGACTTGCTCTTCTTCAAGCTGGGGGCGCATCTGACCTCACATCCGGTAAGTCGCTGCGTATATCCGGCGGGGAGTGACACGCCCTCGGCTCGTTAGCTCCGCCCCAGATGGAATCGGCTCGTTGCTTCTCATTGGGTGCATGCGGGGGGGTTACCGGCTCCGCCCTTGACGAGGGGCTGACAGGGAGCCCCTTCGTGGTAACCCCGTGGAGCGCATGGTCATGGCGGCTAACCGAGCTGGTGGGAGGACGCACACTCCCCCCGCGCGCCGTGGTTGTAGTTGTTGTTGTAGCTGTAGTTGTTGTTGTTGTTGTAGCTGTAGTTGTTGTTGTTGTTGTAGCTGTAGTTGTTGTTGTTGTTTGGGGAAGAAGATGGAAGGAGGTATGGGAAGGTCCTAAACTCACTACTGGTGCCATATAATCACATTCTGGTGCAACGAAGAGTCAGAATTAATGGAAAGGAGTCCTTAACTGACATAGACTAAGAATAACTAGCAAGATGTCCGAAAGTTGTCTACGTGAGATGCGGTGGACCTGGGCACGACATTTAATGGGGGAAAAAGGGGAAGGTCGGTTCTACAGAGTGTTGTTTACAGACAATGGGACTAGGGAATGGGGGATTGGGGATAGTTGGGGAGTATTGGGGAAATAGGGGAATATTTACAAGCGGATATGGAGGCCAAATTCCATATTCGCAACAATATATATATATATATATATATATATATATATGGGAAAATTACATGCCCAGACCAGGAATCGAACACAGGTCCTCTGGAAAACTGTACCAGTGCTCTGCCATCTGAGCTATCTGGGCAACCCTGACTAAGCATGCAATTTTCCCACACAAAAACTTGTTGTTGTTGTTTATGTAGCTATAATTATCATCTATCTCGAGAATATAATGGAGCAGTTGCTTATATGGCTATATATATATCATCATCATCATCATTTGTGGTGTGTTTTTTTTTGTTTTTTTTTTAACAGGCCAGGTGTATGCGTCTTGTGCTGTAATAGGGTGCGATGTGGTTTACCACTTGTTACCCTCGCCAGAGGAGAGGGTATTGCATTTGAGTCCGTTTGTTTGTTTGTCTGTTTGTCTGTCTGTTTGTCCGCATAGAATAAATATGATTTTCTCTGCAACCGTTGGTCCGATTGACAGGAAATTTTCACCATAGGTGCAAATCCACCTGTAGAATTTTCTAATTATAATTATGACGTCATAGGTCACGTGGTTTGGCCGCCATCTTGGAAAAACCGAAAAACTTTGCACCTCTATATCTCCGAAAATGCTGAATAGAAAAAATTGAGACATGGCTCATTGAAAATAACTCTCCATGGGGAATAAAATAGGTTAATGATGATGTCATAGGTGCCTCCATTATGACGTCATAATTCGACAAGTACAAAACGTCATCCAATCGAGATGAAATTTCTTGAGCACCATGTCGGCATGAACTGGTGGAGAAAAAAATATATTGATGACGTCATCGGTCATGTGGTTCGGCCGCCATATTTGTTTAAACACAAAAGCCTTTAAATACCACTGAAAATAAATACATCCTGGTGAGGGTTTGCAATCTTTGATTGCTCTTTTTTTATTTTGTTTTTCTTCACTCTGAGGCTTTTGTGTTGAATTATTGAGTTGCCTCAGCCCTTGTGTTGCTTTGCTCTCTGTGGAGACTTAAACTTCATCTGGGAGTGCTGCAAGTTCTCCGAAGGTGAGCACTCATGGGAACATACTGGGACTGTGCCTGGATTCATTGTGATCTTTCGGGGAGATGCCATGGCCCCGTTAGCCGGCAGGTGATGATACACTGCCGTTCACCTAGTTACCACGCTGAGGAGGGGTTGGACTTGTAACCAGGACACACACGGACACACACACACGCACACAAACAACACACACACACACACACACACACACACACACACACACACGCGCACACACACACACACACACGCACACACACACACACACCCTAACAACTCTGCGACCGTTCTTCGGTATTTTATTAACTAGCAACGGTACCCGCCCTATGGGCGGGGCTTCAATTGGGAGGCCCAAATGAAAAGGCTAAATATCAGAAATTGAAGGTTTTTTTCTTTTAAACGATTTATATAAACATCCGTTAAATCTCGATCGGTACAGCCGTTTGTGCGGCACCCGGGAAAATAACGTCATGCGGCAGCAAGTATCAGCAGGATGTGGCCATGTGGGAGTCAATGTTTCTTATCTTCCTTCATGCCGAAGTAGCCCACCATAGGCTATGAGCCAAGGGGGTTGGTCGGTACCATACAGATGGAGTAAGGCTCATTGTGATTTTTAGCAAGATATATGTCCCTAGATATGAAAAAAAAGTGATAGCAGTGTATAACTCTCGGCCATCTCTGTGTTATCACCCGAAATATTATTATACGCCTGCTTCGCTTCGCCAAAAAATGTGATATTTGCTAAAATTGGAATAAATATATGTTTTTAAGGACCACAGAGTGCCAATAATTTGCATACTGGATGCCAACTAATATAGTAATAGAAAATAGAACATTCGTGGGGGTTATTTATCAAAATATTGATATAATGACAAAAAATATGTTAAATTTAGTGAAAAAGTGGTCGAAATCGCTTCGAGTTCAGAATTCACATTGTACATTTTTGTCAATATTTCAAAAATGAAAACTCCCAGAGTAACATTTGACCCCTCAAAATCTTCGCAAGGAACCACTGCATTGGAATATATCATTACTTTGTAATATGGTGGTTGTTTGGGGCACATATTTTCGCAAAGTTCAAAATATGTTCAACCATACCCCCTAATTTTGATATTTTGGAACGAAACATAGCTTTTGAACATTTTAGGTTTATTCGTCTACTACTTTTGGTATCTCAGTGTAATTTTTGGTATTAGCTAGTATCCTAAAGTAGGTTTGTAACATCAGCTACATTATATTTCACAATGCATGCAAACTTGCTCCACACTCTAGGTTTATCATGATCTCTCGAACAAATACGCCTTGTTATTATACAGTATTATTACCAATCAATTTTTAACACAATTGATATTTTTTGTCATTATATCAAAAATTTGATAAATAACCCCCACAAATGTTCTATATTTCTATTACTATATTAGTTGGCATCCAGTATGCAAATTATTGGCACTCTGTGGTCCTTAAAAACATATTTATTCCAATTTTAGCAAATATCACATTTTTTGGCGAAGCGAAGCGGGCGTATAATAATATTTCGGGTGACAACACAGAGATGGCCGAGAGTTATACACTGCTATCACTTTTTTTTCATATCTACGGACATATATCTTGCTAAAAATCACAATGAGCCTTACTCCATCTGTATGGTACCGACCGGTCAATTTGGGGGGTCTGGCTCATAGCCTACCACTTCTCCAAGCATTCCCCTCTTCAGATCCGCCATGACAGATCTAAGCTTGATACTGAAGACGCGTGCAGTTAGTCCTCCCGATGTCGTATGTACTCCCGATACGTGTTTCCTTCATTGTAGAAACTTCCAAATCACCAGTTAAAAGGATTTTGAGCCGATAGCTGTTACGGCCTTGGCAAGATAGATGGAGACAGCGATCTGTTGGCGTATTCACCACCCAAATAGCTATGTGGAATTCTCTCATGTAGCCTGGAGATTAAACTAATCGTGTTCACAATCGCTATGTCGTATGTACTCCCGATACGTGTTTCCTTCTGTTGAAATGGGTTAGAATTCTCTCAAGCAGGGATTCATCAACCCGTGTCTTTATAAAAGGTCTTTGTCCGAGGTCACCGAGTTCGATCGGTGCAGCTGTGCAGCGATCGGTGCAGCCGTTTGTGCGGCACCCGGGGAAACAACATCACCACAATGAAAACATCGTCACAATGAACGTTATGCGAACGCGAATGTTATGCGGGAGTCCAAACCTGAGAATGCTGGAGACCAAAGCTGAAATTGGAAAAACAAAATAGCCTATTTTACTCCTGGAGATCCCAGGATTACCCACCCAAAATATCGTTGTGATCGGTTCAGCAGTTTTTATGGTACCTTCGAACAGACAGACAGACAGACGGACGGACATTTGGTGTATTATAGTAAGATAACCTCTGATGCGACTAAATACGGATTTAACAACTAAACACGGACGTCGTAGGAAACACCGTTCAGATATCTCGCCCGTTGTGTGTTTTCTCTTGAACTTCTCCCGCCGCTGTTCGTGTGGTTTGACAACGCAGGAGTAAAGGTTATTGAAGTGATTTTCCGTGAAACCTCCGGGAAGTAATCCTCAACCGATATCTTGTTATTATCTTCCACGGATTTCTAAAAGATCTTCCACGGATAAATTCGTTATTTTTAACATATGGAAGAAGAAGACGACGTCTATTTACAAACGGACGCGGACGGGCTTTGCATTTTCAGATGCTTTCTAATTATTATTTACTTGTGACGGCGCGCACCGCACGCCTCACCACATGTCGTTTCGAAGGGTGAGGAATCTTTGACTGTTTTGGTGTCTTTTGGGTCTTCGGGGTCTTTTGGGTCTTCATGCTATTTTTGGTATTCAGGGCCATTTGGGTCTTCAGGGTACTTTGGGTCTTCACGCTGTTTTGGGTATTCAGGGCCATTTGGGTCTTCAGGATCCTCTGGGCCTTTTAGGGTATTTTGGGTCTTTGGGGTGTTTTTAACCTTTGGGGTATTTTGGGTTTTCGGTGTCTTCAGGGGCTTTTGGGTCTTAAAGGGTCATTGGGGTATTTTGGTTATTTGGGGTATTTAAGGGTATTTTGGATCTATAGGGTATTTGGGGGTCTTCAGGCTGTTTTGGGTCTTCGGGGTCTTCAGGGTGTTTTGGGTCTTTGGGGTATTTTTGGGTCTTCGAGGTATTTTGGGTCTTCAGGGTGTTTTGGGTCTTCAGGGCCATTTGGGTCTTCCGGGTCTTTTGGATCCTCTGGGCCTCTAAGGGTATTTTTGGGTCTTTGGGGTGTTTTGGGTCTTCGTGTTGTTTTGGGTCTTCGAGGCATTTTGGGTCCTCAGGGTATTCAAGGGTATTTTCGGTCTTCAGGGGTCTTGGGGGCCTTAGGGAACTTTGGCGACGTAATTGGGACGTAATTAAGAGTTCACAGACTGTGTTTTAGGTGTTAATTTTATTTTGAGAAGAAGAAGAAGACGTTTTGTCGCTCAAACAAACATAACCATGTACGTTTGCTCAATTATAATAAAATATATATTGAAGAATGGCTGGATCGTTGCCAAATAATGAATGACGCGGACGGACTTTGCATTTTCAGATGCTTTCTAGTTTTTTTTCCAACCAATTACCTCTATCAAGTACGTCCTATTACAATGTGAGTATGTCCATAAAGTACGTACTATAAAATAGCTCACGTCAGTAAAATGTGTACTTCTATAAAATACATATATGATTGGAACGTGAAACTACAATCAAAGCAAAATTTTGTTTGTTTGTTGCATGAACATAAAAGCATGTCATCTAAGCATCGTCTACACAACACATCAGAAAACAAAAGTCCTGGTGAGGATTTGCAATCTGATTTTCTTGCATCGGTAAACCTTGCATTAAGATGGTCTACAGGTAACACCAGCCAAGTGTTTAACACTATTGGAGAAATACTGCTGTTTGGACGCAGATAATGTAGCACAAAAGGGAGAAAAAAATATGTTGTGTTGGAAATGCAAAACTTTAGTGGGTAGTATAAGTGTAGTGTTGCTTCTAGAATGAAAGTCTTGCAGCATCATTGTACATTCTCTCATTCTGAAACTGCAAATGATCATCTTGAAATTTGATGTGGAAGCACCAAAACCATGGGTTGTTTATCCCGAAAGGATACTTTGCCTTTAATATGGGAATTGCAAGTTCTCAAAAAAATTGATTTGAGGACTTCGTGCTGTTTTGTCCAGATTGGTGAGAATCAGTGGCACATGGTGGTGCCAGATCGATGCAATGAGGGAGCCTCGCCTTTGGATCTTGAAGATTTGCGTCGTCGGCCACTCAAGCCGTGTCACGAAGGGGAACCGAATCGTGTCCGCAGCGAGTTCGTGACCAATGCAAATTTGAATGGGTCAACTCCACAGCCTCAACGACAGCAGAACAGAGCAGTTGATGGAGCTTTCAAAACGAGAGATGATCGAGCATGTTCACAACAATTTAGAGGAGTAAATTCTGGCTCAAAATCTGAACATGGATCCACTTTGGAGGTGCAAACGAAGAAGGAATATTATGGGTCAGATGAAGAGGAAACTGGACAATCATTTGTTATGCGACAGCGATTAACCATGCCCCAACAGGCAGTGAGGAAATTGATGAGAAATCTGTGACTGTGGAAAGTGTGAGTTGGGTTCTTCAGAATTGCAAGTCCAATTTGATTTTTGAAGAGACTCAAAAACTGCAAGACTCGCCAATGAAAGCTCGAAAAGAACGTAAATCTATATAATAATAGCGTAAGGACTCGACTTTGTTATCCCTTTTACGCCGCACCCAGTGACCCGATGCCCACGGCACTAGTGGATTTACCATCTACGAACCGCGCTCTTTGTTTATCACGTACAGACATACTCGAAAAATCTGAATTCGCCGACTTTGGGACCCAAAAGCATCCGATTAACGACCGATACGACGCCATATTACGACGCCATCGTATTGGCGTCTGCTGGGCGAAGGTGAAGCGAGCCGTCCGCTGATTGGACAGTCGAGTGGTGTGAACATGGGTGGTGTGAACCAAATGGTCTTTTTATTCCATTGAACATTTTAAATTAGGATATATAAGGAAACGTCTTTATCGTCATTTTAATAAAGTTAAATGGAGTGACGTTGCGATTCTCGGGTCGTATTCAACTATGTGTGAATTATATAAATAACAACTCACGGTCTAAGGTAACTCGGCTAAAGATTATCCGATTTGCACCAAATAAAGTTCATGAATGGTTGTACAGACCCCTACTTCTCACTAAAAGTGGAAATAGAATATAAATCGGAGTTAAAACAAGCCCGCAAGGTCGCCCCGTGGAGCGGCCTGCACGTACTCAACTATGTGTGAATTATATAAACTAGGGCATGCCCGTACTATATATAAGCTAGGACGTGCCCGTACGTGGGTGCCCGTTCCTTGCCAAAAAAAAAAAAAAAAAAATTTGTGTAGGGGTGTGTGTGTGTAAACATCCTAGGGCGTGCCCGTACGTGGGTGCAAAAAAACATGCGTGCAAACAACAACAACAAAAAAAAACTTTGAAACCACGTGGCAGTAACGACCACAGAACCCCCCCCCCCCTCTATTTACATGAATGGTTTGGTCCATTCGCAACGACCACAGAACCCCCCCTCTATTTACATGCAATGGTTTGGTCCAAAGCGAACGGCTTGCGGTGTTTGGTAAAGAAATCGCCATAGCTCGGTAACTACTTCTCCGATTAATATTGTTGCGAATATGGAATTTGGCCTCCATATCCGCTTGTAAATATTCCCCTATTTCCCCAATACTCCCCAACTATCCCCAATCCCCCATTCCCTAGTCCCATTGTCTGTAAACAACACTCTGTAGAACCGACCTTCCCCTTTTTCCCCCATTAAATGTCGTGCCCAGGTCCACCGCATCACACGTAGACAACTTTCGGACATCTTGCTAGTTATTCTTAGTCTATGTCAGTTAAGGACTCCTTTCCATTAATTCTGACTCTTCGTTGCACCAGAATGTGATTATATGGCACCAGTAGTGAGATTAGGACCTTCCCATACCTCCTCCCATCTTCTTCCCCAAACAACAACAACAACAACAACAACTACAACAACAGAGGGGCGCGGCGCGGCGAGGGGGGGAGTGTGCGTCCTTACACCGGCTCGGTTAGCCGCCATGACCATGCGCTCCACGGGGTTACCACGAAGGGGCTGGCTGTCAGCTCCTCGTCAAGGGCGGAGCCGGTAACCCCCCCGCACGCACCCAATGAGAAGCGACGTGCCGATTCCATCTGGGGCGGAGCTAACGAGCCGAGGGCGTGTCACTCCCCGCCGGATATACGAAGCGACTCACCGGACGTGACGTGAGATGCGCCCCCAGCTGGAGACGACAAGACGACACCTCGAGCGCTGTGACCTCCCGGCTCCCTGCATCTCTGGACCGGACCGAGACGATCCTGTCCCTGAGCACAAGGTGCACCTTGTGCTGGCCATCGAATACCCGCTTTCCTTGCCATCAATCCCCGTGTGAGTCAGTTTTGTCCTGTTTATCTGTGGTCTGTCGGGTTAATATAAGATTGTGTCTAAGTGCCTATCTTCCTTTGCTGTCCCTCTTGTAGTTGTAATCTAACCTTCCGAACGAATATAATCTCCTCCGGAGGTCTTGAGAACCGTATCCCTGGTGTCGTGTCATTTTAATCCCAGCCGTGTGTCTTTTCCTTCATTGATCTAGCGTAGCGCGATTAGTCAACGTTCGGGTATAATCGGGTAACTTGTGCAGACGTGGTCATACCAAACCGCTCGGTAAATAACATCTAAGCCGCGTCTGTAACAATTGGTGTCGAGGAGTGGAATTCGAACCCGGGACTAAATTTATTAGGCCCAAATTTGTAGTAGAATCAATTCGGAGCGTGTTTCCCGCGCGAAATTATAACGGCGAAATTTGATTTTGTTATACGGAAATAAAAACCCGAATTTTGAAAGTCGCGCTATGGCAGACCAAGACAGCTGGGGTCCGGTAGTGGAGAGTGAGGCAGGGTCGGTCCAGGACCAAATTGAGGGACGCGAGGAGAGCGAAGCAGCGAGGGTAGCAAACGCACAAAATGGCGCCTCGCTGGTCACCGCGCCCGCGACCGTGGCAGCGCCCCCGGTGGATTTGAACTTGTTTTTTATGCAAATGAAGGCCCTTATGGACAAGAATAATGAAGAAATGGAAAGCAGAATAATGATGGGAATGAGGGCTGATAGTGAGCGGTTGGGAAACCAAATGGGGGTAATGGGAAACGAAATGGGGGTAATGAGGGACGAAGCGAGGGGTACTGGTGAGGGATTAGACAATAATTTTAAGGGATTAGACGAGAAATTTGGGAAATTAGACAATAGATTAGGGGAAATACAGGAGGGGTTAATGGGGGTAGAAAACAGAATGGCCGCTCAAGAGAATCAAATGGAAGGGATGCAAAAAGGGTTAGAGGGGTTGGAAAACACCATGGAAGGCAAATTGAGGGACATGAGGGACCAAGCGGAAAGGGAAGTTAACCAAATGGGGCAGCAGATAGAGGGGGTCAGAATGGGGGTAGAAGCCAAACTGGATGCTCACAGGGAGGAAATGGAGCAGATGAGGGTGGCATCTGGGCAGGAGATGCAAGTGATGGGAGAGGAGATCAGAAGAGGTGTGAGTGAGGAGGTCGGAGGAGTGCGCGAGGAGGTGAGGCACTGTGAGGAGCACATGGAGAAGGAGGTGAGAAAGGGGACTGTAAAGTTACAAGGGTGCATAGAGGACCTGACGCAGGAGGTGGAGCAGCTAACAGAGGGACAAAAAGAACTAACGGACCAGGTAAAGAGGAACACTGCGGTATTAGGAGGTTTAAAAGCGACACAAAACGACATAAAAAACGACTTAAAAGCGACAAAGAGGGAATGTCAGATGGTACGTGAGGGACTGACAGCGAGGTTGGACGAGGTGGTAGAGGTAATGGAGACGAAGGACCGGCAGGTGAGGACGCACATGGAAACGGTCAAGGTAGCCTTAGAGGACGAGCTTGAGGAGACGTACCGGGGAATAAAAGAGGTGAAGCAGAAATTAGAAGAAGTGGAAGAAGGGATGAGCGAAATTAAGAAGCGACGGAGAGGGGATAAGAAAGAGATAAAAGAGGAGATAAAAGAATTGGTCCAAAGTCTGTGTTTGGATCGTGATGATGTGCCCATTAACCGGATGAGGGATTCGCAGGTGATGGAGGAGAAGCGAAGAGGAAGAGGACCCGGTGTAAGTGGTGACCAATATGGTCGTGCGTATGATGCGCCAGGTGATTTAAGAAGCTTGGGGGTCGAGATGGACCCGGGCGTTCGTGAGAGGCCGTTGGTGAAGTGTGCGACAGGTCTGGTGTGCGAAAGAGGAGGTGTGCGAGAAAGTCCGACTCTGGGGAGTGTGAGGAAAAAGTGCGTGCCAAGGAGTGAGGGTGCTGGCGAGAGTGAGTCGGTCGTAGCGCGTGTGCGAGGGAGCACATGGAAGCGCAGTGTGGTGAGTGTTACAGAGGGTGTAACGGGAGAGTGTGCGCGAGAAAGGTGTGTAACGGACAGGTGCATGGGGAAAGAGTGCGCTGTCAAGAGTAAGGGTGAGTGCGCTGTCAAGAATGGAGGTGAGAGTAGTGAGAGTAACAAGGAGAGTGAGTTGGTTGTGACAGGTGAGCGAGGATGTACACCTGGGATGGAAGGATGCACACCTGGAATGGTAGAGCGTGAGTGGGAATGCACGCTGGAGTTGGTGGTGAGGCACGTGGTTGGGTGTGCGAATGAGGGCACACCTGTGATTGTCACAGAGGAGGTGACCGAGGAGGGGGTGCGAAGAGGTGTGTTGGTGAGGTGTGCGACCAACGAGTGTGTGCCAAAGTGTTCGGTGGTCAGGTGTGTGACCAAGGCGAAGGAACGAGGAGCATGGGTACAACGAGTGGAATGAGGGTACCTGGGTGTGTAAGGAAAGGTACGAGGAGCATGGGCACGGCTGGATGTGTGAGCAAGGAACGGGCTGCGGGGTGTAAGCGTCCAGGTGAAGCATCGACGTTAGACGGGGTAGAGTTTAGAACGACTTATAGCCGAATCGGGCCCTCGGTGCGTGCTGGGCCTCGCTTTGAACGGCCGCGTCCGTGCTCCACTAGGCGGAGCGGGCAGCCCGATAGAAAGGGTCGTCATGGCGACCACTTTTTGTTGAGGCAGTCCGGCAGGTCGAGATCGGGACATGGGATGGCTCCACGCCGAGGTGGTGCGTGGGATCTCGGCCCGGGTAAGCCCCCGTCCCTGTACCGAGTGCCGGACGTATCCAGCCGCTGGCACAGAACAACCCGCATTCATGGCTTGGCTTTACGAAGCCGGGCTTTGGACAGGGATTGGCGCACCGAGAGGTATTAGTGAGTAGACTGGGTGATGAGGTTAGTGTTTTGGACCCAAAATTAGAGAAAAGCAAAATTTGATGATTGGCAAGGGATTGGCAGTAGTGATTGGCAGAGGATGGGAGTGATTGGCAAATTTTTAATTTGTTGAAATTTGATGTGCAAAATTGGTAGTGAGCGATGGGCCCGGTGGGTAAGAGTGGCATCCCTGCCACCCTTCCCATAGTGGGGGCAAAGGAGCAATAGATTATGGGGTGTATGGCAGTGAAAACTAGCCCCGGTGGGTTAGGTTATATTGTAGGGATCTAGAAGAGATTGACATTAGGTAACGTTAAGTTTAGTTAGTGACTGATACCTGTAGTGGGGACGCAGGTAGATTAGTGTGGATGATAATGACGAGGGAGCGCAATAGTTTAAAGGGACGACTGGGAAGCGCAAGTTTCAGAAGGGAGTAGTTAGCTGAGATGATGCCGTGTGTGTGTGAGGATGGAACAGGTGTGATTGCACAGGTGTGCAACTGGACAGGTGTGATTGCACAGGTGTGCAACTGGACAGGTGTGTGGAGCAGTGTATGAGTAGTGAGTGTGTGGATCAGCGCGAATGCGCTTGGGGAGAGAAGGGTGCAGGTGGCACCAGGTGTGAGAGCACAGGTGTGCAAGTACAGGTGTGTGGAGAGAGTTGGAGTAAGTGGTACGGAGTGGTGTGCATGGTGCGAAGGTGTGGATGGGGGAAGAGTGAACCCCTTTCACGAGTACCCGGGGCGGGTAGTGTAAGTGTTAGGTAGAGGGTATAGGTAAATTGTGGTTGGAAATTGGCATTTGTGGTGCGGTTGCAGAATGGTGTTGTGGATGGGTGCATTAGTGTCGTGGAAATGGCTGGGCGTGTAGCCTGTTAGTGTGTGTAGTTGGTTGGGCACTCCACCACTGTGAGGATGTCGGCCAGGTGAGGCCGCAGGTGGGCTCTGGGAGCCGGTAGTTGTGAGTGGGTGCCTGAGGATCCCGGGTGTGGATCGGGCAGCCCAGTGCCAGAGAGGGCACCGAGTGGGGAGAGCGCCAGAGGGCCTTCCCCAGGTAGTGAGGTTAGGGTAAGGAGCAGGTAAGCTTGGAGGCAACTGCAGTGGTGGAGGTGTGCAGGTGGGTAGACCCGCTGGGAGAGGTACACGCCACAGCCCAGAAATTGTGCGAGGGCACCGGGAGATGAATCGGGGGAGTGAGACCCCAAATTGAAAAGCACCACAGTTTGGCCAATGGTAATTGGTTTTTAGAACCCATAGTGTAAGAGGGCCAATGGTTTGGCCGGAGAAAGACCCCAGGTAGTGTAAAGTTGTTAAAGTCATTTAGGAAATAGTAGGATTGATGAACCTGTCGCACCATACGCAGCCACTTACCTGTGGTGATGATGATGACTCCACACCTGTGTTTTCTTTGTTCTGTGTGCAGGAAATGAGAATTGCTGTGAGGATTTGTGAGACGCATCACGACGTGGATGAGACATTGGGGTGATTCCATCTCTCCCTCCTTAGGAGGGACTGATGATGAATTGGTGATGGCAAATTATGATGTTGAGTTGGAGATGGCAAATTTTGAGGAAAGTTGGAAATAGCAAATTTGATTGGTTAGGAGGGAGAGAAGACGAATTTGGTTTATGGGAGGAACGGGGAAGACAGTAGGGATGTTTGTTGATTTGTAAAGTAGATGTTTATGGGTAGTGTTGTGTTTTGTGGATACAGTAAGGGGTAAGGGAGGGGCCATGTAGGTTACCTGGTGGGGGGGGGGGTGGGGCGTACGGTAGGAACGTACCTGTCTCACCTGGTTCCCATGTGCCCCCAGTGTGCATTACCTTACATTGCGTGCACTTTTGCGCCCTTACCACCTTACTCATTTGTCTGCTTCTTTTGTCTCCCACCTCCGAGGATCTGGCTTTGGGGGCAGAGAGGGAGGAGAGAGAGGTGCTGGCTACGCAGTTGTGGGCCTGCACTTTCGCTGCTTGCTGCCTGGATCGATACACCATATGGACCGCAATGTTTGTGGCCACCCACCATGGACCGCAGTTCTTATGCGGCCAAGCACCACCCGTGGATGGACCTATGGGTCAACGTGGCACCGATGCCATACAAGGTGAACCACTAACAGTTGGCCCCCTGACGGCCACAATAGAGAAATGGACGCGGTTGGCGCCTTTCTTTATTTTTGAAAGAAGTAAGAAGGCCAAGTGCACCACACGAAGGCAAGACCAGCGGCAGAACATCGGCCGGCTGCGACACCACACAATGATTCATAAACACTTTATTGGTGCACCGGATGGTGCTCACTGTGTGATGGGGTGGTGCTTGATGCTTGGAAGGGGTGCTCTGCACATTATTAAAGGCCGTAGGCCACAGAGCACTCGTGGGTTGGTGTATCGATGCTGGCATGCGTGCTCTCTCTATGCATAACATCTGCATGTGTTCCTCCAAAAACAGGTCCTGGATCGTAGTGTAAATATCAGCGTAGTCTTGTGTAAATAATGCTCCCTACCGGCTGTATGTTTAGTTTGCGAATTCTTTCCGGATTCGGTTATCCTGTGGGTGTGTTTCTGAGAGGAGAAGGGTGCAACGTCGCAGGGGGACATATTTACTCATTTGTGAATATCTGTAAAACTGTCGCACTCAGGGTAGAGTTAATAGTAGAGGGAACTACATCTGAGTGCCACACTAAAATAGGTAAAAATTTATCGGGTCGGGACGCCCCGAGGGTAGAGAAGGGTGCAATGTTGCGAATATGGAATTTGGCCTCCATATCCGCTTGTAAATATTCCCCTATTTCCCCAATACTCCCCAACTATCCCCAATCCCCCATTCCCTAGTCCCATTGTCTGTAAACAACACTCTGTAGAACCGACCTTCCCCTTTTTCCCCCATTAAATGTCGTGCCCAGGTCCACCGCATCACACGTAGACAACTTTCGGACATCTTGCTAGTTATTCTTAGTCTATGTCAGTTAAGGACTCCTTTCCATTAATTCTGACTCTTCGTTGCACCAGAATGTGATTATATGGCACCAGTAGTGAGTTTAGGACCTTCCCATACCTCCTCCCATCTTCTTCCCCAAACAACAACAACAACAACAACTACAACAACAGAGGGGCGCGGCGCAGCGAGGGGGGGAGTGTGCGTCCTTACACCGGCTCGGTTAGCCGCCATGACCATGCGCTCCACGGGGTTACCACGAAGGGGCTGGCTGTCAGCTCCTCGTCAAGGGCGGAGCCGGTAACCCCCCCGCACGCACCCAATGAGAAGCGACGTGCCGATTCCATCTGGGGCGGAGCTAACGAGCCGAGGGCGTGTCACTCCCCGCCGGATATACGAAGCGACTCACCGGACGTGACGTGAGATGCGCCCCCAGCTGGAGACGACAAGACGCCACCTCGAGCGCTGTGACCTCCCTGCATCTCTGGACCGGACCGAGACGATCCTGTCCCTGAGCACAAGGTGCACCTTGTGCTGGCCATCGAATACCCGCTTTCCTTGCCATCAATCCCCGTGTGAGTCAGTTTTGTCCTGTTTATCTGTGGTCTGTCGGGTTAATATAAGATTGTGTCTAAGTGCCTATCTTCCTTTGCTGTCCCTCTTGTAGTTGTAATCTAACCTTCCGAACGAATATAATCTCCTCCGGAGGTCTTGAGAACCGTATCCCTGGTGTCGTGTCATTTTAATCCCAGCCGTGTGTCTTTTCCTTCATTGATCTAGCGTAGCGCGATTAGTCAACGTTCGGGTATAATCGGGTAACTTGTGCAGACGTGGTCATACCAAACCGCTCGGTAAATAACATCTAAGCCGCGTCTGTAACAATATGAAACCTTGAAAAGGCACATCCTCGGGTCCCCAGCAATATACCTGGCAAGTTTAAAGTATATCGGACCGGTAGTTGTCGAGAAACAGCGGTCACAGACAAACATACATACATACATACATACAAACATACAAACATACAAACATACACACAGAGATTACTGGAATTATAGATAGATAACAACTCGCGGTCTGAGGTAACTCGGCTAAAAATTATCCGATTTGCACCAAATAAAGTTCATGAATGGTTGCACAGACCCCTACTTCTCACTAAAAGTGGAAATAGAATGTAAATCGGAGTTAAAACAAGCCCGCAAGGTCGCTCTGTGGAGCGGCCTGCACATACTCAACTATGTGTGAATTAATATATAAATAACAACTCGCGGTCTGAGGTAACTCGGCTAAAAATTATCCGATTTGCACCAAATAAAGTTTATGAATGGTTGCACAGACCCCTACTTCTCACTAAAAGTGGAAACAGAATGTAAATCGGAGTTAAAACAAGCCCGCAAGGTCGCTCCGTGGAGCGGCCTGCACGTACCCAACTATGTGTGAATTAATATATAAACTAGCCGAAACCCGTGGAACATCCACGGAAGGGAGGATGTGGTGTATGGATAGATAGAGTGTACCATTATGGATGGCATAGGGGATTTGCTTGTCCGAGTAAGAGTTAGGAAGAAAGATGAGAATGAAGAGTGCGTATATGAACAACGTATTTATTGCAATCTACTTAAATGACAACGCTACGATGTACTTTTGAAAAATGAATGGATTCGTAATAGGAATCGGCATAGCACCACTCTGGGATTGTCCACTCAGTGAAACGGCTTGGTGTCGCCTTCGCCTGTCCAATCAGCGGACGGCTTGCTTCGCCTTCGCCCAGCAGACGCCAATACAATGGCGTCGTAAGATGGCGTCGTATCGGCAGTTAATCCGATGCTTTTGGGCCCCAACGTCGGCTAATTCAGATTTTTCGAGTATGGCTGGAGGTGATAAACAAAGAGCGCGGTTCGTAGATCATAAATCCATTAGTGCCGTGGGCATCGGGTCACTGGGTGCGGCGTAAAAGGGATAACAAAGTCGAGTCCTTACGCTATTATTATATAGATAACAACTCGCGGTCTGAGGTAACTCGGCTAAAAATTATCCGATTTGCACCAAATAAAGTTTATGAATGGTTGCACAGACCCTACTTCTCACTAAAAGTGGAAACGGAATGTAAATCGGAGTTAAAATAAGTGTTTGTTTTGTATCAAGCAAATGCACGTGGAGCATGCTTGCGAGCGAGCTGCGTTCTGGAGGTGACGTCACATGGATTACGTCATCGGCTTTGAGGTATGGGGCAGAATTTTTAGGGGCGTTCCCAAGTGGTTCGGTTTTCTTTCATTTTTAATGTTTCAGAGTGAATATAACAAAAAATCAATGCCATATTTGAATTCACCATAAAAAGACATTTAGATGACATCAAATGCATTTTAAGTGAGATTCCATGGCTGTGGACCTTTAAGAGCTATCTATATAATAATCTATATAATAATAGCGTAAGGACGCGACTTTGTTATCCCTTTTACACCGCACCCAGTGACCCGAGGCCCACGGCACGAATGGATTTACGATCTACGAACCGCGCTCTTTGTTTATCACGTACAGACATACTCGAAAAATCTGAATTAGCCGACGTTGGGACCCAAAAGCATCCGATTAACTGCCGATACGACGCCATATTACGACGCCATCGTATTGGCGTCTGCTGGGTGAAGGCGAAGCAAGCCGTCCGCTGATTGGACAGGCGAAGGCGAAAGCAAGCCGTCCACTGAGTGGACAATCCAGAGCATGCATTTGTGCCGGTGTCGGCGATCGTTGTGCATATACGCACTCTTCATTCTCATCTTTCTTCCTAACTCTTACTCGGACAAGCAAATCCCCTATGCCATCCATAATGGTACACTCTATCCATACACCACATCCTCCCTTCAGTGGATCTTCCACGGGTTTTGGCTAGTTGTTAATAAAACGCATCAAAGGTCTGGACAAAGAAATAAAATATGGAACAGAAAATGACGAGGTAAGTGAGAGATGAATGATTTGAAGTACGAGGACAGCACCCAAACAACTTCTTGATATCCCTCCAAACTTGCGGAGATGAATATTTTCCTGCAATGCAAAGCAGCAATGTGCTTTATACCAACAAACAACAGGTATTTAAACTCTCGATGCTCAAAACAGCTCCGTAAGCTCGATGAGCAGGCAGCACCGTAAGCTCGATGCCCAGGCAGCTCCGAACAGCTCGATGAGCAGGCAGCTCTGAACAGCTCCGTAAGCTCGACGACCAGGCAGCTCTGAAGAGCTCGGTAAGCTCGATGCCCAGACAGCTCGGTAAGCTCGACGAGGAGGCAGCTCGATAAGCTCAATGAGCAGGCAGCTCCGTAAGCTTGATGCCCAGGCAGCTCTGAAAAGCTCCATAAGCTAGACAGCCAGGCAGCTCCGAACAGCTTGGTAAGCTCGATGCACAGACAGCTCGGTAAGCTCGACGACGAGGCAGCTCGGTAAGCTCGATTCCCAGGCAGCTCCGAACAGCTCGGTAAGTTCGACGAACAGGCAGCTCTAAACAGCTCGATGAGCAGGCAGCTCCAAACAACTCCGTAAGCATGACGAGCAGGCAGCTCCGAACAGCTCCGTAATGTTGACAACCAGGCAGCTCCGAACAGTTCCATAAGCTCGACGACCAGGCAGCTCCGAATAGCTCGGTAAGCTCGACGACCAAGCAGCTCCTTAAGCTCGATGACCAAACAGCTCGGTAACCTCAATGAGCAGGCAGCCCTGTAAGCTCGACGAGCAGGCAGCTCCGAACAGCTCAGTAAGCTTGATGACCAGGCAGCTCCGAACAGCTCAGTAAGCTCGATTCCCATGCAGCTCCGAACAGCTCAGTAAGCTCGACGACCTGGCAGCTCCGGACAGCTCCGTAAGCTCGACAACCAGGCAGCTCCGAACAGCTGGGTAAGGTCAACGACCAGGCAGCTCCGAACCGCTCAGTAAGCTCGACGATCAGGCAGCTCCATAAGCTTGATGAGCAGGTAGCTCCGAACAGCCCCATAAGCTCGACGAGCAGGCAGCTCCGAACAGCTCCGTAAGCTCTACGAGCAGGCAGCTCTGAACAGCTCCGTAAGCTCGACGAGCAGGCAGCTCTGAACAGCTCCGTAAGCTCGACAAGCAGGCAGCTCTGAACAGCTCCATAGGCTCGAGAAGCAGTCAGCTTCGTAAGCTCGATGAGTAGACAGCTCGAAGCTCGACGAGCAGGCAGCTCCAAACAGGTCCGTAAGCTCAACGACCAGGCAGCTCCAAACAGCTCGGTAAGCTCGACGACCAGGCAGCTCCAAAAAGCTTCGTAAGCTCGACGACCAGGCAGCTCCAAACAGCTCGGTAAGCTCGACAAGCAGGCAGCTCCAAACAGCTCGGTAAGCTCAACAAGCAGGCAGCTCCGAACAGCTCAGTAAGCTCGACGAGCAGGTAGCTCCGAACAGCTCCGTAAGCTCAACCAGGCGTCTCTGAACGGCTCCGTAAGCTTGACGAGGAGGCAGCTCCGAGCAGCTCCGTAAGCTCGACGACCAGGCAGCTCCGAACAGCTCCATATAGGCCATGGGCCACATATGGTCCACGAGCATCCCCCCCACCTCTAAACCAAACCAACTTTTTTTGAAGCCCAGAGGCATACTAAACACGATTCCAAATGTTACCAAGAAAAATTTAGGGATGCAATGCCCATTTCGGCTCAACAAAGTAGGGTACCCTCATAATTATGCCGACGCTCTCCGACGTCGACCGAACTTTGACTACTGATTATAATCTTCCACCAGAGGCCTCAAATAGCTCCTATTTCAATATATGATATACCAAATGAAAGATTATGAGCTGTTCTTTTTGAATATGTGGTAAATGAAACTATTGGGACAACTAGTTAAATAAACAGCTCTGCGGAACACAATAATTCAACCCGCGACTGCTTCTTCAATGAAATATTGGTATTTATTTCACAATCAGATTTTTTAACATTTATTTACATGGAAACTTTTCAATGTTGTATTAATCTCTTCATCGTGTATTACATTTGCTTTCAGGCGATACCTTCATATTTTTTCTAACAAGAGCCAATCTGAAATAACAGCCATTTGAATGTTTTAGATTCAACGTTTTGGAACGTTAACATGTACTATATTAACAATCCAGTTGCACAGCAATACCTATATTACATAACGTTTTTATATGCATATATACTAAACTGATTTTAAATTTCTTTTGTTGAGAATACAAGATACTAAGCAAACATGTTTATTTATTTTAATCAATAGTTGTGACTCTATCCAATATGGCCATCACATAGTGCCAAAAATCGCTTAACCCTCAAAGCTTTGACAAAGAGAATGTACACATATTCTGCTAAACATGTTTGTTACACACACAATACTAAAAAAACCACACACACACACACCCCTAAACACACACACCTACACACACACACACACACACACACACACACACACACACACACACACACACACACACACACACACACACACACACACACACACACACACACACACACACACACACACACACACACACACACACACACACACACACACACACACACACCAATAAGCCGTTTGCCCGGGTGTGGTGCCCACAGCCATCGGCGGTCACAGACACACAGACATTTCATTTTGAATTATACATATCAAATATAACATAAAACACAGGAACACATCTGGTTAATCAATTACATTATAGACAAATTTGAAACATGGATAAACATGATTTAGTGTTCATTCTATGTCACTGTCTGTTTCATCTCCATCCAGGGTACTGTTCTCAGCCATGAGTGCATCATCATCATCATCGTCGTCGTTATCGTCGTCGTTGACTGTACCAGGAGCAACGGTACGGGCTAGATCCGAGAGTTGTGCAGGCAACATAGTTCCGTCATACCACAGAGGTTCGAGATGCTCGTCTGTTTGTGTCCATCCGTGGCCATTGTGTGCCAGCGGAACATCAGGTTTAGGGATATGTGCTCGTTTCCAGATTCCCACTTGATAGTTGACTCGCGCAATGTGCTGAAGCAAGCTTCTTCTACAGGGAGGTAAAGTGGCCATGTCGATGTTTTGTGAAGGCGTTAGTATCTCATCACGAGCACATAGCTCATTTATCCTGAGGAGTCGCAGGTCATCCACTTTTAAAACCCTTGGTCTACCATAGATGGCACATGTGAAGGCTTCAAGGTCATCCAGAAGCTGTGAAGGAATGTCCCAAGTATCACCCAGCTGTGCCAACACTGGAACATATCGAGGGATTTTCAGCAGTGTTTTCATAGGCTTTACTTTTCCTATCCCTCTGAATGCACTTGTTGTATCACAGCCGCAAAAGGCATGCAGAGCCATGAGAGCCGTGCAGTATTCGTGGGAGTAGTTATGGGCCAGTTCTGAGATATTGATCAGCTTCTTTTTATTCCCTGTTCCTGTGTCAAAGAGGACTGTGATATCAGCCAGTCGGTGTGCATAGTGCAATAGAATGAAGAAGACGTCTGTGTCAGGACTTTTCACTCGCACATAGTTGAAGTTCTTGCTTTGAGCATACTCACAGTAGAGTATAATCCTCGAGTCTGTTTCTTCTTGTGATGAGGTCATCGAATCTAATAAGTGTGATGAAGTTGTTGTCCCATCTTCAGATGTCAGCTTATGTGGCACCCCATCACATATCAGTATCACGTTTCGTCCATGAAGCTTTGAGGCATACTCATCCGTTCTCCACAACCTGAGCAACATCTGGATAAATTGAAGTTTGTTCTCGTCATTTGACAGGAACTGTTTCCAGTCTGGAGGCTTCTTGGTCGCTCCTCCTTTGATGATCAATTTGTTCCCAACACCTCTCCTCTTCCGTTCCATTGCTTTAACAGAGGTTGGCAGGTACATGTCTGTGCTGAATATGACGTTGTCATCTTCTGAACTGTGTCTTCTGAAGCTAATTGATAGGCTTTTCGAACAGCTGAATCGACATTAATTTGAGTATTGTATACCAAGTATGATTGGAAATCTCCCATTTGACAAAATCCCAGGCTCCTTTGGTAAGCATCATATTTCTCGAGCTTCTTCTTGAGGTTGGTGCTCCTGAAGTTGGGATTCGGGTGTGGACTGTCCTGAAGCCTATTGGTGTAGACCTTCAGCAAGACAGATAGCTTCATAATTTTCTTCTCAGCAATAATTTCTTTGCCAACCACTTTTGTCACTTCTGCCATTGCCATCTGGTGAGCTTTTTCTACTTCACGCTGTCTCTCTTGTTCATCAAGTCGATCACTTCGCCATTTTTCAGGGTTCTGTGTGTATCTGTTTCGACATGACCTGTGAAACTTTGCTTCACATGCAAAGAGGTCATGCCCCCTGATGCGTAAAAGGAGAGTTTCATCATTTCGCACCTCTGCTACATCAATGACATGTTTCCAGCCTTCCCGTTCAAAGTCTATGAGGCCTTCGGTTGTCCAGCTGCCTTGGATTTTTACTTTCTTTCTTGCTTCTGACCTGCAGAAGATACAATCAGCATGGAAGATAATGTGATCACTAGATGATCGGCGGGTTGATCGGGATTCTGGCAAAGATGATGTTTCTGCTTCTTTTAAGCGGTTCAGATTCATCGTAAAACGTTGATAGCATTCCCGGTGAAAACCATGCACTTCTTCAATAATGTCAGGTAGTTTTCTGCATGATTCTTCAAGTCGATAGGGTGAATCTTGAGGTTCAGCCATTCTTCTACGCTTGATCTCCTTCAACTTTTCCATCTTCAGTTCCGGATCCTTTACATTCGTCATCAGCTGTATTGGTCCATACTTCAGCCCTGGTACGTGTATGATGCAAATGGGTTCCGTGTCAGATGTACAATGCTTTCGCTTCTTGTGGGATGTCGAAGCCATGGTTAGATGCACGGTTCTCCAAGTATAGATGTCAGCATCGCAGTCTAAGTCCTACTCGCATCTGAAAGTACACATAAAATAAGAATTAAAAAAGCAGTTACTATTTGGCTTAAGTTAATAACAGGGGTTATTTATCCATATATCAAGATATCCATTATTTATAATTAGTATAATCTGCAAATAGAAAACTTAAATATGTAAATTGACAGCAGTTAAACTTAATTAATTCAAATGGTTGTTACCTGTTTTCTTCCATATTGAGGAGAGATCTTAACTATGTATTTAAAACATTCATTTGTGGAAAATGAATCTGAAATGCAACTAAAATAGGCATGGGTTACATATTCATTTCTTTTAGTGACAATCCCCATAGTTGTAGGAGAGGGCACTGTCATGTCACTTTTGGTGGCAAATTTGGATTTTGCTAGCTAGTGACAATTTTTCTTGTGATCTAAAAAGTGAATCAATTAATTACAATGCATATAAAAACATTACGGGATCATGCCGATGGGTATTGCCTGCATAACTGGATTGTTAATATAGTACATGTTAACGTTCCACAACGTTGAATCTAAAACATTCAAATGGCTGTTATTTCAGATTGGCTCTTGTTAGAAAAAATATGAAGGTATCGCCTGAAAGCAAATGTAATACACGATGAAGAGATTAATACAACATTGAAAAGTTTCCATGTAAATAAATGTTAAAAAATCTGATTGTGAAATAAATACCAATATTTCATTGAAGAAGCAGTCGCGGGTTGAATTATTGTGTTCCGCAGAGCTGTTTATTTAACTAGTTGTCCCAATAGTTTCATTTACCACATATTCAAAAAGAACAGCTCATAATCTTTCATTTGGTATATCATATATTGAAATAGGAGCTATTTGAGGCCTCTGGTGGAAGATTATAATCAGTAGTCAAAGTTCGGTCGACGTCGGAGAGCGTCGGCATAATTATGAGGGTACCCTACTTTGTTGAGCCGAAATGGGCATTGCATCCCTAAATTTTTCTTGGTAACATTTGGAATCGTGTTTAGTATGCCTCTGGGCTTCAAAAAAAGTTGGTTTGGTTTAGAGGTGGGGGGGATGCTCGTGGACCATATGTGGCCCATGGCCTAATAAGCTAGACGACCAGGCAGCTCTGAACAGCTCGGTAAGCTCGAAGAAGAGGCAGCTCCATAAGCTCGATGAGCAGGAAGCTCCGTAAGCTCGATGCTCAGGCAGCTCCGAACAGCTTGGTAAGCTCGACGAGCAGGCAGCTCCGAAGAGCTCCGTAAGCTCGACAAGCAGGTAGCTATGAACAGCTCCGTAAGCTCGACAAGCAGGCAGGTCTGAAAAGTTCCATAAGCTAGACGACCAGGCAGCTCCGAACAGCTCGGTTAAGCTTGATGCCCAGACAGCTTTGTAAGCTCGACGAGGAGGCAGCTCCGTAAGCTCGATGAGCAAGCAGCTCTGTAAGCTCGATTCCCAGGCAGCTCCGAACAGCTCGGTAAGCTCAACGAACAGGCAGCTCCGAACAGCTCCGTAAGCTTGATGAGCAGGCAGCTCTGAACAGCTCCATAAGCTGGATGAGCAGGCAGCTCCAAACAGGTCCGTAAGCTTGACGAGCCAGCAGCTCCGAACAGCTCCGTAATCTTGACGACCAGGCAGATCTGAACAGCTCTGTAAGTTTGACGTCCAGGCAGCTCCGAACAGCTCTGTAAGCTCGATGACTAGGCAGCTCCGAAAGGCTCCGTAAGCTCGATGACCAAGCAGCTCTGTAAGCTCGACGACCAAACAGCTCAGTAAGCTCAATGAGCAGGCAGCTTCATAAGCTTGATGAGCAGGCAGCTCCGTAAGCTCGACGAGCAGGCAGCTCCAAACAGCTCTGTAAGCTTGACGAGCAGGCAGATCCGAACAGCTCCGTAAGCTTCACGGCCAGGCCGCTTCGAACAGCTCTGTAAGCTCGATAACTAGGCAGCTCCGAATGGCTCCGTAAGCTCGATGACCAAGCAGCTCCATAAGCTAGACGACCAAACAGCTCGGTAAGCTCAATGAGCAGGCAGCTCCGTAAGGTCGATGAGCATGCAGCTCTGTAAGCTCGACGAGCAGGCAGCTCCAAACAGCTCTGCAAGCCTGACGACCATGCAGCTCCGAACAGCTCCATAAGCTCGACGACCATGCAGCTCTGAACAGCTCCATAAGCTCGACGACCAGGCAGCTCCGAACAGCTCCATAAGCTCGACGAGCAGGCAGCTCCAAACAGCTCCGTAAGCTCGATGAGCAGGCAGCTCCAAACGGCCCTGTAAGCTCGACGAGCAGGCAGCTCCGAATGGCTCCGTAAGCTCAACGACCAGGCAGCTCCAAAAAGCTCAGTAAGCTCAACGACCAGGCAGCTCCAAACAGCTCCGTAAGCTTGATGAGCAGGCAGCTCCGAACAGCTCAGTAAGCTTGATGAGAAGGCAGCTCCAAACAGCTCTGTAAGCTCGACGAGCAGGCAGCTTCGAACAGCTCGGTAAGCTCGACGAGCAGGCAGCTCCGAACAGCTCGGTAAGCTTGACGATCAGGCATCTCCGAACAGCTCCGTAAGCTCGAGCAGGCAGCTCCAAACAGCTCGGTAAGCCCGACAGGCAGGCAGCTCTGATCAGCTCAGTAAGCTCGACGACCAGGCAGCTCAGTAAGATCGACGACCAGACAGCTCCGTAAGCTCGACGAGCAGGCAGCTTCGAACAGCTCCGTAAGCTCGACGAGCAGGCAGCTTTGAACAGCTCCGTAATCTCGACGAGCAGGCAGCTTCGAACAGCCCCGTAAGCTCGACGAGCAGGCAGCTCCGAACAGCTCGGTAAGCTCGACGATCAGGCATCTCCGAACAGCTCCGTAAGCTCGAGCAGGCAGCTCCAAACAGCTCGGTAAGCCCGACAAGCAGGCAGCTCTGATCAGCTCAGTAAGCTCGACGACCAGGCAGCTCCGTAAGCTCGACAAGCAGGCAGCTTCGAACAGCTCCGTAAGCTCGACGAGCAGGCAGCTTTGAACAGCTCCGTAATCTCGACGAGCAGGCAGCTTCGAACAGCCCCGTAAGCTCGACGAGTAGGCAGCTCCGAACAGCTCGGTAAGCTCGATGACCAGGAATCTCCGAACAGCTCCGTAAGCTCGACGAGCAGGCAGCTACGAACAGCTCGGTAAGTTTGGCGAGCCGGCAGCCCTGGGGTGGTCGGCGTCGTCCACGGGGTGGTCGGCGGGGCGTCGTCCACGGGGTGGTCGGCGGGGCGTCGTCCACGGGGTGGCCGGCGTCGTCCACGGGGTGGCCGGCGTCGTCCACGGGGTGGCCGACGTCGTCCACGGGGTGGCCGGCGTCGTCCACGGGGTGTTCGGCGTCGTCCACGGGGTGTTCGGCGTCGTCCTTTGGGTGGTCGGCGTCGTCCACGGGGTGTTCGGCGTCGTCCTTTGGGTGGTCGGCATCGTCCTCGGGGTCGAGGCATTATTATATCGACTAAACGACGACGTCTTCGGAAACACCCATGGATCCCAACAGCAATTGTGTTTTCCCCCAAACCTAAACAACTCAACTTCCAGCTGTTGTTCGTCCTGTCGAGCCTTTCCGTGTTTACTTTATTGTCGGATTTGCTGGGCATTCCCTCGACGGGATTTCTTTGAACAACGTCCTCGTTTTCATTCACTTTGACAGATCAAAAGCTTGGAACAACTTGCAGTTTAAGCTCAGACGAGCATTTCCACGGCTTGAACGTATTCTGATCACGTTCTCTTCGCGTAATTGAACAAACACAGGTTGATAATTTCATCTTGGCCAGTTAGAAAAAAAAGTACACCTCAACTTTTAAACATGCAATCGTTTATTACAACGTAAACAAACACACAATGAAAGAGGCGTGGCTTCAACGTATCCCGGCATGCTTCACGCTTCAAATGTGTAGCTTCTTGTTGTTTATGGATATTTATTTCCTCCACCGAATATATAATCTTTAAAAAAATCTTTATTAAGGCTGGCTTCGATGGACTACATCATCCGTGCCTGGAGCCTTCTACATTAAAAAAAAAAAAAATCACCTGACGTTTTAAGAGCAAACGGGTTCTCTTCCTCAGAGGTGGTGAGTGTGGTGTGGTGGTGAAACCACTGAACTGAAAATATATCAGTTCAATTGAGTGGGTGAAACCGTGAGATATTGTTGTAAGTTAATTGTGTCAATTTGCTTTAATGTGATATTTGAAGTTTTAAAAATATACATCCGGATCCGGAAGGGCGGAGCTTAGTGAACAATGGAGATGGAATGGAGATGTCGTGCCGGCAATGGAGATGTTTGGTGTGATTGCTGCTGCCTGCTGAACGATTTTGATTTTCGCTTGCAATAAACCTTTGTTAATGAACTTCAAGGAGTGATACTGGATCCTGGGGACATTACATAATTGGCGACGAGGAAAACTACATTCTTGAAATGGCGGTTTATGGAAAATTGACGAGTTCCAGCCGGAGAGAGAGTCCTGGGAGGCCTACATTGAGAGACATTCGTTCTACTGTGAGGAGAACTAGCTCACCGATGAGAACAAAAAGAGGGCGATATTATTGTCTATCGTTGGAGCAGAAGTATACCAGGTAATACGATCGTTGGTGTCTCCTTCCAAGCCTGGAGAGGTAGCATACGAGTAGATTGTGAAGACTGAAGTGAAGAGGGTGAAGGAACATTATTCTCCCAGGGCACATAACATCTTCGCACGGTTTCGGGTGAGGGTGTGTGTGCAGCAGACGGTTTCGGGTGAGGGTGTGCGCGCAGCAGCTGGTTTCGGGTGAGGGTGTGAGCGCAGCAGCCGGTTTGGGTGAGGGTGTGAGTGCAGCGGCCGGTTTCGGGTGAGGGTGTGTGTGCAGCAGCCGGTTTCGGTTGAGGGTGTGTGTGCAGCAGCCGGTTTCGGTTGAGGGTGTGTGTGCAGCAGCCGGTTTCGGGTGAGTGTGTGAGTGCAGCTTTCGGGTGAGGGTGTGAGCGCAGCTTTCGGGTGAGGGTGTGAGCGCAGCAGCCAGTTTCGGGTGAGGGTGTGAGCGCAGCAGCCAGTTTTGGGTGAGGGTGTGTGTGCAGCAGCCGGTTTTGGGTGAGGGTGTGTGCAGCAGCCGGTTTCGGGCGAGGGTGCATGTGCAGCATCCGGTTTTGGGTGAGGGTGTGTGTGCAGCAGCCGGTTTCGGGTGAGGGTGTGTGTGCAGCAGCCAGGACAGGCTATAAGTATAAGTGCATACCTCACGAAACTTCGAGAAATGAGTGAGCATTGTGAGTATTTCTTGAGCATAATCTAGTTGCCCTGGAATAGACTGTGCCCAATTTTTAACTCTCCAGGCCCAAGGCCTCCATTATGACGTCATAATTCGACAAGTACAAAATTTCATCCAATCAAGATGCAATTTCTTGAGTGCCATGTCGGCATAAACAGGTGGAGAAAAAAAATAATGATGACGTCATCGGTCACGTGGTTCAGCCGCCATCTTGGAAAAACTTTGCACCTCTATATCTCCGAAAGTGCTGAATCTTACTTTAATTCACCAAATGTCCGTCCGTCTGTCTGTCCGTCCGTTCGAAGGTACCGCAAAAGCGGCTGTACCGATCCCAACGATATTTTGGGTGGGTAATCCTGGGATCTCCTGGAGTAAAATAGGCTATATTGCTTTTCCAATTTCAGCTTTGGCCTCCAGCATTTTCAGGTTTGGACTCCTGCATAACGTTATTTTCCCGGGTGCCGCACAAACGGCTGCACCGATCGCTGCACGGCTGCACCAATCGGACTCGGTGACCTCGGACAAAGAGCTTTTATAAGGACATGGGTTGAATCCCTGCTTGAGAGAATGCCAACCCCCTCCCCGCCATCACGGCCATCTCTCCAACTCGCAATCCCACGAGATATGCGGAAAGGACGACCCAAAACCAATTATCATCTTTTTGATTCGTATATAGACATTAAAAGTAAATAATGACCTCGGCCAAAGTTCAAACGATGCGGGTTTAATCTCTACATGAGAGAATTCCACATTGCTATTTGGGCGGTGAATACGCTAACAGATCGCTGTCTCCATCGATCTTGCCGAGGCCGTAACACCTATCGGCTCAAAATCCTTTTAACTGTTGACTTGGTAGTTTTTACAATGAAGGAAATATTAACAATGTTGTTAAAAGTTTATTTTGTGATTGGAGATATGTTGTTTGAAATGAAAAAAAGAGATATCGAGTTTTTTTTTTTTTTTCTTTTTTGTTTTTTGTATACAAGATCGAGGCTCGTGAAAGAGCGAACATTAATCACACAGAAAGACAAACAGACACATAAAACAAATAACATCGGGAGCGGTAGACAAGATGGGGAGAGAGGGGGAAGGACACAAACACAACATTTGAGAGCAGGGACCGAGAGACATGGAGACATCGAGAGAACTGTGGGAGGGAGAGGGCTTTGGGGGGAGGCATGGGAAGGGGGGGGGGGGTGGGAGAGGTATAAAACATATGGACACTGCCAGGACTTCCAGGAAAGAAGTTGGAATTTCAAACAAGGTGGATCTGGGGTGAATTAGTGGGGGTAGAAAAGATCAAGGTTTTCGATGGGGGAAGATAAGAGATGGTGGTGAACAGCTGTTTTAAAGACCTGGAGGGAGGAGTGTGATTGAAGTGAGTGTGGGAGTTTGTTCCAGAGGCGGGAGAAAAGAGGAATGAAAGAGTGAAGGTGAGCAGAGAGCTGAGATTTCGGCAGTTTAACCATCGGAGGGTGGCTGGCAGATCTTGTGCGACCTGTAGGAATATTTGGGGGACAGAGCACAGAGAGAGCTGGGGGAGCAAGGCCAGAGAGGAGTCGGTAGAAGACAGAAAGACCACTTACCTGCCTGCGGTGAGTGAGTGAAAGGCCCTCAGAGATAGCTTCATCGCGGGAGATTCCAATGATTCTGAAAGCTTTGGATTCAACAGCGTGAAGCCGAGCCAGGTGTGAGGCAGGAGCACCAGCCCATAGGGGAGAACAGTATTCCATTGAGCTGCGGATGAAAGCCTTGTATGTGGTGAGGAGCTCAGGTGTGCCTAGGAAGGACTTCGCACGACAGAGGATGCCCAGTCGGCGACTGGCTTTGGAGGCCAGCTTGGAAATGTGGTTTTCCCAAGAAAGATCATGGCAGATAGTGAGACCCAAAAGCTTGAGCGACAGAACTTCTTGGAGAGGAGTTCAAGTGAATGACGACATGCCGTGATGGACATGATGGACACAATGACGACATGCCTTTCTGAATGTGAACTTCGCGGATCGCCATATGCAGATTCGCCACAGACCCACGATCGATGTTTCTATTCGTGAACGTACCCGTTTGTTTGCGAACGGGTACGTTTTTCATGGAAGTCATTCACGAACTTGCTGTCCATGTCTGATGTGCGACTGAAGGTGCTACAGGAATGTAGAATTTATTGGTTTCATGCTTTAGCATTCGCCGTATCTGCATTGCCTGTTTGCTCCTGGCCTCCCACTCGTGCGTAGCACGGGTATCTCACTAGTAGAAAAAATTGAGACATGGCTCATTGTAAAGAACTCTCCACGGGGAATAAAATATGTTAATGATGATGTCATAGGTGCCTCCATTATGACGTCATAATTCGACAAGTACAAAACTTCATCCGATCAAGATTAAATTTCTTGAGCATAATCGAGGAATAAATTAGTTTAGAAAAAAAAAAATGATGACATCATCGGTCACGTGGTTCGGCCGCCATATTTGTTTTAACAGAAAAGCCTTAAAAAGCACTGAAAATACATCATGGCAAGGGTTTGCAATCTCTGATTGCTCTTTTTCTTGTTGCTTTTAGCTATGGATGCCGGATAGCTCTGCAAGCGAAAATATGGTTGGGTCTGTGCGGCCCTTCCTTCTGGTACATAGCCTCTACCCGTGCCAAGACTTTCAGACTACCTCCTAGTGGTGCACTAGGGTAACAGTGCTCCTGAGGGTACTGGCTAAATGTCTGGAGGGTTGGTACTCAGAGTGGGTTGGTACCCCAGATGTGTAGTGTGCATGGCCCTCCATTATGAGGACTTACTATGACACATCAATCTAACCAGGGTAGGTGGAGCTCTTAGCCTTGGTGGGCTGTCCACCTCGGAGAAGGAAACTCTGATTGCAAATCCCCCTGCTGTCCTGTAGGGTATGTCTCTTAGTTTAGACAAAGGCTAGGTCCACAGCTGATTCTATGGTGGCGTCAGGAAGGACATCCGGCCACAAAAAACATGCCTCAAATATGCCTTTTGGCAAAGTGGCCATTAGGTGAATCACGGCGTACACATGCAAGCATGAAAACGTCCGTAAAACAATGATGATGATGATGATGATGATGTAGCACAGACATGATGGGACAAATGCTCACCTCATTTGTTGGTATTTGTATATCCTCGATGAATATCCTCATTTGCAATGCATTGCTGTTTACTTGGTTGTTCTTGACTTTTTCAAATGCTTAAATAACCAGAACGGCACTCAGTGGAGTGCATAGTCTTGCCTCACACGTTCATTCTGAACAAAAATTATGTCATTAACTGAACACACTACTATTAGTCAGGTTCACTATGTTTTTTCGTTCAAAATCATGGTAGATTAGCAAACCTATACATTTTTGGAAACGTTATTACATGGAAAATCTGAAAATCAATGTTTACATTTGCCAATTCCGACCAATTCGATTCGACCAATCGACCAATTCAATTCGACCATTCGACCATTCGACCAATCGCTTCGATCGACCATTCGACCATTCGATCGATTCGATTCGATTCGATTCATCGAAGTCGATTCGATCGACCATTCGACCAATTCGATTTGCCAATCAATTTGACCGACCTTTGCTTGTGTGGAATGGACTGTGAAAACGATGCGGACTATATTGTCGGATACGACACACAGGACAGTGATGACGAACTCTAAATGGCATATTCTGTAATCGTGTATGTTTGATGCCATTGACTGCCTGTGTATATTTTGTCATTGACTGCCTGGGTAGATGTGAAGTTATACTGACTGCATGTGTATATATGATTTTGCTGACTGCCTGTGTATGTTTGGTGATATGAATTATTGTGACACATTTTGATGTTATTAACTGCCTGTACAAAATGATAACATGTATTTGATTATGCAACTTATCGCGAATATAAAGACAGTATTTTGCAATTCAAAACCTTTGATTCGTGTCTTACCATTCCCCATAGCACTAATTTGATACTTTCATTGGATTCCTTGTCCCTGAAAGTATAGGTTTAGTATATTTTAAAAAGTTTTTAGGGTAATTAGAGGCAGAAATAGAACAAAATATGTATTTTACAGTGGCCATTTTGAAAATCCAAAATGGCCGCCATACAGGTATCTCTCCAAATGTAAACATTGATTTTTAGTTTCCTTATGCTATAACCTTTCCAAAAATGTATAGGTTTGCTAATCTACCATGATTTTGAACGAAATATAATTTATTGACATAGTGAACCTGACTATATTGTGGCCCACTGCTATTATGGCCCATATACCCGTACCATCCATGCAACCTATTAAGTCACATGGTTTCTTGGCATGGGTTAAGAGCGTCATAAATGTAATTCTTCACTCACATCGGGTCTAGATCAGATATAAAAGTTTCAGATTTTTTGGATAAGGATTTCAATTTAACTAATTAGGGCTGGAATACCACTTCTTGGATAATATCATCATTATCACCCTATATAACCCATGGGGAGCTGATGCTATATGCCAAGATTACATTTTTTAAAATTGAGTAGTTTCAGAGAAAATGATGTTTGATTTTTTTTCCTTTAATCCAATATGGCTGCCATACCATGTGACCCATGACATCAGAGTTAGCGATATACTATTCTCCATGGGGAGTGCCTCCTATTTTTAAAGCTTCACATAGATTGGGCAAGAGATTGCAGAGAAAACCATTTTAAAAGAGAAAATATATAGATGTGGGGGCGCGCGCGCGCACACACACACACACACACACACACACACACACACACACACACACACACACACACACACACACACACACACACACACACACACACACACACACACACACAACATTTTTGATGAAAACAAACATTTTTGGAAGATGCCACACAGGAAAATGAAACAGCAATAAATACAGCCCCAACAATTGCAAAAAAAGACTAAAGAAATATCAAGAAATATACACCAACCACTGGGAGAATGACAAAAGAGCAGGAAAATACAAAAAAAGAATTGGACAGAGTGGGGATAGACAATGAAGGCTCATTGGAATGTCTAAGAAGAGGTGAGCTCAACTGGGACGGTGAACGAATCATAATAAATGCCCAAGATCAAGGACACTACACCAATGGATTTAAAAAGATGGCGGGACTGAGCCAGACGGACAAGTATAGATTTTGCAAGACAGAAACAGAAAGTACTAGTCACCTGCTCTCGGGATGCAAAACACTATTATCAGAACAACTTTACACACAACGGCACAACAAAGAATGCAAAGTGATTCATTGGCACATCTGCAAATATTTAAATATCCCAGTACCAGAAAACATGGAAACATGAACCAAGGGCAATCATTGAAAATGAGGACATCATGCTCATGTACGACCTGATGATTCCATTGAGCGTGAACGTAGAAAACAAAGTATTGCGTCCGGACATTGTACTCAGGAACAAAAAGTAAAAGATTGATAATTGAGATATCACTACCCAACAATTTTGGCCTAAACAACGCAGAAGTCAAGAAAATGACCAAATATCTGGATCTCAAAAATGAGGTCAAGAGATCTTGGAAGCTGAAAAGCATCAAAATTGTACCAGTGATAATTGGAGCAACAGGAATGATAAAGAAGAACCTCACCGAGATTTTAAAAACCAACCCCGGGAATATTACCAAAAATTAACTACAACTGGAGGCAATCTGGGGTTCGGTGACGATCCTGAAAAGAGCCCTTGGAACAAACTCTGAAAAAGTTTGACCCAACGAAATGGCCTCTTCTTGTCGTCTTCGGCAACTGCTAAAATAACAAGATTGATGGGATATGAATACAATGATGCGATAGACAACTCCAAAGGCAGACTTCAATTGAGCAACACAGGATTTATTAGCCTCAAATAAATAATACTAGCAGGGACCCACGGAACGTAGTTCTGCGGAAAACTTTTCTTTTTGGGTGGTTAGGGGGGTGGGGGGGGTTGGGGGGGTAGGGGCTTAATATTAATAATGGGTAGCTCGGTCTGACTTCCAAAATTACCGTTTGTTAGTGTAGTTACAGTGAACGTGAAATCACAAATACAGTTAATGTTAATTATTTAATCACCCTTGTTTTTTGTTTTAGCCTAATATTTAGCCCGTGCGTGCGTGCGTGTGTCTGTGTGTCTGTGGAAGAAATCCACGCACTTGGGTTCCGTTTCGCTTTGTTACTCACATTTAAATATGGGATGTTTTTAGTTAATTGTAAACTACTGAAAAAAATTTAAGGTGGGGGCATTGTGTACATAATGATGGGAAGCTGTGACAGTTAAGGTGTATCTCCAGGTGGAATGTTGGATCAGCTGTGGGACCAGAATAATTCCTTTTATTCATTTTCTTAAAATTAAATTTTCATTCTTCTGTTAAAAGACCTTCCTTTATCGACATTCTTCCGCCCTTCAAGGCCTCCACATAATTTCATGGGTGAGAACCTAGTGAGTGGTCTAAAATGGAAATGAAAAGAGGAAGAGGAAGCGGTGGCTGAGAAAGGCAGGGTGGGAGAGAAAAAAAGGTGGGAACGAACGCAGAATGTGCTGCCCAGGTTTTCTTTTTGCGACAAATAACTCGGCTTGCGAGGGCTCGTGGAGTAGTTGAATGATCCCTCCATGGGTTGGAGACACACTCTGCGTGGAAGGGATACAGTGCATTCAGAAAGTATTCAGACCCCTTCACTTTTTTCACATTTTGTTATGTTGCAGCCTTATGCTGAAATCGTTTAAAATCTTTTTTTCCCTCATGAATCTACACTCAATACCCCATAATGACAAAGAGAAAACAGGATTTTAGAAAGTTTTGCAAATTTATTAAGAAGAAAAAACTGAAATATCACATCGACATAAGCATTCAGACCTTTTGCTATGACACTTGAAATTTAGCTCAGGTGCCTCCCATTTCCCTTGATCATCTTTGAGATGTTTCTACACCTTGATTGGAGTCCACCTGTGGTAAATTCAATTGATTGGACATGATTTGGAAAGGCACACACCTGTCTATATAAGGTCTCACAGCTGACAATTCATATCAGCAAAAACCAAGCCATGAGGTCGAAGGAACTGCCTGCAGAGCTCAGAGACAGGATTGTGTCAAGGCACAGATCTGGGGAAGCCTACAAAAAAATTCTGCTGCATTGAAGGTTCCCAAGAGCACAGTGGCCTCCATAATTCTTAAATGGAAGAAGTTTGGAACAACCAGGACTCTTCCTAGAGCTGGCGCCCGGCCAAACTGAGCAATCGGGGGAGAAGGGCCGTGGTAAGAGAGGTGACCAAGAACCCGATGGTCACTGGCTGAGCTCAAGAGATCCTGTGTGGAGATGTGAGAAACTTCCAGAAGGACAACCATCACTGCAACACTCCACCGGTCTGGGCTTTATGGCAGAGTGGCCAGACGGAAGCCAAACAGTTCAATCATGGTTTCATCAGACCACAGAATCTTGTTTCTCACAGTCTGAGAGTCCTTTAGGTGCTTTTTTGCAAACTCCAAGCGGGTTTTCATGTCTTTCACTGAGGAGATGCTTCCGTCTGGCCGCAAAATGTGAAAAAAGTGAAGGGGTCTGAATACTTTCTGAATGCACTGTAGGTGTGGAGGAGAGCCTATCGGTGCATGTGGCGTCATGCAGGGAAGAGGGAGGAAGCATTTGCTCCTCGGCGAGTATCATCTTGGCCAACCTGAGGCAACGTGCTGTTTCCTGGTTTTGCAAGAATTGCTCTGGTGCATTGGTCCATGAAGTTTGAGGACCCATCCCGAGAAAGAGAAGGGTGGTGACGCACCATCCTTTGGACCTGCGGCTGAGTCGAGGCCGTTAGAAGCTATCTCAAACAGGCCTGACTTTCCCACACCCTCTTTTTCTTTTCCTTATTATCTTTCTTTATACCATGGCAAATATTTTGTTATCCCTCCCCCCCCACCCCCCCCCCCCCCCCCCCCCACGCCTCTCCTTGGGATTAGATAGAGGATAGGGATATCCGGTGGGGCATTTTATTGTTTTATCCGCATTGTCTTGGCTCCTGTCTGTCTTTATTCAATCACTTATTCAGATTATCCGGTTAGACCTACCTCAAATTCCTAACAACTGTCAAGTTGATTTGGTAATAAAGTATTGAATCTTGAATCTTATACTTTACCCCCACATGTCTGTGGGAGTTTCCTCTGGTTTATTGTGTTGCTGGGTTGTATATCCTATGTTTTGGTTTATCCTGAGTAAAGGATTTGCATTCATTCCACTGTTTTGAATTTGCATTGCATTACTGGATTGGCATACATTTTTACCTTCGCAAAAGCGGAAGGTTATGTTTTGATCGCTGTGTATTTATTTGTATGTCTGTGTGTGTGTATGTTAATCGCATAACTCAAAAAGTATTCAACCGAATTGCATGAAATTTGGTGGGATGATTGGTTATTATACGGGACACATTTGATTAGATTTTGGGAAACAGATTTGCTCAAATTCTGACTATTTTTTTATGCCATGTGTTGGTGAGTGGGGTTGTAAAGTTGCATCAGCATTCAGATGTTAACTCCGCTCGGTCACATCTGACTGCCTAAATGGCGCGAACCGCACACGGGGAACGTATTGGCCTCCAGAATGTCAATTAGGGTCTCTGGAGCAATAGGCCGTACCCTGAGCCATCTACCCATCGGGCAGGTCGTAACAAATGCATATCCCTTTTTAAGGGGGAAGGTATGGTCGAGGTTGGGAGAGTTGTCACAATCAGGTTGGAGGTGTTTTTTCTGACTAATTGTTGCTTTGTGTTTGAACATGACAGGGACACAAAGGATACAAAGGAGAGGAAAACATATCTGGAGAGCCTGGAGAGAAGGTATGCATTGCATCTTTCTTCTCTTTGACATGTCCCCAATGATCTTCTTACTATGGACATTGTAAATCGATTGGTGAGTTGTACCCAACACAAGTTTTCATTATCTGAGACAACTAAATTTGTTAACATCTAAAGCCATTCACTCACATGTTATATCGTCTCTTTGGATTTGACAATACAATGTGCCTGCTGGACTCGGGGTTTATGGGTCCTCTGGGTCTTTTGGGTCCTCTGGGTCTTTTGGGTCTTATGGGGTTTTTGGAACCTCAGGGACCTTTGGGTATTTTGAGTTCTCGGGGACTTTTGGGTCACCTGGGTCTTTTGGGTCCTGGGGTATTTTTGGATCATCTGTGTCATTTTAGTCCTTTGGGTCCTTGGGATTTTTGGGTCCTCTGGGTCTTTTGGGTCCTTAGGGACTTTTTGGTCTTCTGGGTCTTTTTTATTGTGTTGTTATTATATATTCATTGTGTGATTTCGCTAACAATCGAACATTTCAGTGAAAAGGGAAAAATACAATGGTCTGTGTTGTTGTAGCACACCCCTTAAAAATGCAATGTATTGTTTTGTTTTGTGTAATTCAAATGACATGATTCATTGTTGTGCTTAAAAGTGACTGCATGCCAGGTACCTGGAAACGACATTGGTGGATTGAAGGAAAACCTGTCTTACAGGGGTATCGTGGTTATCCTGGACGAAGAGGTGTCAAGGGCAGGAAAGGCAGGAAGGTGAACAACTAGACAACATTTTATACTCACACTGATTTATTTATTGTGTCATATGTGTGTGCGGTGGTGAATTTCATATTGAGATACTCATTCTGTCAGCAAGATGCCATCAAGAAAGGCATGTGGCAACCTAGTGAAACTGGCAAAACAAGGGTTTATACTGTATAAAGAAATGTAATATTTGGATTGTAGCGTGGGTACAAGGCTGGCCAAGTTGTAACAACAATTGAGTGGCATTCCAGAAAGTTTGGCTTCAAATCCTGGTAAAGAGACTAGTTTTAGGGATTTCAACGCAAAGCTACAGGAATACAAGAACGAACAGCTACAATGCTTTTGGATTGTCAATAAAAACCCAGCTGGCTGACAAATTCTCTCCAAGGAGAGATGAATCTGCCTACGTTGCCAATTGGAAATTTCTCCTTGAGCCGTAGCATTGCCAACGGCCGGGAGGGTGGTTGAACTGTGGAAAACAGTTGATATACCGACACAATACACACCTAATACAGGCTGCAACAAGAGATGGTGCAAGTTACAAACGATGTGTAAAACATGCAAACATGATCATGCCATATTGAGTGGTGAGTAGTGACCTATTAGTGAAAACGCTGGACCCTTGGAAGTTGTGAATGAAGTGAATCTTGGAAGTTGTTGGTTCAAATCTGGTTGAAGGCAGCTGTATAAGTATTTGGATTCTAATCTTCGTAAGTCAAGCAAGTCTTAAGAGAATTGCCATGCCACTATTGGATTGTTGGGGGGAAAACCCAGTTGCCTCATTCATTGGCCTTCAGGGTTGGATAATCGGTATGCCCCACATGTTCTGGTCTGCGACTGATGCTAGTCTACCCATTGTAGTTGACTCTTATAAGTATCTCCTTCCCTTGTTAGAATGAAGTTGTTGAATGACTAAAGGTCCGACCCTTCTACTGTACTTTCCACTTAAACGAGATAATCAATGCCGCATCACTTGTGTATCTCCTTCAATGACACTGTAACATTTTTACTTATAATGTTGCCAAACATTACAAGCTGATCACCACATGATTCCACAAACGCACTTGCTTGTGAACCACGCTTGCTAACTCACAATTACACGACTTTCATGTTGTACTCATGTTGACTCTGCATCAGCAGCATGTTAACTGGGAGTGTCTGCTTCAGCAGACTGCGTTGCTGCTTCCCAGTACCCACCTGAACTGAAGAAATAATTGAGGAGAAGGGATACATGCCAGAGCAAGTCTTTAATATAGATGACGAGACAGGCCTGTTCTGGGAGAGGATGCCTTCCTGAACCTCCTCTCGAAGGAGGAGAAGTCTGTCTGCTCCAGGCTATAAGGCATCAAAGGGCAAGCTAACCTTTCTCTGCTGCATCAACACCTCCGATGACTGTATGATGAAACGGATACTCCGCTACAGATCACTGAACCCACATGCTCTGAAGGAGAAAAACAATAACCACCTTTCTGTCTTTTAGACGTCAAACCACATGGCGTGATTTACTGATGCTGTATTCATGGGCTTGTTTAACAGCTGCTTTGTCCATGAGGTGAAACGGTAACTCGTGGCAAATAATTTGTCCTTCAAAGTCCTACTCATCTTGGACATTGCACCCAGTCACCCAAAGGCAATCCATTTCGCACTCCCGAATGTGGAAGTCGTTTTCTTCCCGCCCATCACCACTTCCCTCCTGCAGCCCAAGGACCAAGGTGTAATAGCTACTTTCAAGAGCGATTACCTCTGGTGCACTTTTGGCAGCATCCTGGAGGCCATGGAGAACGACTCAACAATGACAGTTATGCAATTTTGTTAAAATTACAACGTTGCAGACTGCATCACCGACATTAAAGAGTCCTTGTCAACTGTCAATGCCTACTTGGGGAACATTTGCAATGAGGTAGTCAACCACTTCCAAGTATTCCCCACAGTTGAGGCTGGGATGCTTGCATTGCGGAGCTGGTGTGAGATGTGGGTGGTAACGGACTTCAGGAGCTTCAGGCCAGTGAGGTAGAGGAGCTAATGAGTTAACTGAATAGGACTTAGATGAGCTCTTAAAATCTACCATTGACGCCCAAAACAACGAATATGAGGATAAAGAGGTGGCAATATGTCCGAAGCTCACTCTTGCCAACCTCACCAACATCATGCCAGCAGCCCATAATCTCTCGGACATGGTGGTTGGACATCCCAAACCCAAAACCATGATATTTTCTACCCTCGTTAAACAACCCCACCCTAATCCCTCCTTCCAAATTTCCAGTTTTCCCTCTTGAGTTCCCTTCTGCATCCATCTTGTCCACCCCATGTATCTCCTCCTGCCCCTTCCTCCGTTCGTCCCCACACCCATTGTTTGTCTGCCCCTTCCTGTCGTGGCCTTTGGCTCTACTGTTGGTGTTTCCCTGTTCTCTCTGCTGTTCCTTTGGGTCCGTTGCGTCCTGATCCCTTCAGTGTACTCGTACTAGCTCTTACACGAGCCTTGAGTATGTATATATACAATAATAACTTTAATTACAAAGATGCTTGTTTTAAAAGCCCTCTTTCTGCGATTGAAGAAGAAGATGCACGAATGTGAGCTTTATGTAGCGGTTCCTACGGTAACATTTATTATTCTACGACAGCAGGAACCCTTTTTCTGTTTAGAAGGACACGAGCAGCACACAAACAACCACAGCCATGACACCAATTACGTGCTATAAAACTTTACTAAACTACATAAGGTACATACCTCTTTTCATGTGCTTTGCATTATTTTACATCCTCATTGCAATTCACAGATAGATATTCAATATGTTTGTGAAGCACAATGTGCTTCCCATTGTGTTTTGAATATTTGACATTATGCTTAAAAATGAATTATCTTGCACATAATGAGCAAATAGTAGGTGAATAAAACAAATCTCACGTTAATTAACTGTTTTCAAATATATTTAGTGTTATGAAGATGACCAGCTATGTGTAAGTGCTTCAACGAAACACATCACATTGCAAACATAAATAATTTCATGTCACTGATTGTTAATCATCTCTCGTAATTTGCAATTGATGGAGCCTTTTTATTATTTCTTGTCATAATACCATCTCTATAATTTCCCTCAAAGGGTGAGAAAGGTGAACCTGGATTTTATGGACTTCCGGGGCTGCGGGTGAGTGTATTCCAAGTTGGCATGTGTTACAAAAATCAGGAAAAACCAAGATGAATCATTATCTTGGTCATCAATTATATATATTGTATTTTTGGTGTATAAGTCGACGTGCCGTATAAGTCTAATTGGCTACTTTTCCCATTTTCTTTCTTTCCTTCATTCATGGATAAGTCGATTTTGAGTACAAGATAATCAAGTAAATTCCGACTTCTTTCCTGGAAGTCCTAGCAGTGACCATGTGTTATATACCTCTCCCAGCCCCCTTCCCGTGCCTCCTCCCCCCAAGCCCTCTCCCTCCCACAGATCTCCCAATGTCCCTGCTCTCAAATGTTGTGCTTGTGTGCTTCCCTTTCTCACCCCATCTTGTCTCCTGCTCCCTTTATCTTATGTTTTATGTGTCAGTTTGTCATTTTGTGATTAATGTTAGCTCTTACACGAGCCTCCATCTTGTATACAAAAAAAAAAGAAAAAAAGGATGAAGCTCGATCAAGTGCAGTAGTTAGAAAAACTGTCAGTGAGTCAGAACAGTGTTAATTCCTCCCTGACACTATCACAACGCATCCCCAATTAGCTACTTCCAGGGTCATGAATATTAATGAGCTGTTTTGTGCATATTATTTGAACTAGCAAGTTACCTGTGCCCACACCGGATTTTAAATGGGTAGGAATGGGGGTGGCAAAAATGCAAATGGCATCTTCTGTCATCGAGCCGGCAAGCAGGGAGCAACAATTCGCATTTATTGCCACGTTTGATGCAATTTAAATGCTCTAATGGTGGTGAGGTGCTTCATTTGAAATTGTTTGTTCGACATATGTGACTTTTTGATTCCGAGGGTCCGTAATAAAAATTTGTATTGGTGTCAAAGCCAGTGACCAATTGCAAATTAAAAGTAGGATTACTTTGTGGGACCACCTTTTGGATAAATTTTTCTTAACAACCAACAACTTAAAAGCTGCCGAGTACAACTTGTGCCTCTTTGCAGGAGGAATTTTGAGATGATGTAGTAAGGTTGGATACATATGATTAGGTTTGAAAAGGATGGACAAACGTAATTGGTGAGTGCATGCTCGTTGTTGATTGGATAATTTTTCATGCATCAGTGAGTAGATTAACATTTAATTACTCACCCAATCAGCAAACGCTCCGGGCAAGTCCATTCTGTGTATAAGTCGAGGCCCGGACTTCTGGGACAAAAGGCCGGTATCGACTTGTACACCAAAAACACAGTATTTAAATGTCTTTAAAGCTTTTGTATGTTGATTTTAATAGTATATAATAACCCTTGCCCAAAACCTCTTCCTAAATTACTTTTGGAACACTAACCAAGTCAATTATATCAGCCCGCTGTGTGAATTTGCATTGAAGCCAAAATAAAATAGTAATCAATGTCATTTTATAATTCATCCTCTTTGGCAAAAAACCTTTTTTTCATGCAACATCATTTCATTCTTCAAAATGTGTGCATGTATATACGTGTATCATGTATATGTACAGATTGTTTCTTAAAGACCCGGCCAACATTGGCATGTGTACCAACCTGGTGCCGGCTTGGGATCCTAGTATCCTGGGTTCGAATCCCGGTCGATCGCTGAATTAACGCCAGGTGGGTTGACTCAGCCTGTCATCCTTCCAAGGTCGGCAAATTGAGTCCCAGTTCACTGGTAATTCCTTGTGTGTGGCAAGAGCCGACTAACAGGGTTGGCGGCAGGAAGGGCATCCCGGCCATAAAACATTGCTTCAAAAAGGGGACCACGGTATCCAAAAAAGGCCAACCCCTGCTATGCAGGGGAAAATGGCCTCTAAAGGCCGTTCTTCTTTTTTCTTCTCTTTGACAAAAAAGTCTCTGTGAACTCGGTGATATTGATATCGCACACAAGGGCAATCTTTCCACTGGGGATGGGCAATTTGCAAGGTCATTCAGCACTCCGATTATAAAGAAGAACTCTCATGCGTACGGGGGAACATCTACAAGAATCCAAGATGTTCCGTAACAGAATAATTAATAACAGCCAGGATTTCAAAATTTGAACATACACCAGTGGTACATTTTACAATGACAGACTTTCAACCTGTCAGCTCTAATTTTCATAATAGAGGTTGCATATTTCCCACTATGCAATAATTATACTTGATGTCACTATTACTCCCAGGACCATGGAAAACAACTGTAGTCTGAGTGAATAAGCTGTCTAGCTAGCTCTGCTGTGATTGATACAAGATTGATGTTGGTGTACTCGCCTTTCCTTGCCTTGAAATGGCCTTTGAGATTTTAATAGACTCTCAAATTTTTTGGCTCGCAACCCTTGGCCTATATTCATCCATCTGCTAACCGTAACCAAAGTACAATTTCCCCTGACACTCATGGGGTAATGCTATTTTTCTTGTGCAAATATCCGGTGGTAGATTGACAGAAAGATAAATGAAAATTGTTGGAGGATTATGCATAGGTGAGTTTTTCCAACCATTCTGTGTGATTTAGGGCCTGATTGGGAAGAGAGGCCCACAAGGGCGGCATGGGCTGCTGGGAATAGAGGTGAGTTTTTCTTTTAATGTGTTGTCATGTCCATCCAATGTTCATGCTTAATAAATCGGACTAAATAAGCATGCCAATTGGTGCAATTGATGTATTGAGCTTTATCATTTTGCCTTGCTTGATTTCTCCAGGGCCCTTTTGGAAACCCTGGGAAGTGGGGTCTACAGGGAACCAAAGTGAGTGAGAACCGAAACTCTCCAAACCCCCTTTTTGCTGCACTACTTTGCATGGTCATATGCTTGCAATGTTCGTGTTTGTCTAACTTTTTGAACGCCCTTTTTAAGTATTGTAAAAACAAGACATACAGCAATCCAAGAATGAATACTCACAACAGACATGCCAACATCATTTCATTCTTCAAAATGTGGGCATGTATGTGTGTATGTGTATCATGTATATGTACAGAGTGTTTCAAAAAGACCCGGACAACATTGGTTGTTAATATATTTCGAACCACAAATAATACAACGATACCCTTTGGTTTGTATGACACACAAACTCTTAAAGATTTGTGCACACCATCAATACATATGAGCTCCATTTGCCACATGCAGAACATCAAGGCGGTACACGAGTTCTTGCCATGTTCGACTCGGCATGTTTCCGTCCACTAGTGTGCATGCAGCTGTGATCCGAGAACGAAGATCCTGCAGGTTGTTTGCCACCTTGGTGTTGTAGACAACATCTTTGACAAACCCCCACATAAAACAATCAAGGGGGGTTATGTGTGGTCTTTCGGCCAATCCAGCGACCTGGAAAATTTTCATTCAGGACGGCTCAAACGACTAAGGCCCAATGAGGTGGAGCACCGTCCTGTTGAAAAATGATATCGAGTTGCAAGTCTTCAATTTGTAGGAAGGTAAATCCTTTCAACATGTTCATGTAAATTGTTGAGGTCACTGTATCCTCCACAAAGAAAAACGGACTCAGCAAGCGTTCATGGAGAAGGTCACACCACGCATTGACCTTTGGACTGTCACATATGTTTTCAATGTCCACGTGGGGGTTTTCAGAGCCCTAGATCCTCACATTGTACCAGTTGACCTTCCCACCTGATACATGAAAGTAAGATTCGTCTGTGAACATGACATTTTTCAGGTAATCTTTGTCATTCTCAATGCGACTGAGCATTACCAAGACAAACGCCTTGCTCATTTTTGCTTGCTTGCCTTTTGTATGTCATTTGGTTTGAGTTCCTGCAGAATCTGCACCTTTATAGGCATAAAGCTTCAGTCTTTTATGCAAAATCCTGTCTTTTATACAGTAGTGGTTGGTAGTCCCAGTTCTCTGGATGCACGTCAGATTGATTTTTTGGGACTTTGTTGAAATGATTCATACACTGTACAACGCTTGCTGCATTTCTGCTTGGTCGACCGGTACTTTTCTGTTTCTGACAACTTCCAGCCTCCTTAAACCCCTTGTAGCACTCTCTGATACAAGTCAGCAATGGTGGATTCCTTCCATACTATGTATGGAAATTACATTGAACTTGCGTGTCAGGTCTCGATGAACCATTCGACACATTGCGCATTCTCCTGTGGAGTCGCCATTTTCTTTTACATTAAACCACCACACATGAAAATAAAGAAAACTTTGAGTTTCTGTATCATATAAACCATCATGATAAGCAAATACACTGAGTATTCCAGTCGACTAGGCTGAGGAAATATTGAGACGACTTAGACATAGGGAAACCATGTCCAAAGTACTTTATATTGCGCATGCGCAATTATAAAAAGTATTATTAAAAAAGGCAGGACTCATAAGGCCCATAACAAGGGCGAAATCTTGATCGACATCTCTGCATTTGTCTATTTGTGGCCATAGAGCTTTAATCTCAGTCTGCAAAGACTTGAGTACCACACGGATGCCTCCTAGTTTGGAGGTGATGTGTTGGTATAATTTATGCACATGACGTCAATGTAATGTCATAGGGTTAGTGTGCTTCTTTGGTTATATATATATACATAATAGTCACGGCATTTTCAGTGGGCGGACTGGATGACAACAAAGCACTGCACAACAACTGGTGCTCACCTCAGGCGTGTGGGGCCTGAACTTTGTACTTTGATCCATCAACCATTTATTACAACTAGTGGGCCTGTTAGTCAATTGAACCAAATTTTCATTGGTCTTCACGGCCTTTTAGCATATGTGCATGCTGTAGTGCTTTCACATTAGCTTGCCTTTCACCAAGACCAGATGAGCGTGGGTCAGCGTGGGAATTATATTGTCATGTCAGCCCCGCGATTAACACCGATGGGTGACGAATAGCTGTAACGGTGGTTTTAACTCTGAGGAGCGTAGCCGAAACTGGCGGTCGGTTTGTCGTGCGCGGGTGAAGGAACCAAGGTGCTTGCTTACCTGGACAAAACACACGGGTTGATTCCTGAAACCCACAACAAAGAAACATGACACATAAAATGCAACATAATAATGGTTTAATAAAAGTGAAGCACGATAAAATAAAGGTTGAGGTAAAATACATCCTACATTGAGACGTCTCCACTCAGACGCAAATACAGACAAGGTGAAAGAGAAAACAAAATAAATGTTCTTTCGAGTCGGCCAGCACTCAGCGCTGGTCTCGATGAACACTTTGGTGGGGTCAGTCCACGAGAGGGCCATGTGTCGAAGCACCCAAAATGGCGCCGGTCAATCACGTGAGCACACCAAGCCGGTGCAGTAGGCAGCCAAATGTCTCCCAGTCAATCCCGGGCCAGCCAGCACGACACGGCCCCCAGCTCCCCCAAAGAGCACCACAGACCAGCAACACCTCCTCCTTCGACTATTCAAAAGTTCCACAAAGGCTCCGAAAACTCTCTTCACAAGCGTACACAGGCCAAAAGCAGCTGAGCCACCCGAGAGACAAAAGGCCAAGAGCGAGAGAGTCTCCCCATCCCGCCCCCGAACCCTCCCCCCCCCCCCCCACCTAGACGGCACCCTGTCCAATCGCCAAGCTCCGTCGAATCGCCCCATGGTCCTTCTCGACCAACGAACGCGGGGACGCCCCCCTCCCCCACTCACCTTGTGGGCGGGGCCCAACCGTCGATTGAGAACGTTCGGCCTCCGCCGGCATGGCGTCGACCACAACCGGCCAATGGGAGGCTGTCGTTATTGGCGTTGCCGCAACGAGCATACGCCTCCATGGCCGGCCCCGCTGTAATTGCAAAAACACAGGGAAAACCGCAGGGAGCAATCACAGACCGGGGGAAAACCAACCCAACCCCCATTTGTCTAGCACCGCTCCACCCTCCCTCCCCCATACAAAGACACACAAATAACCCCAAGCTCCAGCTTCACCACCCTCCAGCCTCCTCACCCCCACGCGTCCACGGTCCATGCCATCCCTACACAATTTTTTTTTTTTTTTTTTTTTTTTGGTATACTGAATCGAGGCTCGTGAAAGAGCTAACATTTATTTCACAAACAAATCAACCAGACAAACAAAACACACAAAAAGAGGGAGCGGAAGCCAAGATGGGGAGAGAAGGGGAAGCACACAACCACAACATTTGAGAGCAGGGAGAAGTGTGGGAGGGAGAGGGCTTGGGGGCAGGAGGCGTGGGAGGGGGAGGGTGGGGGGGAGAGGTATAAAACACAAGGGGACCGAAATTAGCGGGGGTAGAAAAGATCAAGGTTTTGGATGGGGGAGGATAAGAGATGGTGGTGAACAGCTGTTTTAAAGACCTGGAGGGTGCAGTGGGATTGAAGAGAGTGAGGGAGTTTGTTCCAGAGGTGGGAGAAAAGAGGAATGAAGGAGTGAAGGTGAGCAGAAAGTCTTGATTTGGCAGTTTAACCATAAGAGGGTTGCAGGCAGATCTTGTGCGACCTGTAGGAATATTTGGGGGACAGAGCCCAGAGAGGGCTGGGGGGGCAAGGCCAGAGAGGAGTCGGTAGAAGACGGAAAGACCACCAACCTGCCTGCGGTGAGTGAGTGAAAGGCCCTTGGAGTTAGCTTCATCGCGGGAGATTCCAATGATTCTGAACGCTTTGGTTTCAACAGCGTGAAGGCGGGCTAGGTGTGAGGCAGGAGCACCAGACCAAAGGGGAGAGCAGTATTCCATAGAGTGTTTTGAATTACTTGGTGGTGAGGTGTTTTGAATTACGTGGTGGTGAGGTGTAATCGTCCCAAACTTCCAGTCTGCAACTACCCCTCCCGTATGTATGTGCTGAGGGGTTCTTTCTTGAATTTTATATTTTTTTTTCAACCTAAATCTTCATCCTAAATTGCTTATAAAAATGTAATATCACAAACACTACAAATAAATTTGTGCAAAATAATTGTTTGTATTATGATTGGTGTAAATCATGACAACACAGCAACTCAGGTACAGTCATTATCCCCAGCTGAAATGAGCCCATTCCCCAGTATCAACGCGTGGTGAGGCGAGGAAAGCGAGCCGAGCCAAGCGAGTGTGTGTGTATATATATATATATATATATATATATATATATATATATATATATATATATATATATATATGAATGAACGTATATATATACTGCACTGTATATTTATATATATACGTATATATATATATATATATATATATATATATATATATATATATATATGTATATATACTCATGCATGCCTCATCCATGTTTTTTTTTTTGTTTTCCTTTTGCTGTCGGACAGTTGTGTGTGAATATATCGTTCATATAACTTTTTGAATATGCCAAGTACATCTATCCGTGGGTGTTGTATATAATCGTATGACTTTTGACATCCTGTTAAAATGGGAGACCTGCTTTTCAGGGAAAGCCTGGCCCGCCTGGTCCAAAGGGAATTGCTGGTCCCCAAGGCCTAAAGGTAAGGATCTTTTATGCCCCTTGTGCAGTTCCAATGGGATTGTGGTACCTAATCCACAACAGAATTCCTCCTTTGCTGGTTAACCATGTACGCCAGCATGGCTTTATTATATCTTGTGATTTGTCAGGTTGATGTTCCTGAGCGAATGCAGATTTATTTATAAACTAGCTCAAGAAAATAAAAAATAAAACTCTGAGTATATTTTAATGCATGCTTCCTAAACACTTTTTCACATAGGTTCCAATAATGTCAGTGATATACTCCCCTTAGTGAATAATTTATGTCGTAGAATAACAGGCTTTTTACTTCTAATTTTAACACGTGATTTCGTTTTGTAAGTCGTCAAACCATGGAGTTACTGGGGAAAGTCGTGAATGGTTGAGTCTACTAATAGAGCAAACTACCCACCATGGTGAATACCATTCATCAGGATGAATTATGGAATGTAATAAATAAATTATTTTGTGCGCCATTCCAGCATTAACTCCATTTTATATATTATGGAATTCATCCCACCATAGTGGTTTCTTAGAGTTGTATTAGCCGATCGATAGCAAAATCATGGGGAAAGTCTGGCTTCAGCGAATGAAAAGAACATCATCTAATGAAAGCCATGTTCAATAATAAAAGTGGTGCCGATCAACAGTGATGCTGCCACAATCCAGAATTCTTTGCACATGCTATACTTTTCTATTAATACTTTAGAGACTGCAGCACTTGCCAAAAATATTTCTTGAAAGCACTTGTACACTCACAATCACTCCACAGGCTTTTACATTTATCTAGCTTTTTATCTAGCTTTCATTTATCTAGGCTTTTACATTTACAACATTACCACTCATCACTTTTTATTTTATTAATATTTACAGTTTGTCTAGCCTCATCCTGCACTCTGAAATCCTAAATAATAGGCAATTAATTCCTCAGCCAATTATAGTCATACTAGCATTGAACAGTGTCGAAGATTAATATGCTGCTTATCCGAACCGTTCATAAATAATGTGTGACATAACCCCGATATTCAAGAAAAATCTAAATTTTTTTCCAACCTACACAAATTCGTTTTCAAAACCATTGAGAAACATCCAGAAAAAATTGTCACAATCCACATATCAAAGAGAAAAGTTTTTTTTTTTTTTAGATAAGGGCAAAACAACCCTACTCATTCAATTTGCCCATCTTTATCTCCTTGATCAATTATATTGTAGACGAATGGTTTGGCGAAACATGAGCCAACCCATGATTCTATTATTGAAAAACTTTGCCTTATCCATGAACATTTGTGTTTATTTGGCATGGGTGGTGTACATTGAATGTATCTGTACTTGTTCCCTTTCTGTTTCATCCCTGCCTCTCCCTTCCTCTTCTTGCTGTGTTTCATCCAGCATGTGTGTAGCTTGTTCACTCCAGTGTGTTCTTCTCACCTTCACCCTTGAGCTTACTCTCACTTCTACTCTGATGTTGGTGTTTCCCCTTTTCAATTTTGTTCCTTTCCATTTTGCTTTAAATCTTCCATGAGTCCGATCATGGAGACAAAAAGAACATTTGTTTCAGGTTAACCCTAATTTATATCATGGATTGACTGCACTAACCTCGTACTTGACAGTTAACAGGGCACTGATGGAGATAGTCCAACCTGCCCAATCACACCTCCCACAACTTGCAAAATGATGAATCCTCAGTAGGTATCTTTTTTCTTTTTTTTGGTAGCTTCCTTTCTCTCAACAAAGGGAAAGAGCTTGGAGCTCTAGGCTGCGTAGAGTTAATCACATTCTCCTGGCGACTGCCTATTTGAGTATTTTGACCTTAACCCGATATATGCGGGCAGTGACCAAAATGGCCTCCCTCATCGATTTTTGCGATAACTTCCAAACCGCTGCTGATCAGAAAATGTCCTTTCATTACTTTTTTTTCTCTGGAGTCTCGCACAAGTTCTGATACAAAATTTGCAGAAACTTAACTTACCGTATACATGTTACATAACTTTTTATGGTCGCATGTCCATCCAAAACCATAATTTCTCCATTTGTGTGTGTAAAGTATACCCAAATCCCTGTTATTTGCACTAGATCATTTATAAATCTGAACTTTTGTCCCATTTTGTCTTCTTACAATGAAGGCATGTTTGTCTACAAAAATTGCAATGCATGCATATTCGTTTAATGGCCTTCTATATGCATGCCAATTTTTACGACGATCGGATCTTCCGTTGCCGAGATCTGAGGGTGGGGCAAAACAGTCCCGTGCCAGCCAAATTAACCCTGCCAAAATGACCCCACCAGCCAAATTAACCCACGAAATTGCCCAGCCCAGATAGGGTTAAAGCAGCAATCGGTTGACCCAATTTGAATTTACTCACGTTACAAACAATATTCCATTTTGAGGCTGCCTCACAGTGATCTCAGTGACAATGCTTCTCTCTCTCCCTGTCATCTGCATACAAAGGTCTCCTAAGCTTTGTCTCAGACATGATTGTGGTTAATCGTTGTGCGGCCAAGGAGAACCATGCCATCTGTGCCACCACTGAGGTGTGACAAACTTCTGCCATGTCCACATATTGTATATGCCATAAAGCAACACCGCCATTGGGGATATGAATCCCAGATAAGCCCCCAAATGTCACAACCAAGTTTCTTTAATAGATCAATTTCCATCTGGGAGTCGGTCAAGTGTGGTCCAAATTTGGTTATTATTCACAGGGAAGAAAACATAGCAGCACTTGATCCACCAATGTGGCACTGTGCCAAGCAAATGGTCACTAGCTAGCCCTTTCTCAACTTTTTATCAATCCTTCCTTTATCTCTTTCTATACTCTCATTACACAAACCTTTAAGAAAGCCTCTCCCACCTCCCTTTGGTGGCCAGGTTGTTGGAACCACTCGAACCACGAAATGAATCACCAACCACTTCAGACTGTAACAAGGAAATTTATTTAAGTTACGTGTACACGGAGAGAATGGTAATCATATAGATGAGTATATACCAAGCAACCCTACCATTCTCTGAAAAATCAAGCATCGAGTTAGTGGTATTTATACATTGCCAAGAGGAACAGCGCAGCATGTTATCTCCCCTAGTGAGATTGTGAGCTGCGTATGTGGCAGCTACGATTCCTGAAAATGACTCCGCCAGCTTACATAAACAGAGTTTAAAAGTTCACCATTTGCCCTACTCCAGTGAGCTATGTTTCAGTAAGCTCCATACAATCTTCCACAGCAACACAACAAACCCTTCACCTAAAGCTGATTTTCATCCAAACAGCAGCAAGGTTACATGGTAACCCACCAGCCCACAAGTTACAATACCAATTGCTGTAAAAAAACAAACCCAGAATGCAATTCATTTTTCCCTTACAATCAACTACCCATGATACTCATTATATTGCATTTGAGTCTGTTTGTCTATCTGTTTGTTTGCCTGCACAGAATAAATATGATTTTCTCTGCAACCGTTGGTCCAATTGACAGGAAATTTTCACCAGAGGTCTAACTCCACCTGTATAATTTTTAGTGATATTTATGACATCATAGGTCACGTGGTTCGGCCGCCATTTTGGAAAAACCGAAAAACTTTGCACCTCTATATCTCCGAAAGCGCTGAATAGAAAAAATTGAGACATGGCTCATTGTAAAGAACTCTCCATGGGGAATAAAATATGTTAATGATGATGTCATAGGTGCTTCCATTATTACGTCATAATTCGACAAGTACAAAACTTCATCCAATCAAGATGAAATTTCTTTAGCATAAATTGGTGGAGAAAAAAAAAAAATGATGACGTTGTCGGTCACCTGGTTCGGCCGCCATCTGGGAAAAACTGAAAACATTTGCACCTCTATATCTCCGAAAGCGCTGCATAGAAAAAATTGAGACATGGCTCATTGTAAAGAACTCTCCATGTGGAATAAGATCTGTTAATGATGATGTCATAGGTGCCCCCATTATGACGTCATAATTCAACAAGTACAAAACTTCACCCGATCAAGATGAAATTTCTTGCGCATAATCTAGGCCTATGGATAAATTGGTGGAGAAAATAAAAATGATGACGTCATTGGTCACGTGGTTTGGCTGCAATATTTGTTTTAACACATAAGCTATAAAAACTACTGAAAACATCCTGGCTAAGGTCTGCAATCTCTGATTGCTCTTTCGTGTTTTCATTTGGCTTTGATTGGACAGAAATGACAATTACCATTTGTGAGCTTCTACACTCTCACAATCCCTCCACAAGACCTAAATATATATTCTACCTAAATATATATTCAACACATCACATTTTAAAGTGCAAGTAAAGTGACAATGTATGTTGGGCCTTATTAGGGAGAATTATGTTCATTTTTAACATTTATTTGGCAATACACAATATTTAGTGATTATAGTTAACATAATTAGCATATTTTTGCCATTTTTCAACACATCTTCATATGCAATAAACCGGAAGCGTTCAGCATTTTCCGGAATGTGACGTCACGAAAAGACCGCCTGCGAACAGATGATTTATCGCCATCACAAAGCTATCGCATTGATTTGCCGTGTGATGTTTACCTGATTAATTTTGGGTGTATATGTGTGTATGTGTATATATGTGTGTGTGTATATGTGTGTGTGTATATGTGTGTGGGTGTATATGTGTGTGTATGTGTATATGTGTGTGTGTGTATATGTGTGTGTGTGTATATGTGTGTGTGTGTATATGTGTGCGGGTTTATATGTGTGTGTGTGTATATGTGTGTGGGTGTATATGTGTGTGGGTGTATATGTGTGTGGGTGTATATGTGTGTGTATGTGTATATGTGTGTGTGTGTATATGTGTGTGTGTATATGTGTGCGGGTGTATATGTGTGTGTGTGTGTGTATATGTGTGTGGGTTTATATGTGTGTATGTGTATATGTGTGTGGGTGTATGTTAGGGTGCATCAAACGCCCCATGATTTTCAAAAAGTTGTTGTATTTTAATGTCTATTCCCTCAAATGTTACACTTGTTGGTAGAAGTATGTATGCAAAAAATAGATGAAATCAGAGGTGGTCCTGGGTGGCCACCGGCCACTTTTATATATTTAGGGCCATTTAGGGCCACAGCTAAACTACTTTACAAGATAATGTAAAATTAACTACAAGATAATGTAAAATTAACCATTATACCTATATACAAAAGTAAAGTCCTACTTTTACTAAATGCCTAATATCAAACAGTTAAAACAACCTTACATGTCAATGTAAAATTAACCAAAATCGTTCTTCATATTACAAAGTTGTAGTACAGTGTTGTAGTATTGTACTTTCATTGATTAAAAGTTTGAAAATGTATTAAGCACAACGCCAATGTCACTACTCCAACTTTGCTCGTTTCCGCAAATTTGGCCTCGCTTTGCGGTCACATTCAACCACTTGAAGAAGATTTTGGAAGTGGTCTTCTCTTCTTGCAGTTGAGACAAAATCAGTTGCGAGCTTTACTGCTCTCTCCGCAGGGTCATTCACAACATTAAGCCCATCCACAATGGACTTGGCTGCCTTGAAGTGCTCATTGTTCTGCCAAGTGTCAACATCCTCTGTTAGGAAGGTCATATCTAGGTGAAGAAGGTTTACTGTAAACCACGAGTCCTCGTTCACAAGATCAGCCAGGGTTGTCGCTTCTGTAATTTTTGGAAATGACGGTTTGCCATATCCAGAACCGTAGCGGTGTTTTGGAGTGCTTGGCATTTCATCTGGTTGTATGGCCAGTAACACATCTGCAAGGGCACGACGATCCTTTTGAGGAATTGCATTGCTGAACAGTGCCAAAACAACCAGTTCTGGGGTTAAATACCACAAATGTCTATCAAAGGCTTTCACAGCGCTGACTGAAATGGTTGAGTTGACAGCTTTATAGTTGAGCAGAGTCTTGTAAAAGCACAAATCAAACCATGGGGCATTTGAAGCAGACTGACATATGAGCCACCAATCACAATAAATATAAACAACAAAAACAACAAACTCCTTCAGTTTTTTCTGTTGATGTTGTGTTGTTACAGTTCCTCGAGGTAGTAGAGAAATTTGCTCTTCAAGTAGGCATATTTTGATGGAATAAAGAATCTTTGACATCCACCTTGCTTTATGCATGGCCCCTGGTCTGTGGAGTGTTCCTTGTTTTGTGACATCATCATCGAGGACTACCTGGCAGAGTTGTGCCATTTCCTTGTAGTCTTCCCTACAGTATGAAGCGCTTGTGCGGATTGTGCTTAAAACCTTGTTTTTGCAGGATAAAAGCAGCTGTTGTGCATAGTCATGGTACATGGAAATGTCAATTTTGGTTAAACTTTCATTCTTTGCATGCGATATGCGTGCCCAATTCTTCTGGAATTTTTGGAACAAAGATACTTCTGGAGACTTTGATGCCTCAATTTTGAGAACGTCAAACACATGATCCAGGATTACCTCTCCAACATGATGGCGACATGCACACCACAGAAGAGCACGGTCCAGTTTTGATTGAATGGTAACACAGGCAACTGTAACGTGTCCAGTGTTTGATGCTGTTGTGTCAAAACATAAGTTGACAACTGATTGTTTGCACTTCCATGAATGTAGATACGTGTAAGTGTGCTCGGCAATGATGTCACCTGATGACCTATCACTTCCAGGAGGATATCTAGCCACCCCCAGTAGCTTTACATCAGTGGCATTCCCAACCAACACTGGCAATCTTTCTTCCTTGACATTCTTGTTTGTGAGCGTTGGTATCTGCTTGCCATCCCAGTGAAGTGTTGCAGCTGTTGGGGCGATCCAATTTTCTTGAATATCTTTGGCGATAGCACTTGTTATTGATCGTCGAGCCTTATCAGCAGTTGAGTACGACTTGGCCACACGACGTGGATCACCTCCTGCCTCTTGAATTACAGCTTTGGTGAGCGCAACCTGTTGAACAGGAGTTATGTTTAGTCGAGTAGCAACAGACACAACTGAATGTCTTTTCAGAATATCATGAGGAATAAAGGCAGATGTACCTGCATATGTTGATCTGTGGTGACTACGCTTCCTTTGAAACTCTGGAATCGCCTCTTCTTCAGTTTCTTCCAAGCTATCTGCAGAGTCACTATCATCAGAGCATACAGAACTAATTGTCATTTCTTGTACACTGGATGATTCATGACGTTCTCTAATTATCTAGAGAACGTCATGACGTTCTCTAAAAATACAAACTAATTATCAAACCATCGTTTTTTGCATAAAATTGTTATATTTGTATTCCTCTCATCAAGACCTTCAATTTGATACCAAACATGACTAGGTTTGGGTGTAAAATAACAAAATCAAACATTTTTACATAGTGCGGCCCCGAAAATGGCCCTAAATATATAAAAGTGGCCGGTGGCCACCCAGGACCACCTCTGATTTCATTTATTTTTTGCATACATACTTCTACCAACAAGTGTAACATTTGAGAGAATAGACATTAAAATCCAAGAACCTAAGGGCGTTTGATGCACCCTAGTGTATGTGTGTGTGTGTGTGGGTGTATATGGGTGTGTGTGTGTGTGTGTGTGTGTGTGTGTGTGTGTGTGTGTGTGTGTGTGTGTGTGTGTGTGTGTGTGTGTGTGTGTGTGTGTGTGTGTGTGTGTGTGTGTGTGTGTGTTCGTTCCCTGAATTCGACGTGCTGTCTGTCCAATCTCGTGACAACACGTCGATTCCCTGACTGTGGCCATTGCTTGGCAGTGACCACATGTACACCTGCAACAAAACATGACACTCATCAACACATTATGTTATGTCCATAAGCGGCGATACTTAAAATACTTGTCATTCATGAAAGTATGTACATTTATATTTAGTTAAGAACTCACCAGTCACTGTTTCCCATTCTGGATGCTTCTTCCTCGACATTTGTGTTTCACGGTCCGCCATTAGCCTGATTAGCGTCGCGCTCTGGCTCGAACATTTCGGGTTTAATCCCAGCAAAATCCACATTAAATTCCTCAATCTCTTCTCTGACAAATCCATCGTAAGAACTTCCCTCATCCTCCGAAAATCCCAGCACAAACTCGCTCTCACTCCCACTCAAATCCTCAAATTCGACAAGTATTTCTGCACTCGCTGATGCCATAGTTGTTGACCTCGATAAGCCTGTTGTCTTTTTGTGACGTCACAGATGCGCCTCGCCCACTTTTGAAATTCATTCGGGAAATTTCCAGGAAAAAGTGTTTTTCTCATAGTTAAAATAATATTTCAAAGATTTAATTTCAGTAAAACATAACTTCAGGATATATTATATAATAAGGCCCAATATATATTATCACTTTACTTGCACTTTAATTTATACTTACAGCTCACCTCCTCTTCAAATATTGTAATATCCTAAAATAATAGGCCATTCATTTGTGAATCATAGGTTTAGCAGCATGAGTCTACAGAACATCAACACAATACTTAACCAAACCTCCAATACAAATTTGTGACACCTGCCTGTAGATTAAATGAGACATTTAAATTGATGATGAAGTTTTTTTTTTTTTTTTTTTAAATACAAGATCGAGGCTCATGTAAGATCTAACATTAATCACAAAAAACATAAACGTACACATAAAACATAATAAAGGGAGTGGGAGACAAGATGGGGAGAGAGAGAGAGAGGGAAGCACACAAGTACAACAGTAGAGAACAGGAACATCGGGAGATCTGTGGGAGGGAGAGGGCTTGGGGGGAGGGGCAGGCGAAAGGGGGGGGGGGAGGTGGAGGAGAGGTATAATGGAGAGCTATAAAATGGAGAGATATAAAACAAATGGCATAGTTAGATGATGTAAAGGTAAAAAATTGATTGAAATTCTGTAAATAGAAGATAACCAAGTTGATAAATGAGAGTTAAGGGCCCATCTGTTTATTATGTGTACACTGGGGGACGATGGTGGGTACTACATTAAGAAAAGGGAGAATTATTTGGGGAAAGGAAGTTTGGGAGTGTGAGAGGAGTGGTTATTAAGGAGAAAGGTGTTTGGGAAGTCGGAGTCATGGGAAAGAAGAATAGGGATTCTGCATTTGATGGAGTGTCCCCCTGATGTATCCCTCTACTGGCCATGCTGTTAGTTAGTGTATTTCATCATTTCCCAATGTGTTATTTGATTTGTTCTGTGCTCTAATATTTACATGACTCTCGGCTTATGGTCCAAAACTAGAAAAAGGGAAGGGGCATGTTTGGAGTATAAAGGAAGGGGTAGGGGTTAAAATTTTGCCATATTTGCATGTGTAATAAATGAATTGCTAGGCCTACTAGGTTGAGTACAAGAATGATGGGCCTAATGATGAACTCTGCCACCGAAGGTGGACAGAGTTTATGATTTCACCCTTGTCTGTCTGTTTGTCTCTGTCTGTCTCTGTCTGTTTGTCTGTCGGTCTCTATGTTTGTGTATGTCTGTTTGTTTGTCTGTGAATAGGACATCTCAAAATATGGACGGATTCAGACGAAATTTGGTGTACATGTTGGGTGATTGAAGACAAGGATGAATTGATTCGATTGTGGTGAAGATTTGGTATTTTAAGCGATTCTTCACCATTGAGAGATGGGGCCAAAAACAACATGGCATGATGTTCCAAAAAGTTGTGGACAAGTCATGACAAAACCCGGTGGATGAGTTGTTATACTGTAGGTGACGAGAACAAGCGATTAGATTTTGGTTCAGGTCCGAATCCAGATCCAGCATATCAGTCGGATACAAAAACGTAACCTGTTCAGCCTGGTATGTGGTATGTGCTCCACCGAGTGCCGTTCTAGTTTCCTCCTGTTTTGAAAATTCCTTTGTATTAAATTATTCCTAAGAACATTTTCCAATTTTTTAAATGTATTTTTTCACTCGCAGGGACAGCAAGGCTTACCAGGCCCATCTGGACAACACGGACCAAAGGTTTGTTTCCATCATACAGAGGGTTGGAAGTTGCATCACCACATTAGGATGCCTTATCAGACAATATACTGACATCGCTATACTGATAATTCACTAAATCTGTGAGCATGACCTCAAAGTCCGTTTACTTGATTTTAAAGTCCTTCATTTGAGAGTCCATTCCCAGGGCTGAGTTCTAAAGGTTTTATTTTATTTTGAGGCTATTTTACAACAGATAAACAAAACTTATTGTTTTCAAAACGGTTGTCAGTGATCCAATGTGTATTTTGGAGTTTGGTGAATGTTTTCCATCCTCGAGGATAATTTTCTAACTATGCATCTCCTTACTCAAAAGGCTTTTAATGTATCAGAGTTCATATTATCATAATATTTACTTAGTTTGTTAAATTATTCCATCCAGTTCAATGATGAAGGTCGATTTCTAAATGATATATTCCAGCTAAATCCATTCTGGGTCATTTGAGCTCATCGATAAAGGTCATATCCCATGATTTGTTACATTGAATGGAACAGTCTTGTTTCATTCATTTTTCTATTTTTTTTGTCAGGGCTTGCCAGGGCTGGATCAGGAGTCAGGCCCGAAGGGACTACCTGGACCTCAGGTATGTCTATTAAACAAGTTCAAATTGTACAAAGACTTTAGAATCACATTTTCATGACTTTTCTCAACCGGTTTCTTTGTAATAAATTTTCAAGTATAGCTTCCAATCATGAAAGGTCAACAGCTTGTACTGATTTGCAGTGGATGACGGTAAATATAAAGTTTAACAATTCCCCCAACTTTGTTCTTTGTACTAACAAAATCCTGGATTATATTTTCCTCTATATAATATAATCGTTGTGGCTCACAAAAACTATTTTCCAGGAATTTGATTGGATTCCTAATATAGAATATCGCCAGCGAAGGTAAACACCTCTCCTTCGTTCAGAGCGAATGCCCAACCAAAACACGGTCAAGCTTTGTTACATCAGCTTTTAATCATCGCACTTTATCGGATGTCGAGGCAAGAGGGAACCACACACCAAGATGGAAGACACAGGAACCGCCGGGCCGCGCATGCGCGACAGCGACGATGCATATGCCTACGTCACCAATAGTAATCACATGAACATATAACGGCGTGACGACGGTTTTTCTCTTGCTGATCACTATACTGCATACAACCGGATCCATAATTTTATACTAGATTGGAACCAAGGAAATGTACAACAATTAACGAGAGCCGGTTATAGAGTTAGGGTTGTCAACTCGGTCCAGAACACAGAAGCAGGGACACATGATGGCCAACAGCAACACCTACCTGCAGTCAACCCAACCACCATATATACATAAACAAACAATGGCGAGATCATATTTCCCTTTGACTTCTGTTTGAACTCCCACGCACAATAACCAAATGAGTAGGCATTAGTCAGGAGAGTTCAATCGCAGATCAACATATTATATATAGCAGTTGGGATGTTATTAATCATCTTTCATATTACACTACCCATTGTCATGGGTTAGTATAGCATGTGGACATCAAGAACATACATGTAGATTAAACCAAATGAACATAGCACCCAGACTCAAAACAAATCACTGATGGATGTCATGGGTTAGTATAGCATGTAAGCATCAACATATATGTGGATTAAATCAAACAAAAATAGTGCCCAGACTATGAACAAATCACTGGTAGATGTCATGGGTTAGTATAGCATGTCATATATGAAGATGGAATTGAACTAAAACCACCAATGGGGTGGAAACAACTCAGGGAAAAGTTATCACATGCATCGACGTCAATCAACAATTAGCACTAACTGAAAACATTACTGTAGATATGAGCCTTTACAATATCAACACAATCAGGATAAGACTAATCTTGCAGACATCCAGGCGGTCGCCAAGCGTGACTGGAGTCACGCAGGTCGGGTGCAGATGATAGCTGAGGGCCGGTCAGCTGTAGCACCGAAGCATGGATGACTGACTGGCTGACTGGATGACTGGGTGACCACAGCGTGGAAGGTAGCAATCCATATCAGGCTGTACGGCTGTGGCAACCTCCAAAGGGACCTCCGTGACCCAGAGCGGCACAGCCGGAAGAAGCGGTATAAGTGGTGACACAGGGGGCGGTGGAGTCCAACAATCCCCGGTATACTCCAGGTCGCAATCAGACTAACACTGATAGGGTTGGAAGATCGTGCCGGCGGAGGAAGGATGGACGTGAGCTGGAACCAGACAACATCCGTCCTGGCGAACCCCATAGGCGGATAAATGCAGCTGTCCATCCAGGATTCCATTGACGGAACACCACGGGTGGTCCAGTGATGCCACAATATGTCGGTGTCGTGCCGAGGACACGCCACGATCCACAGCGAGGCAAACGAGGCTACCAACGGGAGGCAAATCCACACACAAACGAGTCAGAGCATTGAGCAGTGTCACCCTATGCCCATCATTGACAATACAGGAGGTAGTGAAGGAAGCGACAGTCCCCCGAAGAACAAGGACCAACCGGCGGTAGTATTTAAAGATGTCAGCAGCAAAGGGAACTGCTACCGTGTCCGGGGAGCTCACAGTTGTCTGCTCAATAGCCAGGTAAGGAAAGTATGCACCGAGCTTTATGGGGAGGTCCGTGGTGCTAGAACTTCTGCCCTGATCAGCTACAGAGTGAACAAAGCAAGGCTCAGGCCAAAATCGCATAGGTTTCTCTCCACAGTAAATCTGTTCAATGTCAGAGGTTGTCATGAGTGGCGAATCTTGATGCAGGCTGATATCATTTACAATCACCAATAGGGTTCCCACGAGCACATTCCCATTCCCACATCTCTGAGCCAGCTTGGGGCTGGGAGGCTCAGGTCTCACATCAATGTTGTCTTCTTCTTCTTCAGAACAGTGGTTAAACCACGCGTGCCGAGCACTAACTTTATAGGCATGAGGCGCAAGGTTGTCATCCTCCTCATCTGCTACATTACAATCGTTAATGTGTAGTCGTTACTCGCAACAATCACTGACCTCGTAGGCATGAGGCTGAGGTTTCACGTCAAATTGTGCTCTTCTTCTTCTTCCCTGTCGGAACAGTTGGTAATCCAGAGTCTGTTGTACTGTTCTTCTTCTTCACTGTCGTATTAAATCCACAAAGGCTTCACATCAAGGTCCTCATAAGCATGAGGGTCAGACTCTACACCAAGGTTGTCTTCCTCCTCCTCTTCTTCTTCATAAGTCATTGATCGTTAATGGGTAGTTGTTAATTCCCATGTCACAAACACTGACCTCGTAGGCACGATGCTCAGATTTCACGTCAAAGTTGTGTTCTTCTTCTTCCCCGTCGGAACAGTCGGTAACTCACAGTCTGTTGTATTCTTCTTCTTCCTCACTATTGTAGTTGCTAATCCCCACGTGACGAGTACCAGCCATACAGCGATGGTCAGGCTCGGGAAGAAACTCGCATTTACTTAAGAAATGTTGTGGGGGGTGAGCAGTTGCTGGACACGGTGGACACAATTTGCCCGGCACACGAGAACGATCTTTCGGGTGGTCATCAGGTGAACAGTTGATTAAATTCGACTCTATGAAATGGGCCCCAGATGTGTGAAATCCGTAATGGAGCCAAATGGATTGCCAAATGGAGGCCAAAGATGTAGAGGCCTTCACAATAGAGCCTCTGGAGATGATGGGACAATACTCCACTTTTTTAGCAGAAAGTAAAGAGGTCTTGGTGAAACTGATGAAGACATTGAAGAAAGAAAATGAAAATGCTGGTCTTTATTTAAACCTAAAAAAGTCTGAAATCTTATGAACTGAAAATATCGATGTGTTCAGATTGGGAGACAATCAAGTGTAAATAGTGGAAAGTTTCATCTTCCTGGGTTCTAAGATTGAAGTGAGTGAAAAATGTAGAGGAGAAATCGATAGACTGTGAATGGCAATGTCAGGATTGACAAAGATCTGGAAAGACAAGGATGTAACAATACAAACGAAGAGGAGGCTGGAAAGTTTCATCTCAATCAGCCATGTGTTTGCTGAGAAAAACGAGGTTTAGCTCATACCGGTTTAACCCATAAGGACAGACGGACGGACAGATAGACAACCCAAAAACATAATGCCTCCGGTCACCTTCGGGGCGGAGGCATAAAAAGACATAAAATGTCATAGCCCTCATGGTTTTAGTAATCTGGCTGTATGGAGTTAAAGTCCATCAGTCAGCCATCTTTGGTCTGATTACAAAACAAAATCTTCTGCATATATACAGTCAAGTGAAAAGGTAAGTACACCCCATGTAAAGTTTTGACTTTTTCAACATATTTCAACATACAGCTATTTGATCTTCATTTCAACAATATTGATAGATAAAGGTGATATAATATAACAAATATCATGAACATTTACATTTTGTAATCCATTGTATAATTTAAATAAACATAAATGCAAATTTTGCATGTGGAAAAAGTAAGTACACCCCGACATTTATCATTACTTCAAATACATAAAATTAGAATCAGGTGCACCAGCTCAGGTGCAAATGATTAGAACATCGTTAGAGAGGATCTTAGAGGAACCTGTCTTATTTAAACCTCAGACATTTAGTTTGGTTTGCTCTTTGTTGTTAAAGTGTGTGGCGTCACCATGCCTAGATCAAAAGAGCTCTCTGAGGCCTTCAGAAAGAAAGTTATTGATGCCTACGAGTCTGCGAAGGGATTTAAAAAGATATCCAAACAATTTGAAATCAATCATTCGACTGTCCGGAAGATCATCTACAAGTGGAGAAGATTCCAAACAACTGCCAACTTGTTCAGGCCAGGCCGCCCCAGCAAGTTCAGCCCGAGAGCAGACCACAAGATGCTGAAAGAAGTCTCTAAGAACCCCAGAATGTCATCACGGGACCTACAGGTAGCTCTTGCCACTGTTGATGTCAAAGTGCACGAGTCTACCATTAGAAAGAGGCTGCACAAATTTGATCTACATGGGAGGTGTGCCAGGAGGAAACCTTTTCTCTCCAGAAAGAACATCAGGGCAAGACTAAAGTTTGCCAATGAACACCTAGACAAAGACCAGCACTTCTGGAACAATGTGCTCTGGACATATGAGTCAAAGGTAGAGCTATTTGGCCACAGTACCAGAAGACATGTTTGGCGAAAACCAAAGACAGTATTTGACCACAAGAGTCTGATACCAACTGTAAAGCATTGTGGTGGAAATATTATGGTTTGGGGCAGCGTTGCTGCATCAGGGCCTGGGCAGCTCACCATCATCGACTCCACTATGAATTCTTCATTGCATCAGAGGGTGCTTGAGGATAATGTGAGGCCATCTGTCGGAAAGTTGAGGCTCAACCGAAGGTGGACCTTGCAACATGACAATGACCCTAAACATACCAGTAAATCCACCAAGGAATGGCTGAAAAGAAAGAAATGGAGGGTTCTGGAATGGCCAAGTCAAAGCCCGGATCTAAATCCCATCGAGATGTTGTGGGGGGATTTCAAACGAGCTGTGCATGCAAGAAACCCCTCAAACATCGCACAGCTGAAAGAATTCTGCATGGAGGAGTGGGCAAAAATTTCTCCCTGTCGATGTCAGAGACTGGTGGACAGTTATAAGAAACGCCTTCTTGAGGTTGTTTCTGCCAAAGGGGGCAATACCACCTATTAGAGCCAAGGGTGTACTTACTTTTTCCACATGCGAAATTTGCATTTATGTTTATTTAAATTATACAATGGACTACAAAATGTAAATGTTTCATGATATTTGTTATATTATATCACCTTTATCTATCAATATTGTTGAAATGAAGATCAAATAGTTGTACGTTGAAATATGTTGAAAAAGTCAAAACTTCACATGGGGGTGTACTTACTTTTTCACGTGACTGTATACTCATGTATTGTCTTTGTGCCAAGTTTGAAGAAAATCGGTCCATGCATGTCGAGAAATGGTTGAGGTCGTGGTCAATATCAGGTATTTTCCAACTAAAATGACTGTCAGTCGGCCATCTTTGATCGCATCGTGAAACAAAATGATGTGCATATGTATACCATTATGTATGTCTTTGCACCAAGTTTTAACAAAATCGGTCCATACATCGAGATATGGTTGTGCACATACGGATGGACGGATGAGACCCAATCCATAAGGCCCCGTTTCGGACTAAATCCAGCAGGGGCTAATAACCATTCCTTTCATGGTGTGATGAGCATAGGAGCTGCTGAGGTCGTTTCATTGGCTAAAGAGTACAATCCTGGACGGGTCGCCACTCCGATGCAAGATACGCGAATGGTTCATTCTTCCCAATAAGCTGGTACTCATTTTGCCGACCTCGGAAGGAAGACAGGCTGAGTTAACCCACGCGGTGTTATATCAACGGCATAACATGGACTCAAACTCTCGACCCTAAGATCTTAAGCCAGAGGGAAAAAAAAAGTTCTTAAAAGAAGAGATTGCAATTGCCTGTTAAAGTAGGTAAATAAAACTGAAAAGGTTAGAAATTTCTAGAAGTTTGAGCAGGCTTGCAATGAAACAAATGACCACACAATGTTATATTTCCATGCTTGCCTTCAACACTGTCTTCTGATTTGGCCTAACAGACTCTAACAACAACAAATGAATAATCAATAAATATGTAGAACAAATACTTTACAAAGAAGCGCAATATTGTGAATTATGAACAAATGGCTTGTAAAGAAATAAATTAGAGTCTCGTTAAGATTAAAAGATTCATTCCACAGGCCACAGATAATTCAAATTAATGGCTTCATGAGAATTGTTGGATTCTATTTTACATGACAAGATATATTAAATGGAGTTTATGATGTTTATGGGGCTACAATGTATTGAAAAGATTCAGAATATGTGGTAATTAAAGAGTCTAGAGTCTAGACAATAGAGAGAGAGCGGATGCAAAATGTATGCAGCTCAACTAAACAATAATGGCCTTAATTAAAAAAGTAATAAGATCCACTTCTTTTCAGTCCAAATTTATCCCATATTCTTATGGGGTTGGCCCAAGTCTTCCACTAACTCGTTGGTCAGGTCTGACATTCAAGTGAAACTGTCAGGAATATTTGTCGTTTGTTCAGGGTTCAGGATGAATTCAACTAGCCTCTGTCACATCCTGTCATACATTTTACATTTTAAGAAGTAGGGCATTATTAGGTTTCCAGCTGGAAGCGTATTGTTCTTGTAAAGATTATTATTATTCTAGGCAAGGTTTGTGGAGGCGATTCTGAGAAAACCGTGACAGCCAGCTTTACGAAACTTTAACTGTTAGCTCGTGCGTGACAATTTTTGTTTATCCAACTTTGACCTTTTTTGGCCGTCATATTGGATTTAAGGAAAAAAGATCTTCTTCTCTGAAACCACTGAACCGATCAAGGCAAAACTTTCAACAAATGATCAACTATCCATGGAGATACAAGTTTGAAAAAAAACAACCTGTCATCGATCACGTGATTTGGCAGCCATATTGGTTTGAAAAAAAAAAACCTTTAAAAATTCTCTCCCCTGAAACTGCTGAATCGATCAATACAAAACTTTACACATATAAACGATTACCCACGGGGAAATATTTTTCACAACGACATCATCAATCACAGTTTGGCAGCCAAATTGGATTGAAGGAAAAACGTTTAAAAATATGTATTCTTCTCTGAAACTGCTAAACCAATCAAAGCAAAACTTTAAACATAATCGATTACCCATGGGGATGAAAGTTGAAAAAAAAAATCGGTAACATGGATTGGTAGCCATATTAGATTGAAAAAACCTTTAAAAGTCAACCTCTCCAACACCGCTTAACCGATGAATACATAACTTTACACATTTGATCGATTACCCATGGGGAAACATTTTTGACAACGATGACGTCATCCGTCCCATGTTTGGCAACCATATCGGATCGAAGGGAATTTTATTTTTAATCTTCTTCTCTGGATCTGCTAACCACTCAATATGAAACTTTAAATATATGATCAAGTACACATGTGGAAACAATTTTGACAATGATTATGTAATCGGTCATGTGGTTTGGCAGTCATATTGGATTGAAGGAAAACTTTTAAAATATTATTCTCTGAAACCGCTTAACCGATTGATATGAAACTTGAAATATGTGATCGACTTCACACATGGAAAACGGATTGGTAATGATGACGTCATCAGTCACATGGTCTGGCAGCCATATTGGATCAAAGCAAAAGCCTTTTAATACAACTTGATCTGTATCCGACCCGGCTGGAAGTCGATCATCTCACAGTTCTAGTTGTTTAGTTGTGATTGAACAGTGGTGGAAAATATAGCAGAGGTTAAGTGAATTTATTAACCCCAGTAAAGAAGCATTGGTGGTGCGTGGACTTACTGACGGTAGTACATGACACACTGATAATTTGCACTCCAATCAAAAGCTTTTAAAGAACACAGGACTCTCAGACCTTTATGTTCCACAGCACATATAATATGCATGCACTTGCATCATAAAATAAAAAATATTCTTCCCAGTGAAAATATAAAGATAGTGATGTGGATAAGGTGGAGTTGCAGCTGGAAAGAGAGTTGGCAATGAAACTGAAGATATGATCCATGGGGATGCAGATGGAAGTGCAAATGGAGCTTCTTGGTTGGAAGTGGAGATGTGCTCATTAGATGATTTAAATCCGGGTGCAGATGCATCTTCCCTTGCCAGGAAAGTCTTGTTTGGCATTTTCCTACAAAACAACTCGGTTCCATCGACACTATAACCTTGCTCTGGCGAATCCTCCACACAAAGCCAGACAAACTCCTCCTTAAAGGGTTGCACAGCAGTCATATTTGCACTGGCACTTTATCCCTGCACCAACACTAGATGGAGGCTATAATGCTTATTGATACGATCCAGCCATCTAATACTTGCCAAGAATGATTCAATGCTGGCCACGTTGGAAGAAGCAGAAAGGCTGTTGTAAATCTAAATGGAATGTTCTTCTGCAGACATGGAAACCAAATTAGCAGCATATCTTCTATCTGCTTCTATCCGCTGAGCATGATGCACCATTACTGGCCTTTCATTGGTAAATCCCCAAGCAGATTGCATCCCACTTCTTCCATTCATAGACTCCAGCAGCTCTAATTATGATGTTTCTGGTGATGCTACGGATCTATTCCTGAGCTTTCACATGCATAACAGCAGTCACATTCTCCTCCATTAATATAGCCTTCAGCTTGTGCTTTTGTGTCCTTTTAGAACCCGTCATTAAGAGCAAAGCAAAGCACAAAGCATGTCTCTATGTGATCGCAGCAAACTATGTTGTAAGCCGAAATGCATGCCAAAGTTGGTAAATGCAACCTTGTGGCAAACCCAGCACTGCATTCAGCACAGCATGAGGAAGCAAAGCACACATGTACGAGCTGTTCAATACGATGAGAACTGAACATGCAATAATCTAGAGAGCCTAACATAGCCAAGTAGCTGAGTAGTTGGGCAGCGGAGCAGCTGAACAAACTGCATTTCGTAGCTGAATCCAGTGAATGGCATAGTTGAATTCTCAAATGTGGAAAGCCCCTGTGTGACCCCCAAAAGATGGCACAAAGTATGGCGTATGGAGTTGTTAAGACATTTGTAATCCCTTGAATTAAATTAAAAAGATGGAATGGATGTTGCTGCTACATGGAAGTGCCACTCAGTGCAAAAGAGTCATTGAATAATAGTGATAGAATACAGCAAAACACAGAAAATTGTTGTATTCATTCCAAAAGATGGAATTGAATGGATGCCACATCAAATCACCAAACGAAAAGGAATCTCCTTTGTTAATTTGAATTCTTTCCAATCTCGGCCCAGCTATAAACTGTCACTTTAGTTTTTCACATGCAGGGCGATTCATTGTGCAGGCGTCATCCTTTGGATGGACATTAAGCTGGGCATCCAGTTTGCCGGTATTACTTGGTGGATGTTAAAGATTCCATGGTATCCTCCACGAAGAGTAGGTGAGCCAATTCCCAGCACCCTGAACGTTACAAATTCCAGCTCTAAACCCCAGGGGGCAGCGGTACATCCAGAGGATGGACACTATCCACACAAGCCCAGGGGAGGGGCACCATCCTCACTCGCCCATGGGAAGGGCACCATCCATGCTCGTTCAGGAGAGGGGCCCCATTCGCACTAGCCCTAAAGAGAGGAACCATCTTCACTCGCTAAAGGAAGAAGCACTATCCGCTTTAGCTCAGGGGAATGGCAGCATCCGTGCCCACCCAGCGGAAGGGCACCACCCCACACATGCACCAGTGCTTGCCCAGGTAAGGGGCACCAATCCCAGACATGTTTCTGGTTATATATTTTTTGCATCCTGTTGGTCAGGATCCATGTATCAAGAGAAAGTGTGACGTGTTTCCTGATACCATAACAGTGAAGGTGTTTCTATTTGAAAACAGTCATCTACTGCTGTACCTTTGTTGTTAGTCCCCTACCGGTGTACACCAGAGGGGACTATAGGTTTGCACTCCATCCCTCCGTCTGTCCGTCTGTCCGTCCGTCATGCAAAGAACAGTTTTCCGGACTTTTTTTTCCTAAACTCTTAATGCTAATGATTTCAAACTTGGTACATGGTTTCCTCATTATAAGTTACAGATCAAGTTCGAACTTCACGACGTTTCGATCATTTTTGACAAAGTTATGGCACTTTGAACTTTGGTAATTTCCCCAACAGTTTTCCGGACGACAGACTGCCGGTAGGGGACATGTATTGCAGCGCAATACTCAGAATGCTTGTTTAACTTCAAATTTGCTTACAGACAGCACCTATCGATAATGCTTTAACTTTAGTTGTGTTGGAGACACTTGGCTTGTTGGTCTAACCATACAATACTCTGATTGATTTTTTTTTCCTTCCACATCCTGGTTGATGAGATTTGAAGATAAACAAGTACGGTATGGCAAGACTTTCTTGCCTATTTATCTTTTCGTTATATTCCCATTCATTATGTTTCTTATAGAGATCTCTGCTCTCCTCGTCATCGCATCTTATCCACACCCACCATAACTATTAGCAGTGAAAACACTTCGCCATCACCAATGCAAAGCTGTGAATCTTTACTTCTTCACCACAATGTCACCATAAGGATCCACCAGAGAAAACGCATGTGTTCTGGCCGAAGCAAGCCACATTGGATGATCATACACATCCATTAGTTTGGATGTGTATAAAAGAACACTATGTGAACTTTGGCAGATTCTGAAGACAAAATTAGGACCTAACATGTGTTTAAATGCATGGAGTCAACCAAGCGTAATGGACATTCCAACTGCAAAGATTACATAAACGGTGACACCTGTCGTTCCACATTAGTCGGCCAAGAGTGCACATTCTGTGGACTCTCAGAACCTCGTTTTCTGTATCTGGGATGGAGTCCAGAACATCTGCAGATGCAAATGTTCCATCAGGACATCTCCAGCTGCATTGCATGTGGCCTTGGGCATTGTATAGAGCTGTTAGCACACACAGCCATAGGAAATATCAGGAATTGTGTGTCTTCTATAAGGGTATATCCTTACTGTATGCTGAAGAATTGACCTCCTGTGATAGTCAACCTTAAAACATTATCTACTGACTTCAATAAAACAAAATGAAATGAATCAATTTATCAGCTGTTTAAAATCACTTGCTTAAATTTGGATGCTTTCCCATTCACAATACTTCCTGTGCTTTAATCATTCTCATGAAGTTGAAAATAATTTTAGTCTTTCGAAATGGCAAATTTTCTGGGGATTTGAACAGCTTGCTTGGCTGTGCTGCTGTGATCTAATATCATCTGAACTGTGCAATTGAAGTGCAGCATGGCCTTATTTCTGCGCTGTATTCTGCTTTGGGTAATATCGTACCTTGCATGGAATAAATCAATGGGTCACAGCAAACCGATGCATTATCATTATCAAGGAGCATGACCACTCCTTTTTTGCATCTTCAGATGCATAGGGTTGCGGAAGCAGTTTCTAGGCTATTGGGCACAATTTTGGATGGGTCGACACTCCGACCGCAGGATACTCGAATGGCTCATTCATCCCAGGTGGCTGGTACTCATCTTTGCTGACCTCAGCAGGATGGCAGACCAAGTCAACCCAGCTGGAGTTACTTCAACAACATGGCAGGGGCTTGACCTCGGGACCAAACGACCTTAAGACAGCCACCTTTTTTTTTTTCTTTTTTTTTTTTTGTATACAAGATCGAGGCTCGCGTAAGAGCCAACATTAATGACAAAAAATAACGGACACATAAGACGAAATAAAGGGAGCGGGAGACAAGATGGAGACAGTGGGGGAAGCACAAAAGTACAATATTTGAGAGCAGGGACATCGGGAGATCTGTGGGAAGGAGAGGGCTTGGGGGGGATGAGGCGTGGGAAGGGGGGGGGGGGGGGTGGGAGAGGTGAAAAAACACATGGACACTGCTAGGAATTCCGGGAAAGAAGTCGGTATTTCAGGAAAGTGGATCTAACCATTTGGCCAACACCAGGCTAATCAAGGAGTGTAATCCCTTGTAATTAATCACTGAATGCAATTAAAAAGATTGTGATTATACTGATCATCATTCCATCGTTTGCACATCATTTGCAATGTTATTATGATGGTTTTGTGATGTCGGAAATGAATGGTGTCATCTGTGTGTGTGTGTCTGCATCTCGTTAAAGGGACTGTCAGGAGCAGATGGATTCCCAGGGGGAAAAGGAGATATGGTAGGAATGCCAATGTGTACAGAGTTGATCATCCTCGACACAGTTTCCCACTTTTGTGTCCACATAAAGGAAATAGCACTGCTAAGAAATACGTATTGCATGCCACCGGAAACCTCTGCATAGATAACATCCTGTGTTCAGAGCTTTGTGCACAGTGTAATATTATTTGCCAATAACTTATTGCTGGAAACAGTGTTGAAGTCACTTCGTATCAAAACAGGAAATGGTAATGTCTGCTAACTTGGCCAGCTGCAGGGTATGTTTAGCTCTCCAAAACAATTTACATCGTGTGCTATTCTTTTCGACGAACTTTCTGCCAACACAAGTTTATTTACGTTTTATTTCCCCATTTTGAAAATATTTGAACCTGTTATGAAATGTTTTCTTTACGTTTCAACAAATGTGCCTGTAATCTGTGCACTGAAGATCTATCAAATGTCATTGATAACACATGCAAGTATTTATAATGAAGCTTAACCAACATTTTGTGATACAAAAAGGTCGTTATCATTTTATTAAATCTGCTTTATTTTATGTGTACCTGGATCATTCTCAAATAATCTCTGCATTCTACAAATGTCATTTGATGATGCCATAATTTTCCCCTCGATGAATGTCTTGCGAATTTATTTCGTTGACCATGAGTGTGCTTGACATGTGTTTCTGTTTAGGGGCCTGCAGGTACACCAGGAGTAAGGGGAAACTATGGAAAGAAAGGACAGAAGGTAATTTGCAATTCTAATATGTTAATATATTTATTTGCTCATTAAGCTGTCAAACGTTATTGCTGAGGGCAAGAGTCATGCTAAGGAGCAAGTATGTGCACAAAACATGAAATGTTCTTTTTCATCTTCCCTTCACCCCCTCACCTTCCTCCTCTCCCAACCTCCCACACGCCATGCTAATATGCCTCATCCATGTGCCTCAATATGCCCAATCCCATCTGAACCTCATTACCCTTGTCTGCCACATCCCCTCCACCCCCTACCACTTCCACTTACTTCCTCTTGTTCAACTGTCACTCTGCTGTCCTCCCTCTCTCCCCCCTCCCTCTGACCTCCCTCCCCCCTCCCCCCTCCCTGCCCCCACCTCCACCCCAATACTACTTTACTTATCATTTCTATTTTCTTAAATGTATATGTATCACCACCCTTCTCTCACCTTTTATTTATATATTACTAGCAGGTGTACCTGGCGTTCCCTGGTGATGTTATAACCCTGTTGGCATTTTGAAGAAATCGATGTTTTTTTCTTCTTCTATTTTTGTGGGTGCCTAAAACACCTCCCTACCATCCCACTAAGGAAAATTTATATTTAATAATATGATAACACACACACACACACACACACACACACACACACACACACACACACACACACACACACACACACACACGCACTAATCGGGGATAATTTAATATTACCTTTCACATAGCTACAAAGGTTCAGGCACCAGAGAGCGATTTTTAAAATATATTTTAAAAAACTCGAAATATTTTTTCAAATTTTTCAAACTGGCAGGATAGCTTGGAATATTTGACTTTCATGCACTCGCCTCTGAGCTGCCTATCCTGTGTTGAAATCCCGAGCGAGCTATAAATGGTCACCCTGGTGTTTCGCAAGCAGCTTGATGCATCAAGGAGTATGCCTTCCATCAGAAAGTTGTCTGGCCGAGCTAGTCGGCGGTGGATGTGAAACATCTCGGTGTCGTTCGCTAAGAGTAGTCGAATTCTTGATGGCTTTCTGGACAAACCACCCGGTGACTGTTTTGGCAACATTGTTGCTGTTTAAAGAGGATCCTGCCAGGATTCTAAGCTCGGTTAGGATTCTAAGCTATCCTGCCAGGATGGTACATTGATGATTTTGAAAGTCATTAATGAGCCTGCCTGGTTTTTCACCAACCACCAAGTACCGTAGATACAGGTAGACCATCGTGTGGTAAGGGTGCAGGCAGGCAAGCAGTGGTGAAGTTTGAGTGTACATTAAAATAACAGCCTTGGTCTCTGTACATAATAAAGCAAATGAAAGAAGACAGCTTCCCTGGTTGGCTTTTCTCAGTTGTTTTTTTTAATGTACAGATCAAAGCTCATAAAAGGGCTTTTTAACACAGGGCAAAATAGGGACATAAGCAAAATATTGGTGGGATGTGGAAATAGGAGCTTTGATCTCACACTCCCAGGCTTAGATGCAAACACTTTGTGAAGCTCTCCGCTTGTTCTTCCCTGCTGTCTATATACTCCCATTTATGCGGCCTCTTGGGGCTTATATCTCTTTCCTTTTAAAACGATTCGACTTTTTTCACTCCCACAACTCTCCCTGGCAAACTGATTCGCAAACAATATACAGTGATGCCTGTTTAAAAAAATAATTCCTGAACAATCTGTTGTATTGCTCCCTCCCTCTCTTCTTCTCTCTCTGTCTCTCTCTCTCTCTGTCTCTCTCTGTCTCTCTCTCTGTCTCTCTCTGTCTCTTTCTCTCTCTCTCTCTCTCTCTCTCTCTCTCTTCATAGTCTATCCCCTCATCCGAGATACTCTCCACTTTAAAGTCAAAAAATTATTTTTGCATCTATCCAAACAATCCCTTTTAATGTCTTAAATACCATTATCATATTCCCATGTAAACAGTCGTGTTTTGTTATGATACTTCCAGCTGGAAGCCTATTGGTCTTAGAAGGATTATCATTATTCTCCGCAAAGTTTATTGTGGAGACTATTCTGAGAAAACAGTTACAGCCAGCTCTACGAAATTTTAAGTGTGTATAGATACACAGTGGCTGGTGAAAGTATTCACCCCCTTCCAAATTAAGTTTTCATATTTTGATGCCACCTGAGCTTATTACCCTCGCCTGAGGAGAGGGTATTGCATTTGAGTCCGTTTGTTTGTCTGTCCGTTTGTCTATTTGTTTGTTTGTCCCCACAGGATAAATATGATTTTCTCTGCAACCTTTCGTCCGATTGACAGGAAATTTTCACCATCGGTGCAAACTCCACCTGCAGAATTTTTAAATGATAATTATGATGTCATATGTTACGTGGTAAAGGCGTCAGCTTGGAAAAACCGAAAAACTTTGCACCTATATATCTTTGAGAGCGCTGCACAGAAAAAATGAGACGGCTCATTGTAAATAACTCTCCATGGGGAATAACATATGTTAATGATGATGTCATAGGTTCCTCCATTACGACGTCATAATTTGATGTGTGCCTTCTCCCAACTCCCAATTTGACGTGTGCCCAGATTTGAAGGGTCCTTCTCCCAACTGCTGTTTTCAGATTTCCCCACAGGTGTTCAATGGGATTTAAATCTGGACTCGTTGCTGGCCACTTCAGAACAGTCCAGCGTTTTGTGTTGAACCATTCCTGGGTGCTTTTTGAAGTGTGTTTGGGGTCATTGTCCTGCTGCAAGACCAATGACCTTCGACGGGGACCCAGCTTTCTGACACTGGGTTGAACATTGTGCTCCAAAATGCCTTTGTAATCTCCTGATTTCACGATGCCATGCACACATTCAACGCACCCAGTGCCAGAGGCAGCACAGCAACCCCAAAACATCACTGAACCTCCTCCATGTTTGACTGTAGGGAAGGTGTTCTTTTCTTTGAAGGCTTCATTTTGTTTTCTGTAAACATAGAGATGATGTGCTTTACCAAAAAGCTCTAATTTGGTCTCATCTGTCCACAGGACATTCTCCCAGAAGGATTTTGGCTTGTTCAGGTGTGCTTTGGCAAACTTCTGTCGGGCTTTCTTATGTCTCTCTCTCAGCAGTGGGGTCCTCCTAGGTCTTGTACCATAGAACCCCCTTTAATTGAATTGGCGACAGATGGTGCGAGTTGAAACTGTCGTACCTTGTGTCTGAAGGTCAGCTTGAATCTGTTTGGCAGTTGATTGAGGTGCTTTCTCCACCATTCGAACAATCCTTCGCTGCAATCTTCGATCAAGTTTTCTCTTGCGGCCACGTCCAGGGAGGGTGGCTGCAGTGCCATGGGCCTTAAACTTCCTGATAACATTGTGTATGGTGGACACAGGAACATCAAGGTCTCTGGAGATGGACTTGTAGCCTTGAGATTGTCCATTCTTGGCTACAATTTTTTGTCTGGCCTCCTCAGACAATTCTCTGGTTTTCTTTCTTTTCTCCATGCTCATTGTGGTACACATAGTGACACAAAACAGCAGAATGACTCCTTTTCTCTATTCAAACTGGTAGAATGAGTGATTTTTATATTGCATGCACCTGCAACTCACGACAGGTGAGTTCAATTCCAAAGTAAAGGAGAATCACCTGCTTGAAATCTAATTATTTCTAACAACTTCTAAAAGGTGACAATAATTATATTGTCTGGGCAATTTTAGGATTTGTGTGGAATAAGCTAAGATTTAGTAATTTTTTCATATTTTTTTGTTTTGTTCCACTGCAAACCAAAGAAATACATATGTGGATACCAAAATATTTTTCATTTCAACAATTTTCTGGCAGAAATGGTGCATTATTTGAAAAAAATGCAAGGGTGCTAATATTTTTGGCCACGACTGTATATGATCAAGTACTCATGGAGAAAAATGTTTTGACAACGATGATGCCATCCATCATGTGGTTTAGCAGCCACATTGTATTGAAGGAAAAATTCTTTTAATGACTTCTCTGAAACCACTTAACTGATTTATGCAAAAGTTTAAATATGTGATCGACTTCCCACATGGGAAGTCGATTTTTCAAAAATTCTTTTTCAAAAAGTTAAAGCTTCGGATAAAGCACTGGTGGTTTAGGTCATGCTATTAGCCAATTATTGATTAAGAAAATATTTTATGATAATTATTTATTCATTTTAATTATGCAATTCATCAATCAATTATTGTACACCTCTCCCTCCCAATGCAGTCTCTGTGAGCTGCCTGAGGCGCCCGGCAATGCCGCGCTGGAGGATATTTATTTATTCGGCATGGGGGCGGTGTACTTTGAATGTATCTGTACTTGTTTGTTTGTTTGCTTTTTTGTTTGTCCGGGCGATATCTCAGCCATCCTTTGAGCTCGGAAGCTGAAATTTTGGCACAATAGTGAGCAAGTACTTTGGCAAAAACTTTATTTTTTGTTTTTTGATTAATCAATTGATGAGTTAATTATTATATCGATTAATTAAAATTAAGTATTTATTTATTTCTTCCTCATCTGTGTAATACCTCAGGCACCTTTTGAGATAAGAAGCACATATTCGGACATGACAATGACCAAGTGATTTGGCTGTAAATGGTATTTTTGATTTATTGATTAATCAATTAATCAATTATTTATTTAATTCTTCGAGTAATGACTTGTTAATTAATTTTTTTAAGTTACAGATGAAATGGTGGTGGTTTAGATATTCTAGTAGCCAATTGATTAATAATTTCATTTTTTATGATTATTATTTATTTTTCATTATTAATCACTTATTTATTTCCTTTCTCATCTGGGCAATATCTCAGGCACCTTTTTAGCTAGAAAGCTGATATTTGGACACGACAGTGACCAAGTGATGTGGCTATAAAGGATATTTTTGATTTATTGATTAATCAATTCCTTTTTTTTCGATTAATGTATTATTTGATTAACTTTCAAAAAGTTGTCGCTTCGGATGAAATATTGGTGGTTGAGGTATGTTATTAGCCAATGGATGAATAAATTATTTTACGATTATTATATATTGATTTTAATTACGCAATTGATCAATCAATTATTGTACACCTCTCCTTCCCAATACCGTCTCTATGTGCTGCATGGCGGTATCGCAACAGGTGGGTGTGCTCTTCTTCGAGAGTAAAGGGAGTTTGTCTTCTGAGGTTTACATGCATGCTGTCCACTCTGGGAAAAATGTCACCTGGGAAAAGGTATATTCTGGTTCATGCCCTGGTGTTGGGCTAGCGGCTAGGGTGCCGGCTTAGGATCCTAGGATCCTGGGTTCGAATCCCGGTCGATCGCTGAATTAACGCCAGGGGGGTTGACTCAGCCTGTCATCCTTCCGAGGTCGGCTAATTGAGTACCAGTTCACTGGTAATTCCCTGTTTGTCGTTAAAGGCGGCAAAAAGGGTTGGCGTCAGGAAGGGCATCCGGCCGTAAAACATTGCTTCAAAAAAGGGGACCAAAAAAAAACAACAACAACAACCACGGTCCCCGAAAAAGGCCAACCCCCGCTTGCAGGGAAAAATGGCCTCTAAAGGTGGTTATTTTTTTATATATGCCATTTTTGGAAGTCTGGGTGAGAAAGTGTGCCAGATTCTACCAACAGAACACGCCTTGACTGGATATGGCACTACGAGTGCTCTGCTCAAGGTTGGCAAGCGCATTACTTTCACAAAGTTAGTAGAGCATGCCAATTCTGTTTATTTGTTTTATGAGTTTGGGCTTCCGTCATCCCTAGCGACTTCATTCTGTACTGCTAGATAATTGGTATTGATTTTATATGGACAGAAAGTCAAGAACATCACAACGCTTTATGAGTTGAGGTATTTATTGGCATCAACAACAGACAAAAAACAGCTATGCTCCCACCAACTGAAGATACATTCAAGGAACACGTCTGCAGAGACAAAGACTGCAGAATTTCATGGAAATGTCCCTGTCTGCTGGCCATTCAGCCCTGCATTGAATCAAATTCTTCCACATACTGCCCAAACAGTCCAAAATCAGGAGATGAAAACGATGATGGTGTACATGGCTTTGTGGGTTGAACCTGCTGATAAAATAAATTGTGATGTAATGAAAGCATCCACGCAGTAGCCAGTCCAAGTGAATGCTGAACTGTGTAGCATTTCTTCATAAACCTGACAAGATTGAGCAATAAAGCATGGGGAGGGGGGTGAGGGGTCAATAAATTGTGATTTAAATTGTCAGAAATATACTTGCATATGATAACATATATTTCCCAAGCACCAATCATAAAAACATTTCTGCAAGGATCACTTGGCTGCAATGATGAATTGCGCAATTCAAGACGCAATTCAAGACAATGATGCAATTCAAGACAAATGATGAATTGCGAAAGATGATGGGAATAGAGCCTGTGATGGATGCTGTGAAGAGAAACAGTTTGAGATGGTTTGGTCATGTGTTGAGGGAGGATGAAAGTGACTGGTTGAGAAGAGTGACGGAAATGAATGTAGAAGGAAGTAGAGGACAGGGAAGACTGAGAAAGAATTGGCTGAAGATGGTGGAAGAAGAAATGCGGGCAAGGGGGTTAACAAGGGGAGATGCAGAAAATAGGGCAAAATGGAGAAGATTGTCATGGGGACCACAAGGCTGACTTCCGCTCTAGCAGGGAAAATGGCCTTAAATGCCTGTTGTGTGTTGTTGTTGTTGTTGTTGATCACTTGGCTGCGCCTGGATGGGTTTGATCGTTGTGGAGTGGTGGCTGAAACCCGAATCCTAACCAGGTTCTTCCTGATGACTCCATCTTTGCTCTTTGCTTATCTGGGTTTCTCCTGATGACTCCAATGCAGTTGTAACGATTTTGAGAAGTGTAACGGGTTTTGAGAAGTGTAACGGGTTTTGAGGAGTGTAACAATTTTGGAGGAAGGGTAACGGATGTGAAGAGTATGGTTTTGGTATGGTAACATCCTGGTAATGTAAATAATGGTCGCAGCCGTCCTCCTAATTAATTTCATAGAACATACACGCAGGTCACGATATATCTTTTAAATAGTGTATTTCCTTATTCCATGTAGGCTAAGTATGTGTTTTCCACTAGATTGACTTTGCATTGTATCAAACAAAATAAGCGTAGGCCCTTCCAATTTCCCCAAAACCTCCCTTCCATTTGCCTTCCGCATTTTGGTCGGTTTTTCTCTTCAACCACCATTGGCCATGAAACAGGGTCGGAGAAGAAGGGCGTGTCTCCACCTCGTCAGAAGAGGGCAGGAGTGAACCGGCCCTAACAGCCAATCAACACCGCGGTGAGTGACCCGGTAGGCGTGCCCTCGGAGCCGGCGGCTTAATTCCGCCGGAGGTGATAAAAGCGAATGTAAGGAACTGCTTGACGAAGAGGCCTTGAGAGATACGCTGGGGGATGACCTGGAAGAGGAGCGCAATCCACCGCAAGCCCTACCTACCTACCTGCCTGCAATATCCCCTGTCGTTGGAGAGACGCGCTGAACGGAGGGAGACGGCTCCACCCCAGGAAGAGGAGCAGGTGTGCCGAGCCAGCGCGTGACGGCCGCGGATACGCGACGGAGGTTTTCCCGCCAAAACCGCGAGGGGTTGAAAGCTGCTGCGTCCGACCTTGCCTTCCTCTCAAGCAATCAACCTCGAGCCATTACCTGCCTGCGATATCCACCGTGTGAGTGTGAACGTCCTGTCCTACTCGTTTGTCTTGGGGATTAAGTAAATGAAATAGAATAAGTTAACAATGCACTGTGTGACTGCTCTTTTCCATCTATTGCTGTAAATAATATTGGTCGCTCTAAAATATTGCTTGTGTGTGTATAATAAATCTGTTCTTCCTCCAAACTCTGTCTTTCTTCTCTCTTCTTCTCTTTCGGTCGCTTTAGAGGTTTCCCAATTGAATATCTGTAGCGCGATTAGTCAACGTTCGGTTGGAATCGGGTTCTAATCGGGGAGTAACTGTTCGGACGCGGTTAAATACACCACCGCTCGGTAAAATAACATCCAAAAACCGTGTCCGTAACAATTGGTGTCGAGGAGTCGGATTCGGACCCGGGACTAAATTTGTTAGGCCCAAATTTTAAAAAAAAAATTTTGGTCAAAATTACGAGCTGCCGAAATTGTGTTGTTTTATAAAACCCGAATTTTGAGATCGCGCCATGGACAATCAAGGCGATCGGATGTCGGTGGGGGAGATAGACGGGTTAGGGGTAACCCAGGAACCAGGGGAAATGTATGTGGAAGAAAGGGAGGAGGAGAGCAATGAGGAGGCGGTTGAGGGGGTGTCAGACGCGCAAAATGGCGCTCTCGCGCACGTGGTATCAGACGCACAAAGGGGCGGCTCGCACGAGCGCGGGGTAGCCGCGCCCGCTGCGCAAATAGCGGGAATTGATGTGCGGGACCTCATGGCGCAGATTAATGCAACCATACTAATGGCATATATGGGGCTAGAAGCAAAAATGGATGCTCAGAGTGAGCGATTAGAGGGCCAAATGGGGGTAATGGGAAACCAAATGGGGGTAATGAGGGACGAAGCGAGGGGTACCGGTGAGGGGTTAGACAATAATTTTAAGGAGTTAGACAAGAAATTTGAGGGATTAGACAATGGGATAGAAGGGGTGAAAAATGGGTTAATGGGGGTAGAAAACAGAATGGCCGCTCAAGAGAATCAGTTAGAGGGGGTGAAAAATGGGTTAATGGGGTTAGAAAATAGGATGGAGGACAAATTGCGGGAAATGGGGGAACAATCCGCCCGGGAAATCGAACAGATGGGGAACCAGATGGAGGAAATACGACGAGGGGTGAGTGAGGAGGTCTCGGGGCTGCGCGAGGAGGTAAAGCGAGGCGAAAAGCGTATAGAGAAAGAAGTGAGGAATAATACGGCTAAGTTACAAGGGGGAATAGAAGATCTGACGGAGGAGGTGGAGCAGCTGACAGAGGGACAAACTAAGTTAGTGGAGCAGGTTCAAAAGAACACGGCGGTACTAGGAGGGTTAAAGGCGACACAAAAAGAAATTAAAAACGAATTAATAGCGACGCAGAGGCAATGTCAGATGGTACGGGAGGAACTGACAATGAGGGTGGAGGAGGTGACAGAGATAATGGAGACAAAGGACCGGCAGGTGAGGATGCACATAGAGACGGTCACGGTAGCCTTAGAGGACGAACTTGAGGGGACGCACCGAGAAATAAAAGAGGTTAAACAAAAATTAGAGGAAGTGGGAGAAGAGGTGAGTGAAATTAAGAAGGGACGAACAGAAACTAAAAGAGAAATCCAGGAGGAAGTGATGGAATGTGTACAAGGTCTGTGTTCAAATCATGATGTGATGCTCACTAACCAAATAAAGAGTTTGCAGGTGGCAGAGAAGGTGCGACGAGGTACGGAGGTGAGTGGCAATGTACATGATGTGAGGGGAGATTCAGTCGGCTTGGGGATTGGTTTGGATCCGGGTGTTCGTGAAAGGCCGTTGGTGAGGTGTGTGACAGGACAGGTGTGCGAAAAAAGGGGTGTGCGAGAATGTCCGACCATGGGGTGTGTGAGGAAAAAGTGCACGCCGAGGAGTGAGTGTGCCGTCAAGAGTGAATTGGTCGAAGCGCGTGTGCGAGGGAGCACAGGGAAGCGCGGTGTGGTGAGTGTTACGGAGGAAGTAACGAAGAAGTGTGCGCGGGAGGATGCGCGAGAAAGGTGTGTAACGGACGGGTGCATGGGGAAAGCGCATGCTGTCAAGAGTAAGGGTGAGTGCGCGACTGAGAGTGGAGGTGAGAGTAGTGAGAGTGAAACGGAGCGTGAGCTGGTTGTGACAGGTGGGCGAGGATGTACACCTGGGATGGAAGGATGCACACCTGGAATGGTAGAGCGTGTGTGGGAAGGCACATTTGAGTTGGTAGTGAGGCACGTGGTTGGGTGTGCGGGTGAGAGCACACCTGTGATCGTCACAAAGGAGGTGACCGAGAAAGGGGCGCGAAGCGGTGTATTGGTGAGGTGTGCGAGCAACGAATGTGTGCCAAAGTGTTCGGTGGTCAGGTGTGTGACCAAGTCGGTGAGCGGAGTGAGTGTACCGAGGTGTGAAAGAAAAGGTACGAGGAGAATGGGAACGGCTGCATGTATGAGCAAGAAAGAGGTAGCGTATGCATGTAAGCCTGCAGGTGAAGCGTCGACGGTAACCGGGTTAAAGGTTAGGTCGACTTTTAGCCGGATCGGGCCCTCGGTGCGTGCCGGGCTTCGCGTGCCGCGAGAACCAGCGGAGATCCGAGCCACGGCGGGTTCGAAAGGACCGCCGTGCGCGATCCACGCTGGGCCTCGCGTGGAGCGGCCGCGTCCGGGCTCCACAAGGCGGAGCGGGCAGCTCGATAGGAAGGGTCGTCATGGCGACCACTTTCTATTGAGACGTGCCGGCAGGTCGAGATCGGGACATTGGATGGCTCCACGCCGAAGTGGTGCATGGGATCTCGGCCCGGGTAAGCCTCCGTCCCTGCCCCGAATGCGGGACGTATCCAGCCGCTGGCACAAAACGACCCGCGTTCATTGCTCGGCTGTACGAAGCCGGGCTGTAGATGTGAATTGGCGCACCGAGAGGATGTAATAAGTAGACGGGTGATGTGAATTGGCGCACCGAGAGGATGTAATAAGTAGACGGGTGATGGTGATAGTGATAGTGATTTAAAACGAAATTTAGAAAAGTGAATAGAATTGGCAGTAAATGGAAAATTTTTGAATTGTTGGATTTGGACGAGCGAAATTGGTAGTGAGAGACCCCCGATGTGGTGGGATGGCAAATCCACCATCCCTCACAGGTGGGGGCAAATGCGCAATAGTTTATGGGGTGGCTATGACAACCGAGCCAGGGAGGGCTTGGATAATTGTAGGGATCTAGCGAAGATGACATTAGGTAACGTTAAGGTTAGTTAGTGACTGATACCTGTAGTGGGGACGCAGGTAGATTAGTGTGGATTATAATGACGTGGGAGCGCAATAGTTTAAAGGGACGACTGGGAAGCGCAAGTTTCAGAGGGGAGAAGTTAGCTGAGATGATGCCGTGTGTGTGAGGATTGAACGGGTGAGAATGGAACAGGTGTGATTGCACAGGTGTGCAACTGAACAGGTGTGTGGAGCAGTGTATGAGGGAGTAGTGGTGATTGCGTGTTGTGTTGACCAAATGGTCCAGGAAGAAAGGAGGGTGCAGGTGGCACCAGGTATGATTGCACAGGTGTGCAACGACAGGTGAATGAAGAACAGGTGTATGTGGCTGTATGGAATAAATGGTATGGAGTAGTGAAATGGATGGTCGTGGAGTGAGAATGGTGGAAATTGTGGAGTGGAGTGGATGGTGCGAAGGTGTGAATGGGGGAAGAGTGGACCCCCATCGCGGATACCCGGGGCGGGTAGTGTAAGTGTTAGGTAGAGGGCACAGGTAAATTGTGGTTGGATATTGGCATCTGTGGTGCGGTTGGAAGAATGATGTTTGGATGGGTGCATTCGTGTTGTGGAAATGGCTGGGCGTGTAGCCTGTTAGTGTGTGTAGTTGGTTTGGGCACTCCACCACTGTGAGGATGTCGGCCAGGTGAGGCCGCAGGTGGGCTCTGGGAGCCGGTAGTAGTTGTTGTGGATGGGGCCCGAGGATCCGGAGGACGGACCCGGGTAGCCCAGTGCCAGAGGGCACCATGGGGTGACAGAGCCAGGAGAGGGGCTGTCCCCAGGTAGTTAGGTTAGGGTGAGGAGCTAGGTAGGCTCGGGTGGCAACTACAGTGGTGGAGGTGTGCAGGTGGGTAGACCTGTTGGGAGAGGTACACGTCGCAGCCCAGAAATTGTGCTAGAGCACCGGGAGATGAATCGGGGGAGTGAGACCCCAAAATTGAGGAGCACCACAGTTTGGCCAATGGGAATTGGTTATTAGAACCCATAGTGTAAGTTGGCCAATGGATTGGCAGGGAAAGACCCCGGGTAGTGTAAAGTGTGTTAAAGTCATTTAGAGGATAGTTAGGATGAAGGATCTCCTCGCACCATCTGCACCCACTCACCGGAGGTGACAGGTAACTCCACACCATGCCATGGTTTAATTATTTTTATGATGCAAATGTTTGGATTGTGAGACGCATCATGACGTGGGTGTGACATTGTGCGTAATTCCATCTCTCCCTCCTTATGAGGATTGATGATGAATTGGTGATGGCAAATTTTGAAGTAAAGGGATTGTGGAGACGAATTTGGTATAGGGGAAATATGGGGAAGACGTGACAGTAGTGACGAATTTGTAAATGGGTAGATTTTGTAAATATGGGGTAAGAGCAAGGGTAGTGTAGGTGACAGGGGGGTGACGTACGGTAGGGACGAGCTTTCTCACTTCGCCCTCCGTACGCATTTCACCTTGCATTGCCTTGTTTGACGTGTACCCTTGTGACCTTACCCCTCGCTCAATTGTCTTTCTTTTGTCTCCCACATGACCTGTGCGCCATTGGGTGCCGAGGGGAGCGTGCGTGAGGTGGCCATTGTGCGCCCGAGATTCCCAGAACCAGCACGCATTGCGTTGATGTACCACTTTATGGACCGCTGTTCGGCGGCCAAGTACCACTTGATGGACCCCAGGTTCTGGGGCAGAGCACCTCTGTTGGAGACCGGCCATAGTGGCCAGGGAATCTTGCTTGCGGACCTCGGTAAGGTGGCACCTATGCCAAACAGGTGGACCACCCTTAGTTGGCCCCTGAGGCCCTAAATAATAATAAAAAACGAACACAAGTTGTGCTTTTTATTATGTCCAAATAGGCCGCATGAAGCCAGAAGACGTCAGGAAGAACATCGGCCCAGCAGACAAGGAGAAGACCACCACCAGTTGTTTTGTTGTGTTTATTATGAGCCATGGTGACCGCACCGGATGGTGCTTTTGGGTGCTTTGTGGTGTTTGGGTGCTTTGGTGGTACTGGTACTGGTGCATCGATGCAATGCGTGCTGTCTCCTCCCTCCCAACAGGAATTTCTTTCTCTTGTTCCCTAAAAAGAAAAGAAAAAAACACACAGGTCCTGGGTTGCGTTGTAAATAAGAAATCACGTCATTGTAAATAATGCTCCCCACCGTAAATGTATAGTTTCAGAATAATTCCGTAATTCGGTTAGCTGTGGGCTTGAGTCTGTTAGACAGGATGCAATGCAATAGGGGGACATACTTATTTGTGTTTTAAAATTGTCACACTCAGGGTCAGGTTAATTGTAGAGGGAATTACACCTACATGTCACACTCAGTTAAGTCTAGTAGGCCCGAGGACGTGCCTGAAGAAAGGAGGGTGCAGTGTAACGATTTTGAGAAGTGTAACGGGTTTTGAGAAGTGTAACGGGTTTTGAGGAGTGTAACAATTTTGGAGGAAGGGTAACGGATGTGAAGAGTATGGTTTTGGTATGGTAACATCCTGGTAATGTAAATAATGGTCGCAGCCGTCCTCCTAATTAATTTCATAGAACATACACGCAGGTCACGATATATCTTTTAAATAGTGTATTTCCTTATTCCATGTAGGCTAAGTATGTGTTTTCCACTAGATTGACTTTGCATTGTATCAAACAAAATAAGCGTAGGCCCTTCCAATTTCCCCAAAACCTCCCTTCCATTTGCCTTCCGCATTTTGGTCGGTTTTTCTCTTCAACCACCATTGGCCATGAAACAGGGTCGGAGAAGAAGGGCGTGTCTCCACCTCGTCAGAAGAGGGCAGGAGTGAACCGGCCCTAACAGCCAATCAACACCGCGGTGAGTGACCCGGTAGGCGTGCCCTCGGAGCCGGCGGCTTAATTCCGCCGGAGGTGATAAAAGCGAATGTAAGGAACTGCTTGACGAAGAGGCCTTGAGAGATACGCTGGGGGATGACCTGGAAGAGGAGCGCAATCCACCGCAAGCCCTACCTACCTACCTGCCTGCAATATCCCCTGTCGTTGGAGAGACGCGCTGAACGGAGGGAGACGGCTCCACCCCAGGAAGAGGAGCAGGTGTGCCGAGCCAGCGCGTGACGGCCGCGGATACGCGACGGAGGTTTTCCCGCCAAAACCGCGAGGGGTTGAAAGCTGCTGCGTCCGACCTTGCCTTCCTCTCAAGCAATCAACCTCGAGCCATTACCTGCCTGCGATATCCACCGTGTGAGTGTGAACGTCCTGTCCTACTCGTTTGTCTTGGGGATTAAGTAAATGAAATAGAATAAGTTAACAATGCACTGTGTGACTGCTCTTTTCCATCTATTGCTGTAAATAATATTGGTCGCTCTAAAATATTGCTTGTGTGTGTATAATAAATCTGTTCTTCCTCCAAACTCTGTCTTTCTTCTCTCTTCTTCTCTTTCGGTCGCTTTAGAGGTTTCCCAATTGAATATCTGTAGCGCGATTAGTCAACGTTCGGTTGGAATCGGGTTCTAATCGGGGAGTAACTGTTCGGACGCGGTTAAATACACCACCGCTCGGTAAAATAACATCCAAAAACCGTGTCCGTAACACAGTGTTTGGTTTTCGGTTTGAATATGACATTGCATTGTGTTTCCAGTTAATAACTTCAATTCCTCGTGAAATTTGAACAGTTATTAGAAATATGTACTGCCGTCCACATTTCAAAAATTGATTAATTGGTCATATGGGTAGTCATGGAAACACATCTGCAGAATACCACTTCCACCAAATAAAATGACCACAAGCATCCTTTTCGAGCAGTTTATATATTTATTATTTTCAAGAAAAATAATGTTTTGTTTTGTTCTACCATGGGGAGGGGTTACTCCTTTACTGAGGCTCTTTTGGATCTTAGCTGCAGTACGATATGGCGGTTTGACATCAGATGGTGGTAAGTGCTTGCTTTGAAGCCTTCCATGGAAGAAAGAGAAATGAGGATCAAAAGAGTGGAGATTGGCAAAAATCCTGGACTTTTAGAGTTTAACCAGGAGGAGTTTACTGGAGGAACATGTGCATCCTAGGGCTGGGGTTCAGATGAGCGGGCTAAGGGATCAGGACCGGAGGACAGCATTCATAGATATTTATTGAATGATCGTCATATTTTAGTATTCAGAATTGTGATACTTGTTAAATGATTCTAAACATGTTTTGAGCTGGTTTTTCAGCATTAACATATGTTTTCTTTTTGGTTTGCTATTGCTTTCAGGTAATTTGAGCCCTTGTTCTCTTTTATTCTTTTGAGATGCCTCTAAATTAATAAATACTGCAATACCATCACTTTCCAATAACCAAAGAAATTACAGATAATTGTTTATGACATGGTTGTACCGTTGTAGGACCTTTGCCACAGCCAATGGTGGCCTTCTCATGAGGATGCTGATGATCATTCATTTCCAATTGTCATTTAGACTGGATTTAAGGTCTATTCTTTGGCAAAAAATATAAGCAAGCATTTGCTTTATTATTTGACTGTTGACACATACACAAAATATTAATGTGCTTCATGAATTCCAAACTAAAGCACATTCAAAGTGGTGTAACTACTGCATGGGTCGAGTGGTTAAGAAACCGTGAATTATCTGTGTGAAAAGGTCTTATGTGGAATTTATATACAGTATATATGATGCATGTTGCACTGTTATTGCAGGGTGACACGGTACCCATGGGGCCTCCAGGATCACCAGGCAACCCAGTGAGTATTTTGTAATAAAAGAAGTCGCAAGACTTCCTATGTAGGGATGGCACCGACACTCCATAAGTTTATAAATAAACACAAATCCTCAAACAAATCGACAAATAAACAGACTTGTAAACCTAATAAGTTTCTATCTGTCATCTGTGGAGGATTTCACATCAAATAACATTGAGCAACATCACTGAGCTACAAAACAGACCGACTCAAAATAGCCAGTTGGTAATTCTTCTCATTATTCCTCTTTTCAGACAGCCGAACTCAAAATTTGTTTAAGCCAGGACTTGATTTAAACACAAATCTACCCCATTTTATAGTAGGACGGTCCTTGACTACTCAACATTTTAATAACTTTAAAGGATTCCATGAAAAGTTGGCAAAACTACTTTATAATTGAACTACGCCAAGGAATAATGAGGCGGAATGAGGGGCAGGTGGGATCACGCACGCCAATCAGCCTGGTAAGGGCGGGGCCACAGTAGCCAGCTACAACAGAAAACCACTTTTATGGACAGGTGTGGTTGAACGTGAAATATTACCAACAGTCCGACAACAATTGTTGGCAGATGCAAAATAATAATTATCATATAAATACAATAATTGTCACAGTCTTGACGCAGGTGCACAGAGTCCAGAAACTTTCTTCCGTCTGTAAAGCTTGCGCACACACGCGCACACATGCAGTCATACAGTTTGTCGTCGACTTGTCACCATTGAAGCGTGGCAGACAATAAAAAAAGTTGGTCTGTAAATATGTAAATAATTTTTTTAAGTACAGAAACATAATATTTTTTAATGCAAAAGGATGTGGTGATGGTAAGGCAAAAGTATGTAAACAAATTAGGGATGGTCACAATAAATTATCATGTGAAACCATCCTCACATCTTTCTTTGAATAATGGTTGCGCCTACAAATGGCAAAACATATCTCTCAATTTGGTTAGCTGAAGTGTGTGTGTGTGTGTGTGTGTGTGTGTGTGTGTGTGTGTGTGTGTGTGTGTGTGTGTGTGTTTGTGTGTTTGTGTGTGTATGCTTGTTTGTGTTTGTGTGTGCGTGTGTGTGTGTGTGTGAGTGTGTGTTTGTTTATGTTTGTGTGTGTGTGTGTGTGTTTGTGTGTGTGTGTGTGTGTGTGTGGTGTGGTGTGTGTGTGTGTGTGTTTGTGTGTCTTTGTTTGTGTGTGTGTGTGTGTGTTTGTGTGTGTATGTGTGCATATATGTATGTGTATATATGCGTGTGTGTGTGCAATATGTGTATGTGTATATATGTGTGCGCTTGTCATTGGTTTTTGACTCCATATGCGGGTTTTTGCTTTTTCTTCCTTCTTAATGCTTAAAAAAAAGACAATCACAGCGGAAATTGTGTCTGTACGATTTATCAACTTGTAGTCCCCCCCCCCAACCACAAACCCCCCACCCCACCCTTCCTCCATCCTCCACCGCACTTTCATTCAATTTTATTGGGGCATTGAGACTCAGTTATTCTCGCAGACCAACTTAACTTGACGCTTCTCACTTACTCAGTTTAGCCAGTTTAGCCCGTCAGACTCAGTTTAGCCAGTCACCTTCGTAGCTCTATTAGAAAGCTCCAAATGATAGAGGGAAAAAAAAATGCGAATTAATCTATCAACGGAACCCGTTGAAGTCCATACGCGTTCGCACTTATCACACTCTCAGCTATGCCTGTATCTCTCGCGTTATAGCGAGGGAGGAGTATTCCAACATGGCGGCTGCTTTCCCTGCGAATACGTTCTGCAGCTGCACTCCAGTTGTATAGACAGCTCGGTGAACACACCCTAGCACATGTATGAGACCGAGCTTGGCTTGCATGCTCCTAACGCTGCCTCTGGATATAGAAGCAAGGCCGTAAGCTTGCAATATACATGCATCACACCGTTAGCCACATGCTCGTCACTCAAATTCACACTGTGTTAAAATAACGGTTCTTTACATCAAATTTTGAACCAATATATTTTGAAACTGAATGTTCATCAAATACAAATACTCAAGTTCTACAGTGACATGTTTTTTAGTATTATTTTCAAGATTTCATGACTACAATTATCTCGTCAATAGCTGAAAGTTGTGCAGAGCCAAATTGTTTTGAAAAATGCAATAAATGTGTTAATATGTGAAGAGATTTTTCTACAGCAAACATGAAAATTGTCCTGGTATTATTTTGTTGTTAGTTAGTTGGTAGATGATTGAATAGCTGCCGGGAGTGTTTTGTTATTACGAGTTGTGAAGTTGCTGGAATGAAAAGCACTGTATTTTGATGTGTAGGTGGCGTGACGGTGAGAAATAGTAATTTAAACGTGGATACTGATTTTTATGAAGTTTGATTCACCAGAAAATAATATATGGTTGGGCCACCAAAATGCTGGTGGGCCACCAAAAAATCTGTTTAGGTGGCCCGGCGGATCACAAGAAAAGAAATTCAGCGTGATCCCTGCGCGGTGTCCCGGGTCTTGAGCATTTATAATGATTCATTATCCATCCCAGTTCAGTTGACCTCTTCCTTGCCATTCCAATGAGCCTTGTTTGTCTATGCCCAACCTGTCCAATTACTTTTTGTACTTCCCTGCTCTTTTATCATTCTTCCAATTGTCAGCGTATATCTGTTGGCATTTGTCTTTTTTGCAATCATTGGGGCTGTTCTGTGATAATTCCTGTTGGAAGTTTGTATGTTGTTGGTAGACCTGGTGGAGGTGATGAAGATATCAAAATAGCATTTCTTGAAAGCATTTGGTGCAATTTCATTTCAAAGAAAACGACTACTCTTCATACTGGAGATGAGACAAGGGTCGACTAATTCATTGCAGAGATAAAGAGCTAAAGTGGGGTAAAAATAAATTGCAGTTCTTAAACAACAACAACAAAAAATTCAAATCCACCACATTTGCATAAAAGAGTTATGGCAACACTTTTCTGAGAGCATATGTGTGTTTTGCTGACCAGTCTTGCATACCAAAGGATTTACTTATACAACCTTGTACTCTTTATAGAGTGTAATAGCTACAGTATGCATACATGCCTATCTTTGGTGATGATAATGATAATGCACACCATATTTCAGCATCGGTGCTCAAGAATATATAATTGCTTCATTCTGAGGGAATATTTTGGACCATTCTTGCTGTATTCTTGATCTTTTTGCATTGGATCTACTAATTTGAATCCTTGAAGGAAGGTACTTTAACACAAATGGTCATATGACCAAAACAATGCACCATTGGTTATATCACCTGAGTAACACACATGCAAGGGACATACAGAGCCTTGTGACACATTGGCGAAAAAGCATCAACAGCAATGGAGTTGATACGAATACTGCATACACAATACACATCCATCATATTCTGTGTCGCTAGTCATCAATCACTTTAGTAACATATGCTTGACATATTTTGGCATTGCCTTCCAACTACTCTTGTAATTGCTTTTGAGTGAAATGGAATTTAGTGTCCACAGTATTAATGATCTTTTTAATAAAGATTTGCCACCTGTCATGTTGAACGACAAGTGTAAACTTTGTAATATACAGTCATGTGAAAAAGTAAGTACACCCCATGTTAAGTTTTGACTTTTTCAACATATTTCAACATACAGCTATTTGATCTTCATTTCAACAATATTGATAGATAAAGGTGATATAATATAACAAGTATAATGAAACATTTACATTTTGTAGTCCATTGTATAATTTAAATAAACATAAATGCAAATTTCGCATGTGGAAAAAGTAAGTACACCCTTGGCTCTAATAGGTGGTATTGCCCCCTTTGGCAGAAACAACCTCAAGTAGGCGTTTCTTACAACTGTCTACCAGTCTCTGACATCGACTGGGAGAAATTTTTGCCCACTCCTTCATGCAGAATTCTTTCAGCTGTGCGATGTTTGAGGGGTTTCTTGCATGCACAGATCGTTTCAAAACCCCCCACAACATCTCGATGGGATTTAGATCCAGGCTTTGACTTGGCCATTCCAGAACCCTCCATTTTTTTCTTTTCAGCCATTCCTTGGTGGATTTACTGGTATGTTTAGGGTCATTGTCATGTTGCAAGGTCCACCGACGGTTGAGCTTCAACTTTCCGACATATGGCCTCACATTATCCTCAAGCACCCTCTGGTACAATGAAGAATTCATAGTGGATTCTATGATGGTGAGCTGCCAAGGCCCTGATGCAGCAAAGCTGCCCCAAACCATAATATTTCCACCACCATGCTTTACAGTTGGTATCAGGTTCTTGTGGTCAAATGCTGTCTTTGGTTTTCGCCAAACATGTCTTCTGGTACTGTGGCCAAATAGCTCTACCTTTGACTCATCTGTCCAGAGCACATTGTTCCAGAAGTGCTGGTCTTTGCCTAGGTGTTCATTGGCAAACTTTAGTCTTGCCCTGATGTTCTTTCTGGACAGCAAAGGTTTCCTCCTGGCACGCCTCCCATGTAGATCAAATTTGTGCAGCCTCTTTCTAATGGTTGACTCGTGCACTTTGACATCAACAGTGGCAAGAGCTACCTGTAGGTCTCGTGATGACATTCTGGGGTTCTTAGAGACTTCTTTCAGCATCTTGCGGTCTGCTCTTGGGCTGAACTTGCTGGGGTGGCTTGGCCTGAACAAGATGGCAGTTGTTTGGAATCTTCTGCACTTGTAGATGATCTTCCGGACAGTCGAATGATTGATTTCAAATTGTTTAGAGATCTTTTTAAATCCCTTCCCAGACTCGTAGGCATCTATAACCTTCTTTCTGAAGGCCTCAGAGAGCTCTTTTGATCTTGGCATGGTGACGCCGCACACTTCAACAACAAAGAGCAAACCAAACTAAATGTCTGAGGTTTAAATAAGACAGGTTCCTCCAAGATCCTCTCTAACGATGTTCTAATCATTTGCACCTGAGCTGGTGCACCTGATTCCAATTTTAGGTATTTGAAGTGGTGATAAATGTCGGGGTGTATTTTTCCAAATGCGAAATTTGCATTCATGTTAATTTAAATTATACAATGGACTACAAAATGTAAATGTTTCATGATATTTGATATATTATATCACCTTTATCTATCAATATTGCTGAAATGAAGATCAAATAGCTGTATGTTGAAATATGTTGAAAAAGTCAAAACTTTACATGGGGTGTACTTACTTTTTCACGTGACTGTGTGTATATATATATATATATGTGTGTGTATGTGTATATAAATATATTTATTAATTTATATATGTATATATATATGGAGAGAGCTTTTTATCCTAGATTAAAATGCTTTTGGTAAAAACCAAAATCTTTTATTTTTCTGTTTACCTGTAATTTTCTCCGAAGTTTGTTGCTCAGTACTTTCAAGCCTCTGAGGCATTTCTGTGTTTAACAGGGGTCAAAGGGTGCAGATGGAGGAAAAGGAGAGAGAGGTCCTTCAGGAGATCCTGTGAGTTTCAGAGCGCTTGTGTTGCCCGAACCTGCACATGATTACAAATCTTTTGTAGTGTTATTCTGAAATTGCCATGTTGGGGCAATAAAACTAGTTCCTCGCATTTTTTGCATTGCGACAGTGACATGAAGAAACAATATGGCGTCGAACATGTATTTTGTTTTTGTGACGCAATTTGGAGTGATTTCATCACTTTCTTTGCACAAACTACTTTGGATGGCATAATTCAGTTTGGGTACGATTATTCATGAAACACAGATTTCCTGTTTACCTGCCATTCACACTCTATTTACCTGGCAGTTAAGTCAGCACACTCTATTGTGATGATGAGAAACCAAAGAAGCAACTGACCCGATGACATGATGCTGACGTCATGTACATACGAGTAAATTATTTTGGTTTACTTTTTCTTCTTATTTTGCTTAGTTTAATATTCCTTGCTGCAAACCTCCTGACTGGTGATCAGCAGAGCAGAGACAATGTGCTCGTGTGGCAGGCAGCACTGGTTGCTCTCAGGTTGTGCAGTGAGCGCTGTGATGGGACTCGGTCTGTGTCCTGCTGTCTTGTCAAGTTATGGGTTTGTTTTAGTTTAGTAATGAGTCTAATATGGTCACGAATGAACGATCAGCAGTATGTTGTCCTGATGAGCTCACAACAAGGGCGAAATCTCGATCGACATCTCTGCTTTCATCTATTCGTGGCCATAGGCTTTAAATCTCAGTCTGCAAATGCTTGAGTGCCATCGTGATGCTTCCTCGGTTGGAGGTGATGTGTTGGCATAATTTATGTACATGACGTCAGCGTGATTTGACTTTTGCTCTATTCCATTTGCAGTTTGGCGACTTCTGAATTTAAGAAAAGCTTTATTGAAATTCTGCAGCGAACATACTTAGGAAATCAGCCTCCAGATTGGGGTAAAGTTGGCATTGTACCAACACCAAGAAAGGAAATTATTTGCTCCCTGAAAATTATCATAGAATAAGTCTAGCCCAAAATCTACAGCGACAATATACAATCGCCTCCTCAATTAGAAAAGATCCTATTCCCAAATCAAAATGGTTTTAGGACCTTTTAATCTATATCTTTTCAGTTTCTTGCTCTCGAGCGCATCATTGAGGAAATACGTAACCACCAAAAAGAAGCCGATTTCAAGAAAGCTTTCAATTCCATTGACAGGAATTAACTTTTCCAATTTCTCCGCACATATGACATCCCGTTAATTCACCCCAGATCCACTTTTTTGAAATACTGACTTCTTTCCTGGAAGTTCTAGCAGTGTCCATGTGTTTTATACCTCCCCCACCCTACCTCCTCCCCCCAAGCCCTCCCCTTCCCACAGATCTCCCGATATCCCTGCTCTCAAATGTTGTACTTGTGTGCTTCCCCCCTCTCTCCCCATCTTGTCTCCCGCTCCCTTTATTTTGTCTTATGTGTCCGTTTGTTTTTTGCCATTAGTGTTTGCTCTTGCACGAGCCTCGATCTTGTATGCAAAAATATATATATATATGAATCATGTATGAAGATACCTCTGCAGTGGCATTAGCTTTTGAAGGAGAGACAGCAACTTTTCAAATTGACAACGGAGTTTTCCAAGGAGACTCGCTCACTTCTTATCTGTTTACCATTGCATTGGATTATGCCATAATAGCTGTGATATAAGACCGGGATGGTTTAACCCTCTCTCAGCATAGAAGTTGCAGACGAGCAGCTCCGCACATTTCTGACCTGGACTTTGCTGATGACATCGTGCTCCTCTCTGACATGTTACATGAAGATGAACTTCTACTTCATTTATTTCTACTATACTTCGACTATATTTATTTATTTTTCACAATAACATCCAGTTTTCAAGTTTTTCTATCCAGCGGCAGAAGCAGGAGTATCATACGTGTTAATGCAGGTGTGCATTAGCACGTATGATAATTAACCCACATCTATGATGTAATTGGTTAGTAATTGGTTAATAGTAATTGTAATTGGTTCTATGTGGCACCTTATGAAAACCGTCACACATGAAGTTGATACAAAAGTGCAAAGTAATTGCAGAAGTTTGACAAGCAAATAGACCCACAGGACAATGAAAAATGCATGTAACAATCTGCAGCTGTTATACGAGAAAAATCATCAAACTGGTTGCCAGTATTCGGTTTTGCTCAGGTTATGTATTTTTGTGATTGATCGAAAGACAATAATTACATCTCTTTGTGTAGGGGAAACCAGGAGTCCCAGGAAACAAGGGAACTACCTTGCATGGACCTAAAGGTTTTCCAGGTGTCAAGGGCATCGCGGGGATTTCTGGTCTTGCTGGCCTTCAGGTTAGTACTTTGTTCATACTCTTATAGTCAAGCAAAGCTGAACTCTCCAAGCAATCTCCTTCCTTAAAGTCTTGGTGGCACCTTTTAAAGTCTGTCTTTGGACACAATACCCCTCCATCCCATCCCTCACCTTGAATGATATCTTTGCGACTCTGCCTGAGATAAGGTAGAACATCTTAACTCTATGTTTGCGTCCAAATACAATGTACCAAACAAATTCCATTCTGTCCCTATCTTCCCCACTCGGTGTACTGGGCTGGACTCACTGTGTACTGGACTTTGTCTCCTTCTCACATTCCATTCTGTCCCCATCTTCCACACTCGGTACCCACTGTGTACTGGACTTTGTCTCCTTCTCACATTCCATTCTGTCCCCATCTTCCACACTCGGTACCCACTGTGTACTGCACTTTGTCGCCTTCTCACCTGAGAAGATAGAGAAAGTTCTGTCTCACCATGAACCTCATGCTTTCGTAATGGGCTCAAATGGTATCAGTGCCTGGGTAGAATTTTTTGCTTCTCCTCCGCTCTATTTAGCTTGACGTTCTCTTTGGCTGCCTCCCTTCTACCAGGAAGTCAGCAAACATCACTCCCATCCATTAAAGGGTGAAAAAAATACAAAAAAAAATACACATCCTATCAACTATGGACCACTATGCTTATTTTCAATTATAAGCAAAAACTTGAAATCCATGATTAGTACTGATGCAAATTAGTTCCTCTTTTCAAAAAAGCTTGAGCTCTGACCATCAATTTTCATGCCATCCCAGTCACTCAGCTTTGAACTTGCCGCTGCTCCTCCCTCAGCAATATTTGGAGGCTCCAAGTATGAAACAGGAAGTCAGGACGATCTCCCCGGACATATCTTGTTCATTCAACATAGTCTGGCCTTCTGATCTGCTTGCCAAACTCTCTTCCTCTGACATGCAATGCCACCTTAATTCCTGGATTTCTGACTTCCTCCACTCACAGAATCAATGCAGTGCTATAAATGCAAACCTCTACTCTATTTTCTGAGTGGAGGCAGGAATGACAAAAATAGTATCTTAGTCCCAGTAAATCTTCCTCGTCTACATAAATGACCTCTCCAATGCTCTGGAAAATCCTCTTTGTTTAGATGACCAACATTATGTAGTGTAGTACCCCACCCCACTGTCAGGCACAGGTAGCACTGCGTCACTTTTTTGTATACAGAGTCGAGGCTCGTGGAAGAGCAAGAACACTGAACAGATCAGGACGCAACAGAACAAAAGGAACAGAAGAGAGAGGTGGGAACACCAACAGCAGAGTTGAAGGAAAAAATAGAGGGAGACTTGGACAAATAATCTGTGTGGGAAGGAATGAGGGGCAGGGAGGATGCATGGGGTGGACAAGATGGATATAGAAGCAAACTCTCAGGAAGGAAAAACTGGAATTTGGAATGAGGTGGGCTTGGCGTGGGGGAGTGTTAACTGGGGTAGAAAATATTGTGTTTTTAGATGGGGGATGTTGATGTCAAAGTGATGTCAAAGCTCCATTGGCAGATCCACTGTTGATGTCAAAGCTCCACTGTTGATGTCAAAGTGCACGATGTCAAAATCATCTGAGATGGTGGTGAACAGCTGTCTTGAAAACTTGGAGGGAAGAATGATATTGAACAGAGTGTGTAACTTGGTTCCACAAGCAGAATTCACCAGAAGGAGGTTGATGGTGGACAGCATGCACCCTGCAGAAACCTGGAGGAGAGAAGAGACAGAGCACAGAAAAAGCAGATGGTGCAAGGCCAGAAAGGAGGCGGTATAAGATAGAGAGACCATGCACCGACCTATGGAGAAATAATAATAAAACCTTTTTTCTTTGTTTTTGAAGCTAGGAGGGGAAATAGGATAATGTTGTGGAGGTAGAAAGCACAAAGTTTGGGAAGAAAGAAACAAAACGAGGAACACGCAGATAAAAGCGACACAGAATTTTCACAGTTGCTATCCGGGGAGTAGGTCTTGAACAACGCAAACACAAATTCGACAAATACAGCACAAGGATGGCAGGGCACCACCTTCGATTTATCAAGGAAAATTGGAAGAAACAGTAACACAGGGATGAAGATATAACAGAAAAACATGATGCGTCTTGTTTGGAAAACTTAGCTTTAATTAGGTGCAAGCAGCAGCTCCAGATTGAACCAACATGTTGAAAAAGAATGAATGTTTTTCACTTTCAGCTGATCTGCAATTAATTGGATACTGGTCTGATAAATGGATCATTTCTTTCAATCATGGAAAATCTCAGTCTCGCCATATCAATCCAGAAGGATCATCAAATGAAACAAATTACACTGGTCAACAGCCAAATTGGTTCTGACTTATTTTCAACTGTTTCTAACTAATTTGGTGCCCACGAATCCGAATCTGACCTTAAAATTTCGCTATCACGTAACCTTGACGTAGTACATCATAAGTGTGGAAAAAATCTTTAGAGCATGCAAATTTCTTGATTAAGTCTCAATAAGTCTATTTATTGTCACAAAAAAATAATATGAACTTAAAGTTTTTATTTACATCACATAAAAAAATGTAAATCTCCAAAAATAATATGAACTTCATAAAATATCACAAAAAATAATATGAACTTTATAAAATATCACAAAAAATAATATGAACTTTATAAAATATCACAAAAAATAATATGAACTTTATAAAATATCACCAAAAATAATATGAACTTTTAGTTTTATTTACATCACATTAAAAGTGCTTCTGAACTTTACTTTTGCGTTTGTAGGAGCAATCACTTTCACGCTGTAAAGTCCAAGAGTAGTCGCCCATCATGTTTGGATTGAATCGGCCTTGATATCGAGTCTCCATGATGGCAATTTCCTGGTGAAACATTTCTCCATGTTCATCACTGACATCTCCAAGATTTTGTGGAAAGAAGTCCAGATGAGAATGGAAGAAATGTATCTTTGAGTGCCATTCGAGCACCGAGCGCCTGGTAACTCTTCAACATCTTGTCCACAAGCTCTTCATAATTTGGTGCTTGAAAATTTCCAAGGTAATTGTTAGCAAGAGCCACAAAGCTATCCCAAGCAATGCTTTCCAGCTCAGATAGTCTCGATACAAAGTCCTGATTAGTGAGTACAGGACGAATTTCGGCTGTGGCTGATATTCCTATGGTATACTGGTTCTCAAAAACTGGATGTGCTAGTGAAAATCATAATCGGATATCATAATCGAAATCTACAGATTCATGTTGGTTAGAGTCACCTCAAAATATACTAGAACCATAAAACTTTTAAAATTTTGTTGACCAGTGTTATCTATCTCTATGGTCAGCCACTGCATGAGGTTCAGTCTCTTCAAATTATGGGCCTCACGATCAGCCATGCCCATGCAATGATAAAATTGCTAAGCTCCCCTCCAAAACCAGCCACAGATTTGGCAACCTTCACCATTGCAAGTATTTTCTTGAAAAAAATCAGAATTACTTACTCAGTCTACAGAGGCCTTTGTCTCTAGCTCTGTATGTTGCAACTAACAGTACCCCAACATCACATCTATCTCTCTTGGATTCCATGGAACTTAAAGCTCTCAATGGTATTGCAATCTCCAAAAATGAGGTCAAAGTTCATGGTCGGTTGCTCTAATATCGCAGGCAATTTGGTTATCTCTGTTTTTACCACCTGTTCTCCGACCTAGCACCTAGCTTCTCCCATCTGTGGAAACCCCTTCCTGCGTCATCTCTGGAAGCTTTTCCAATCTTCCTTCCAGGACTTCAAGAAGGTTGTGCCATGCCGTCCTACATTCCTACCCACAATCTTTTTTTTGTACCCCATTGAGCTGGCATAGCCCAACCCTCTTATTTTCAGTTTCCCTGGAGTTCTTCTCCCCTCCTTTCTTGTGCATTCATTACCTTGCCTTTTTGTGACAAACTCTTGTCCCACTATAACCACTGTCACTTCATACCCTGCGTCCCCTCGATCATGTGAATAAAGAAAAAAATAACACAATTGTTGCACATCTTCTTTCAGTTCATTTTTTGACATTTGAGTTCATCTTTAAATTTTGTTTCTTTGTTACCTGAATCAAAACTCAGTTTGACTTTGCCAAAGCATGAAATGAAGTTATTCTGTGCCAAAATCAAACGACCTCCTTGAGGCAATGGGTGTTTTCATTCATCCGTCATAAAGTATCTAGGCCTGGTGTTGGCTTAGCGGTTAGGGTGCCGGCTTGGGATCCTAGGATCCTGGGTTCGAATCCCGGTCGATTGCTGAATTAACGCCAGAGGGGTTGACTCAGCCTGTCATCCCTCCAAGATCGGCAAATTGATTATCAGTTCACTAGTAATTCCGTGGTTGTCACAAGAGGCGACCAACAGGGTTGGTGGCAGGAAGGGCATCTGGCCATAAAACATTGCTTCAAAAAGGGGACCACGGTGCCCAAAAAAGGCCAACCCCCGCTCTGCAGGGAAAAATGGCCTCTAAAGGTGGGTCTTCTTCTGTCATAGAGTATCTGATCATGGAAATTTATCAACTAGGTTTGACCTGTGCTGCTTCGAGCAGGTGACATTTTCTCCCCCACCCACAATGGACTCGTTTTCTTTTGCTCCCTCATTAAAGCTTGCAATCCATTTTGCTCAATGCAGGACATCTCAACTCAGCCCGCATGGAAGCCTCATTTGTATTGACTCTATACATTAGCTGACTTTAGTAGTATCAGGTGTTACATTACATTTTAATATGTTTATAATGTAGAGGGCATGCTTTCACATGTTTATGATGTTGAAGGCATGGTCATATCATGTTTGTGATGTTTTGAAGACATGATTTTAACATGTTTATCATTATGTTTTGACCTTAGGGTCTTCAAGGTGAAATTGGAAAACAGGGGAAAAATGGAACAAATGGAACCAAGGTAAGATCAGCACCAATCAGTATGAATTCTGCACATTTTAATTCTTGTTTCTGCCAATGGAGAGCAGAAGCTTGCATTTTCTTATAATCAGCTCGGTTATTTTTATTTAACGACATTTGAAACTCAGGAAATGGTAATATATTCTACTCTTGCTTCCCCAGTCTATCAAAGTTTCCAATTTCCTCCTGTTCCCTGCCACATATTTTGTCATTATATGAAACCCTTCATTCATTTAGCATTTGCATGAGCCTTGATTTCTGCTGTATATAGAAATATGAGGAGATAAAAGGACCATAATTTGCTGAATATTTGGATAATTTCCAACAAGGCAAAGTTTATTCTGAGCCGAACTGATGGTTGTAAAGTTTGATGTGCAGGGATCAATGCACTAGGAGGAAATAGAAACCATGTTCCAAGCTAACAATGCAATAACAATGTGCAATTTGTGTTAAAAGTTTGACCATTTAACGATATTTGAGATGGTTTGCATTCTACTTATTCTCTGAAATAAACTTTTTGAAAAGAATGTTAAAAAGGTGGATATTTAATGGTTTCAAATCCCTTCCTCTTTCCCTTTTTTGTTTTTTAACATAGGATTATGTAAGTCGAGGTCTTCGATGACATACAAAGTGCACCAGGAAACATATATTCATGGCCAGTGCACCCTCATGATCATTTTCGTCGAAGGCTTATAAAGCCTTGTTTTGTGATCTATGACATAATTAAGTATTCCTCACCATAAAAAATATATTTCAGAGTAAGTCTTTAGCAGCTTTCTTGATATTTCATTTTGAATTTATTGATGCAATCTGTGAAGAGGTCTTATAGACAATGGCAAACATAGCCCCTCTTGGCCAGACATGTTAGAATTCCATACAAGGTGCATATACATCTCCAAACATACCTTTTGATCTCATCACAGCTCAGGAGGTTCATTGTCAGATATCGATTCAAATCATGATGGTTTTCTCAAAAAAAATCGAATACATTTTGATAAATCTGGTTTGAACTACACAAAAACCAGTATGACCCTGAAGTGTTGTTGCTGCAGGGAGAGTCTGGTCGACCAGGACCACGTGGTCGTCCTGGTCCCGACGGGAGACTGGTGAGTTTTCTTCTATTTGGATCCTCACTCTTTCACACCTAGAAACCCTTCCACTGCACATGCATTCCACTTCTTCCCAACGCCAATAACTTGATCCCAGGATACTTGATGAATCTTTATATCAGCATTTCCTCTCTCATACATTACTCTACAGTTTGCCTCTCAGCAGCACCTGATGCAAGTAATGTTAATTTTTTTATATAGTGGGCCGAATAACTGTTCTTTCTCTTTTAAGAAGTAGATAAATTGGTAAGCTGCTCAAGCTGATTTGTCTTAGATTTGGTGTGTACATCAGGGAACTGAATTTCATTGAAACAGACAGTTCGCAGTTGTGCAGACGGTCCTTTGAAGAGACATTAATCCAGCTGTTAATCCATATAAATGGCGTTTTTTCCATTCAGTTGTGCACATTAAAGATGTTGTGGTAGCTTTCAAGCAGTAAGCTATTGTGTGCCAGTACTCTGGCCAAAATTGAGACTGCATGTGTTGAGCATATGGTTGACCAACTTGCCTCGTTAAATTATTTCGAGGTCTATAAATGATGTGGCAACCCAATGTTACTTCATGAATAGGGGATCGTTAACAGAAGATGAGACGTTTAATTTGTTTATGATGAGGAAGATGACAAGATGAGACGATGAGATTTTGTTTTGTCTTTTTATCCAATGGAAATTAAGGTATTAAATATATTTGTTCTCCCAAAGGAACTGAATCCAATTGAAAAATGTTGTGCACAGTAAATCACCATGTACTTGTTTGTAACTCACCACATGTTTGTGTTTGTAAATCACCATATGTTTGTGTTTGTAAATCACCATATGTTTGTGTTTGTAAATCACCATATATTTGTGTTTGTAAATCACCATATATTTGTGTTTGTAAATCACCATATATTTGTGTTTATAAATCACCATATATTTGTGTTTATAAATCACCATATATTTGTGTGTGTAAATCACCATATATTTGTGTTTAAAAATCACCATATATTTGTGTGTGTAAATCACTGTATATTTGTGTTTATAAATCACCATATATTTGTGTGTGTAAATCACCATATATTTGTGTTTGTAAATCACCATATATTTGTTTGTAAATCACCATATATTTGTGTTTGTAAATCACCATATATTTGTGTTTATAAATCACCATATATTTGTGTGTGTAAATCACCATATATTTGTGTTTAAAAATCACCATATATTTGTGTGTGTAAATCACTGTATATTTGTGTTTATAAATCACCATATATTTGTGTGTGTAAATCACCATATACAGTGGTACCTCGGCTTACGAGTGCCCCAACGTACGAGTTTTTCGGGATACGAGCCGTCGCTCGGGCGGTTTGTTGCTTTGGGATACGAGCCGAGATCCGATGTACGAGCTCAAAAAATTTATTTTTTTGAATTTTCCGGTTGTGGCTTCCGGTTCCGGTCACGTGGTTATCTTGCCGTGAAAGCATCTCTGCTTGGATATAAAACACGCAATCGTCGAAATACATGAGCGAGGAATCTCCTTGCTCCAGCCGTGACGTCATCGGCGGGGATCCCCGCCTCCAGAGTGGCTGGTCACGTGACCGCCAAAGCGTGTCGCGCGTGCGGGTATAATGAGCTACACCTGTGGATCACGTGACCACGGAAGCACGCCTCGCTTGAGAGGCATGGCTTTCGGTTTGCGTTTTGCTTTATAAGGCGCGATAAATGGGCTTTTGAGTGTTAGCGGTTCATGGCGTTGACGGTTCATGACGGTTCATGACGGTTCATGACGGTTCATGACGGTTCATGGCGTTGACGGTCAAAAACCCATTACATCAATTTTACCAGGCACTGTACAGTAAGTACAGTGGACACCAAATGCACGGTGGAAGGCTAGAAGTAGAAGATCGTCCAAGACAAGTGAGAATAAGCCATACTTTGGAGATGACGTCATTCGCTGGTCCGATAACCAAAGATGTGGTATAAAAAACCAGGTGAGCTAACAATGCAGCAATGAAGGAATTCGGCCAAGGCACCGGCACACAACGACCTACCTACATCGAAAGACTCAATGCCAATGGTGACAGAAGCCAAGACGGCCGGCTTAAACACCGCCGAAAGACCACGGTGTACCAACTTACGATGCAGAACATCTTGCACTTAATATGATGACAACAGGTGCCATCCTCTGACGTACCATTACAGGTACAGGTACAGTACACGTGAGCACAGAGCAAAAGTTCACTGAAACCGAGATTAAGAAAAAAGAAAAAACACCTCGTGGTCCGTGCTCGATATCCGAGTTTCAATCTTTTCAAACACATGATGCTCTCGGTCACGGTATCTCCTGCGAGCTGCTTCTCCTTCAACCACACAAACAACAACTTCTCCATATCTTCATGGATAGAGGTCCGGAGCTTTGAAATAATCGTAACGCCCTTGGCTGGCGTTATAGCCTTTATGGACTCCTTCTGCTTCAAAATCGTACATATCGTAGAAGGAGTACGATCGTACTGCCTCGCCAAGTCGACAACACGCACACCTCACCTGGCATGCTCTTCTCCTCTGCTTAATAAAACCAGTTTATTTCTTTACATTCTCTTGTATTATGTACAGTATATACGAGGTCGTGCTTGTTTATACATTATTTGTTATTTATAAAGTACATTTTTGTTATTTAAAAGCACCTAACAAAAAAAATTGGTGTTTTTTTTTTGAGGCTGGAACGGATTAATAGCATTTCAATGCATTTGAATGGGAAAATTTGCTTTGACTTACGAGCGATTTGGCTTACGAGCTCCGTCACGGAACGGATTAAACTCGTAAGCCGAGGTACCACTGTATTTGTTTGTAAATCACCATATATTTGTGTTTGTAAATCACCATATATTTGTGTTTATAAATCACCATATATTTGTGTTTGTAAATCACCATATATTTGTGTTTGTAAATCACCATATATTTGTGTTTATAAATCACCATATATTTGTGTGTGTAAATCACCATATATTTGTGTTTAAAAATCACCATATATTTGTGTGTGTAAATCACCATATATTTGTGTTTATAAATCACCATATATTTGTGTGTGTAAATCACCATATATTTGTGTTTGTAAATCACCATATATTTGTTTGTAAATCACCATATATTTGTGTTTGTAAATCACCATATATTTGTGTTTGTAAATCACCATATATTTGTGTGTGTAAATCACCATATATTTGTGTTTATAAATCACCATATATTTGTGTGTGTAAATCACCATATATTTGTGTTTGTAAATCACCATATATTTGTGTTTGTAAATCACCATATATTTGTGTTTATAAATCACCATATATTTGTGTGTGTAAATCACCATATATTTGTGTTTGTAAATCACCATATATTTGTTTGTAAATCACCATATATTTGTGTTTGTAAATCACCATATATTTGTGTGTGTAAATCACCATATATTTGTGTTTATAAATCACCATATATTTGTGTGTGTAAATCACCATATATTTGTGTTTGTAAATCACCATATATTTGTGTGTGTAAATCACCATATATTTGTGTTTATAAATCACCATATAATTGTGTGTGTAAATCACCATATATTTGTGTTTGTAAATCACCATATATTTGTTTGTAAATCACCATATATTTGTGTTTGTAAATCACCATATATTTGTGTTTGTAAATCACCATATATTTGTGTGTAAATCACCATATATTTGTGTTTGTAAATCACCATATATTTGTGTTTGTAAATCACCATATATTTGTGTTTGTAAATCACCATATATTTGTGTTTGTAAATCACCATATATTTGTGTTTGTAAATCACCATATATTTGTGTGTGTAAATCACCATATATTTGTGTTTGTAAATCACCATATATTTGTGTTTGTAAATCACCATATATTTGTGTTTATAAATCACCATATATTTGTGTTTATAAATCACCATATATTTGTGTGTGTAAATCACCATATATTTGTGTTTATAAATCACCATATATGTGTGTGTAAATCACTGTATATTTGTGTTTATAAATCACCATATATTTGTGTGTGTAAATCACCATATATTTGTGTTTGTAAATCACCATATATTTGTTTGTAAATCACCATATATTTGTGTTTGTAAATCACCATATATTTGTGTGTGTAAATCACCATATATTTGTGTTTAAAAATCACCATATATTTGTGTGTGTAAATCACTGTATATTTGTGTTTATAAATCACCATATATTTGTGTGTGTAAATCACCATATATTTGTGTTTGTAAATCACCATATATTTGTTTGTAAATCACCATATATTTGTGTTTGTAAATCACCATATATTTGTGTTTATAAATCACCATATATTTGTGTTTGTAAATCACCATATATTTGTTTGTAAATCACCATATATTTGTGTGTGTAAATCACCATATATTTGTGTTTAAAAATCACCATATATTTGTGTGTGTAAATCACCATATATTTGTGTTTAAAAATCACCATATATTTGTGTGTAAATCACTGTATATTTGTGTTTCTAAATCACCATATATTTGTGTGTGTAAATCACCATATATTTGTTTGTAAATCACCATATATTTGTGTTTAAAAATCACCATACATTTGTTTGTAAATCACCATATATTTGTGTTTATAAATCACCATATATTTGTGTTTGTAAATCACCATATATTTGTGTTTATAAATCACCATATATTTGTGTTTGTAAATCACCATATATTTGTGTTTATAAATCACCATATATTTGTGTTTATAAATCACCATATATTTGTGTTTGTAAATCCTCCTCCTACTCCCTCTACCTACTTTTAAACTACCCTCCCCAGGTATTCATGAAGGGGTCCATCTTCCCCATCCACTCCTTTTGCACCAACCACTCCACTCCACATATTCCACACTACTCACTCCACACCATCCATTCCATACTCCATTTATTCCATGCGCCTTTCACTCCAGACCATCTACTCCATACTAGCTATTCCACACAACCATTCTCCATACACCTGTGCTTCGCTTGCACACCTGTGCCCACACATTTGGTGTCACCTGCACACCTGGTGGCACTTGCACCCTCCTTTCCTCCCAGGCTCATTTATTCAATGCAATACACTCAACTCAATGCACAATCACAATTACTCACATGTCCACAATGCTCTGCTCATTCACTTTCACACACACACACATCGTTCACGAGCATTGCCTCATTTCATAACCAGCACTACCATGCACTTTCATACCAATTCCTCATTTCATCACTCTCACCACAAACACAACTGCATCATCTGGCTACCTGGTTTCCCTCTAACTTAGTGCATCCCCAGTCATCCCTTACACTATTGCACATACCACGTCGTTAACAACCATTCTAACCTCTCTATGTCCCCTACTACAGGTATAATGTCACTACTTAACTCTACAGTTACCTACTGTCATTTCTAAATCCCTATCATTTTATCCTAACCCTCCCGGGCTAGTTTGCACAGCCACCCCAATACCCCATAAACCTAATGCTCATGTGCCCGGGTTATGATGTGAGGAATGGTGGATTTACCATCCCTCTACACCATATACCGTATTTTCCGGTGTATCAACCGCGGTTTGTACCGACGGGAAAACCCTAAAAAGGGGGGTGCGGTTGATACACAGTAACAGAAAAATTTGTGCCTTGAAAAACTGTCATATCAACGGGACGTAATCTTTATATTACTTTGGGGTTGTGGGGATACAATGATGAATGATCGTCAATTACGTTACTAAGGTAGGTTCAACGCCGATTACTGCTGCCAGTCAAAATACAAGAAAGTTTGAAGTTTGTAATATTTGATTTTTCTATGCGTGTTTGTGAAAATGTGTACTTTCACTAGTCCTCTTTGAATGACAGGTCACATAGTGAATAGAGTGTGCTAAATAAAGACAGGATTGGGTCGCAAGATTCACCATTCGCCTCTATCCTGACCAAGACCAAGCTTCACCATTCGCTTCTATCCTGACCAAGACCACGAGATGGCACCGCGATCATTCACAGCAGCTTTCAAGCTCCGTGCCTGCAGGTTTGGAGAAGAGTTTAGTAATCGGGCGGCCGGCCGACACTTCGGAATCGACGAGTCCGCCATTAGACGCTGGCGGACTAACAAGCAGATGCTGGAGACGATGCTGAAGAAGAAGAAGGCGATGAGGGGCAAAGCAGCCCAGTGGCCGGCCTTGGAGGAGAGACTGCTAATGTGGGTGAGAGAGAAGCGAGCCGAGGGACACGCCATCGCGACACTAGCATTGCGACTCCAGGCCCGACTCATCGCCAGGGAAACAGGGGTCGATGACTTCACAGCCAGTACGTCTTGGGCATACAGGTTCATGGGTCGTCATGGCCTTTCCATTCGCCGGCGAACCCACATCGCACAGAGTCTCCCTGATGACATAGCAGAGAAGACTGCTAATTTTCAGAAGTTCGTGATCAAGTTCCGCAAGCAGCATGACTATCCCCTAAGCCACATCGGCAACGCAGATCAGATGCCGCTGACCTTCGATGTGCCTCGAGGGACCACCATCTCGGCCAAAGGTGACAAGTCGGTGTCCATCACTACAATGGGTCATGAGAAAGTTCGTTTTACGGTTATGCTAGCGTGCACCGCTGATGGGGGAAAGCTGCCGCCGTATATCATCTTCAAGAGGAAGACGCTACCAAAGGATAAATTTCCTCTGGGTGTAATCGTTCGTGCCCAGGCCAAGGGGTGGATGGACCAAGCGCTGGTAGATGACTGGCTCCGCGTCGTGTGGGGGAGACGAGTTGGTGGGCTTTTGCGGCGACGGAGCATGCTCGTCCTCGACGCCTTCCATTGTCACAAGACAGAGGAGACCAAGTCAACGCTGAGGGGGCTCAACACTGATCTGGTGATGATCCTGGGTGGCATGACGTCGCTGCTGCAGCCGCTAGACGTTTCAGTCAACAAGCCGTTCAAAGACGGTCTGCGGCGCTGTTGGTCGAAGTGGATGCTGTCGGGGGACAAGACCTTCACCAAGACTGGGAGGATGAGGAAGGTGGACCTCCCGACGATCTGTAGCTGGATACTGAAGGTCTGGGAGGAGTTGCCGGCAGCCATCATCGAGCGGGCCTTCCTCAAGTGCTGCATATCTAATGCCCTTGATGGCACTCAAGATGACATCATTTGGGAGGATGAAGTGGCAGTGACCGACAATGGAGAAGAGGATAACGACGACGATGATCTCGCCAACCCAGACTCGGATGATGGTCTTCGTAATGTCTTCCCTGAAGAAACAGATGACGAGGACTTCTTCGGATTTTAGAGCCTAAACCCAACGGCCCTTTTCCGACGATGGAGAAGAGGATAACGACGACGAGGATCTCGCCTACCCCGACTCGGATTGGACTGAAGAAACGGATGACGAGGACTTCTTTGGATTTTAGAGACTAAACCCAACGGCCCTTTTCAGGGCCCCACATTGGCAAGAGCCAAAACCCAACGGCCCTTTTCAGGGCCCCACATTGGCAAGAAAGAATAATTATAATGTTTTTTAAATTCTCTTTCAACTCATTTCATGTATTTTCACTCTTTCTCTGTCTTCAGTTTCTCTTTCCTTTCATCATATTTCGCTTTCCATTTTATTTATTTATTCTCTTCTCTTTTTTAAATTTTCCTGTTTTTTTTGTTTTTTTTCCCTCGAAAATCTTTTTTGGGGGTTTTTTAAAAGTCGAAAATCGGGGGTGCGGTTGATACACCGGAAAATACGGTACCTTTTGCCATCAATTTCCAATTTTGCCAATCAAATTTGCCCATCAAATTTGCCAATCCAATTTGCCAATCCAATTTGCCAATCATATTCACTATCCCTACCAAATGTCCATTAAACTTGAGCCTCGGTGCGTCGTTACATTTTCGAAGCTCGGCTTCGCAAAGCCGAGCAATGCATTCGGGTGGTTTGGTCTCCTGCGGTTGGGTCCGTCCGGCATTCGGTTCAGGGGAGGGGGTTTGGTTGGGCCAAGGTTGAAGGCACCATCCCTACGCAGGGCCTTTCGCTCCCATGCGCGGTGGGCCAGCCTTGCCCGGGTGGAACGCCGCCACCACAAGGGGGCACCGTTCCGACTCCTCCTACCTCCCCAAGAAACCGGGCCGGTCGCCTTGCCCGGCAAAGCGCGGACTCGACCGTGCGGGGTGGAGCCCAGCCCGAATCGTGCACGACGCTCCGAACAGGAGCGACGCGACACCGATCCCCGCCAGCTCCCGCAGCCCACACCGCCCGGCACGGACCGGGAGCTCGTGTCGGCTATACGTCGGCCTAACCGCTGCCCCGGTCAACGTTGATGTTTCACTCGCATGCTCACACGCATACGCGACCCCTTTTACACTCCCCAAACCCGGCGCTCCAACGCCGCTTGTACCTCCCACGCATTCTACCATTGTACTCGCTCGTACATTCTCTTTCGCTCCATACTCAAATATCCCACTATCAAATATCCCAATATCCCACTTTCAAATATCCCACTCCTGACACCAATTGTTAGGGATCTCAGTTTCGGCACTCCCCTTACCGAGGGGGGTTTAATCCCCTCGTCTATCACACTGGCCGTCCGAGTCCTAGAAGGTATCGCGCTCCTTTGCGGGGGGTGAGGTTGACCAGGGTGACTGGTCAATGGAGTCCCAGATACCTTCGCCAACCTCGCCGCAAAGCAGGGCGCTACTTCTGCTCGAGCCACGGACAAGATGGAAGATTGCCGAGCGGTTTAGCAATCTGCAGCTCGAGCCGTTAACAAAGGACTAAACCCGCCTCCGAGCGTTGGCCAAATCGTGCCACAGGTACTCAATTGGGAAGGGACTAAAGCGATCGGGGGAAGAAGAAACCAAAGTAAAGGAAGAACAGATATTTATTAATTATGTACATGAAATGAAGAGGAAACGAAAGAAGGGCATTTACAAGGAGAGGAAGAAGCAGTTACACAGGGCAGCCTTAAAACAGTCTTATATTATACCCCAGACAAACAAACAGACTTACATGGGAGGATAATGGCAGGAAGGAGGAGAAGGTCCAAGCCGATGGCAGGGCAGGAAGGTCCGGGCAAATGCACAGCGTCGAGGTCTGCTCCAGTCCACGCTCCGGTCCACGCTCCGGGCTTGAGGCGAAACCCGGCGGCAGCTGCACGTATTCGTTTCACGCGGTCTGACAATGTGAATATATGGCGAGATTGTCGTTGCCAACGGACCCACTCTCCTGGCTTACGATTCAGCGTGTTCTCCTCTCACACCTCGGACCTTCGCACTAATCTCTCCTCTCTCTCATCTCTTGAATTAGTCCCTCGCAGCCGCTTTTATTGCGCGTTCTCGTATCCAGCCGCCGGCTCCTATGACACGCCTACCGGTCGGCTCACCTCGGCCCTGGTTGGCAGGTCAGGGCTCGCTGGCTCCATCTCTGATGGTGAGTTGACGTGCCACACCTTGTTCTTGTGTCCCGCCCCCTTTTTCCTCGGCCTGAGACCGCATGTTCAATGGCGGCTTGGGGCCATCAACCGAACCAAGACAAGGGGCAGCGAATGCTGCCCTACTGCTACTGCACTTTGAAGAGCGGGAGATGATTGGGGAAATTGAAGGGGCCTATCTTATTTGATTAATGCAACGTAGATTCAACTATTGGGAACAGATCCTTAACTGAAACACATAATAATGAGAAAACTACAGAGAGGTCCTATGGTGATCTACGTGTTGTACATGGACTAACTCGGGTGCGATCTTTAATAAAGCCAAATAATGGTGATATTTACAGGGGATCATTTATAAGGGAACATTTACTAAAATTTGAAGGTTCTAAAAACCGTAACAATATATTTGTGTTTAAAAATCACCATATATTTGTTTGTAAATCACCATATAATTGTGTTTATGAATCACCATACATTTGTTTGTAAATCACCATATGATTGTGTTTATAAATCACCATATATTTGTGTTTGTAAATCGCCATATATTTGTTTTTGTAAATCACCATATATTTGTGTTTATAAATCACCATATATTTGTGTTTATAAATCACCATATATTTGTGTTTAAAAATCACCATTTATTTGTGTTTGTAAATCACCATATATTTGTGTTTGTAAATCACCATATATTTGTGTTTGTAAATCACCATATATTTGTGTTTGTAAATCACCATATATTTGTGTGTGTAAATCACCATATATTTGTGTTTATAAATCACCATATATTTGTGTTTATAAATCACAATATATTTGCGTTTGTAAATCACCATATATTTGTGTTTGTAAATCACCATATACAGTCACGTGAAAAAGTAAGTACACCCCATGTAAAGTTTTGACTTTTTCAACATATTTCAACATACAGATATTTGATCTTCATTTCAACAATATTGATAGATAAAGGTGATATAATATAACAAATATCATGAAACATTTACATTTTGTAGTCCATTGTTTAATTTAAATAAACATAAATGCAAATTTCGCATGTGGAAAAAGTAAGTACACACCTACATTTATCACTACTTCAAATACCTAAAATTAGAATCAGGTGCACCAGCTCAGGTGCAAATGATTAGAACATCGTTAGAGAGGATCTTGGAGGAACCTGTGTTAATTAAACCTCAGACATTTAGGTTGGGTTTCTCTTTATTGTTGAAGTGTGCGGCGTCATGATGCGTAGATCAAAAGAGCTCTTTGAGGCCTTCAGAAAGAAGGTTATAGATGCCTACAAGTCTGGGAAGGGATTTAAAAAGATCTCCAAGCAATTTGAAATCAATCTTCGACTGTCCGGAAGATCATCTACAAGTGGAGAAGATTCCAAACAACTGCCAACTTGTTCAGGCCAGGCCGACCCAGCAAGTTCAGCCCGAGAGCAGAGACCGCAAGATGCTGAAAGAAGTCTCTAAGAACCCCAGAATGTCATCACAGGACCTACAGGTAGCTCTTGCCACTGTTGATGTCAAAGTGCACGAGTCTACCATTAGAAAGAGGCTGCACAAATTTGATCGACATGGGAGGTGTGCCAGGAGGAAACCTTTGCTGTCCAGAAAGAACACCAGGGCAAGACTAAAATTTGCCAATGAACACCTCGGCAAAGACCAGCACTTCTGTAACAATGTGCTCTGGACAGATGAGTCAAAGGTAGGGAGGGCTATTTGGCCACAGTACCAGAAGACATGTTTGGCGAAAACCAAAGATAGCATTTGACCACAAGAACCTGATACCAACTGTAAGGCATGGTGGTGGAAATATTATGGTTTGGGGCAGCTTTGCTGCATCAGGGCCTGGGCAGCTCACCATCATAGAATCCACTATGAATTCTTCATTGTACCAGAGGGTGCTTGAGGATAATGTGAGGACATCTGTTGGAAAGTTGAAGGTCAACCGTAGGTGGACCTTGCAACATGACAATGACCCTAAACATACCAGTAAATCCACCAAGGAATGGCTGAAAAGAAAGAGATGGAGGGTTCTGGAATGGCCAAGTCAAAGCCCGGATCTAAATCCCATCGAGATGTTGTGGGGGGGATTTGAAACGAGCTGTGCATGCAAGAAACTCCTCAAACATCGCACAGCTGAAATAATTCTGCATGGAGGAGTGGGCAAAAATTTCTCCCAGTCGATGTCAGAGACTGGTAGACAGTTATAAGAAATGCCTACTTGAGGTTGTTTCTGCCAAAGGCGGCAATACCACCTATTAGAGCCAAGGGTTTACTTACTTTTTCCACATGCGAAATTTGCATTTATGTTTATTTAAATTATACAATGAACCACAAAATGTAAATGTTTCATGATATTTGTTATATTATATCACCTTTATCTATCAATATTGTTGAAATGAAGATCAAATAGCTGTATGTTGAAATATGTTGAAAAAGTCAAAACTTTACATGGGGTGTACTTAGTTTTTCACGTGACTGTATTTGTGTTTATAAATCACCATATATTTGTGTTTATAAATCACCATATATTTTGTTTGTAAATCACCATATATTTGTGTTTATAAATCACCATATGTTTGTGTTTGTAAATCACCATATATTTGTGTTTATAAATCACAAATATATTTGTGTTTGTAAATCACCATATATTTGTGTTTGTAAATCACCATATATTTGTGTTTATAAATCACCATATATTTGTGTGTGTAAATCACCATATATTTGTGTTTATAAATCACCATATATTTGTGTTTTTAAATCACCATATATTTGTGTGTGTAAATCACCATATATTTGTGTGTGTAAATCACCATATATTTGTGGTTGTAAATCACCATATATTTGTGTTTATAAATCACCATATGTTTGTGTTTGTAAATCACCATATATTTGTGTTCGTAAATCACCATATATTTGTGTTTGTAAATCACCATATATTTGTTTTTGTAAATCACCATATATTTGTGTTTGTAAATCACCATATATTTGTTTTTGTCAGGTCATGTCATGTTTTCATACGTATCATGTAATAAATGTAAGTTTGGCTAAACTCCGTGCGCTGTATGCTGTAACTTTGGCAAAATTAAAAGTTCATTACAGGGGTGGGATGGTTTTGACCCTTTTGCTTACCCATACCTTTTACAATGGAAAATAATTTCCCAATCGATACACATATATGGAAAAATTACACACTCAGACCGGGAATCGAACCCATGTCCTCTGGTGAACCGTGCCAGTGCAAAGTACTTATTATGCAAATAAGTGGTTATGCAAATAAGCAGTTATTTGCAGAAAATTGAAATACAGACTTGGCATTTAATATGGAATATTTTTTTGTGGGGGTGAACTTACTTTTCAAGATGACTTAGAACCAAAAGTTCATTGGAATTATGTTGAAATTATTCTAGACTTTGTTAATGTGACCTTTAAAAGAAACAAAAACCACATTTGACATTTCGAAACAAATAAATTGATCCTTGAAAGTGATGTAAACTGATATCGAACTCAATTCATGGACAGTACTGTGTTAAACTTCTGTACGTTTTCCAGAAGTATCTCTTTATTTTGCACATTAGCCAAAAAATTTTTTAAACAAAAACAAAAGTTAAATTACGACTGGGATTACGGACAGTAAAATTACAGTTCAGTACTTTGTGTAACCCCCACGAGCATTCAGGAGAGCACGTACACGTTGAGGCATGCTGTTCACGAGATTTGCCAACGTTTGGACAGGAATCGCTTGCCATACAGTGACAATAGCCTGCTGCAATTCACGCACAGAGGTCGGCTGCTGGTCCAAGTGTTCGATTTGACACGTTAATTCTGCCCACAAGTTCTCTATCGGATTCATATCCGGGGACATGGCAGGCCACTCCATATGCTCTACACCACGGTCAGCAAGAAAGTGTTGGATCATGCGAGCACGATGAGGCCGTGCATTGTCATCTTGGAAGACAAAGTTTCCTCGAAAGGCTGCACGAGCAAATGGAAGCAATGTTTCTTCCAGAATGGCCCTGTACCTGAACTGGGTCAGGTTTCCATTCAGAACAACCAGGTCAGTTTTGCCCCGTGCATGAAAAGCAGCCAAAACGGTCACCCCACCACCTCCAGCTTGGACTCTTGGCACTATACAATCTTTGTTGTAGGCTTCATGCACTTGACGATAGACCAGAAATCTAGACTCGTCACTGAAGATCACGTGATTCCAGTGTCCTGGCTGCCATTGACGGTGCTCTCTGGCCCACTGCAATCGGCGCTGGCGGTGTTGTCTGGTCAGGCGTGGCTTTCTCAGGGGACGCCTGGCACGATAGCCTGCTTGAACCAGTTGTTGGTTGACTAGCCTTCTGGATACAGGCACATTTGCCAGTTGCTGCCACTCAGCCCTAAGCCGATTAGCTGACTTGGTGCGGCCATTGCGGACTAACCGGTGCAGCTGGCGATCATCCCTCCTTGTGGTTCTGCGGGGACGTCCTGGCCTCGGTATTGGAGTAGGTACGCCCCTCTGAGCATTTTGTTTCAGGATCTTTGACACCTGACTTTGAGTGATGCCATACTGCCGAGCAATAGCACGTTGTTTCATGCCGTAATTTCGTAAAGCCACCACTCCATGACAAACAGCAAAGTCGAGTTGACGGACCATCTCCAGAGGAAGCGGCAATAACTTTTGGAGACGTGCAGCAGTTGTTTTCCACTAATACAGAACGCAACAACCCTTGTATACCCGACTGTGAAGCCAATCATCAAATGCACCTGTCCGTACATTTTGCCACGCCACCTGTGATATAATCCTGTTGTTGACTTCTTGCTGCGACAGACAATCAGTGACATGGTTCTTTCAACAAATAAATCACCAAAGTGTAAAAGAAACTCACCAGATTGATATACTGAGTTAAGAAAGTAAACCCAAGTCAAGAAAAAAAAAAAAATTCTATATTAAATGCCAAGTCTGTATATAGGTTAAGAGCACCTACTGATAGCATGTTGATCGATATCAAATGGAATGGCACACATGTACCGTGGAGCCTCCGTCTCCAGACCATAGACAAATCCCCGCTCACGTTGGTAAAGCCCAGAGACCAGGCCCTTAACTCGACAAGCAAGCCTTCCAACAACCCTGTACTTGTTCTTTTCTGCTATCTACACCAACACATTCCAGCTTGCTTCTATGGTCGTTCATGGCACTTGCTGATATAATACATATCAGTTAGTAAATGTGGTACCCCCAGCTTTAGCAAGGGAATGAATGAACATGAGAGTTGGGGAGGAAACAGTAACCTGCAAGAACTTTTGCTGAGGTAGACTTAATACCAGAATGCTAATCACTGAATGTATCGGATAATGCTCTGCGTTGTATTTAATTGAACATGATAAACGCATGGAGTTGATATACCTGTGCAATAATACACCAACACACATCCAGGTTGGCAGTGCCTGTGTTTCCAGGTGCATCTGATATGCAAGATGCTCTATTGTTTACAATATATAGCTTTGCTCCTTTTCCTGATATGTGCATTTACTGGCACAAAATTTGAACATGTGCGATGAAAAAACCCATTATGGGCTGAATCCTAAATTTCCTGTGCTCTTCTGAATCACAACAACTGGCAGAAGGTAGTTCGAGTCTCTATCTTTGAAAAGTTTGTATTTTCATGTTATTTCAGAAGTTACCTCTTGGACCAATTGTGCGAAAAGAAATATAGCAAAATTGCACTCCATTTCAAAGATTTTAAACACATTGTTTTACTTTTATATATTTTTTATCTTTTCAAACTTGACCTCCACAGTAATTTAAGAAGAATGAACAAAAGAGGAATAAATGGTGAATTTCTAAAACATTTAAACAGACGGACCAAGTTCATCATAATTGGCAGTTGTTTAATGTGAACAGAAATCCTGTCCCCATTTTAAATCTGGCATAAAATTGGAGCCAATCCATCTTGATTACATCCTCAAATATTAAATGTGACATCTATCTTGGCCCTTTTTAGATGTCACATTCACCTCAAATGAGGGTTATAATTGATCAAATCTGCCTTGGAGCTTTCAGACTAGTGTTGTGAAAGAAGGAGCAAATTACTTTATTTGAGTCAGTGACTCATTGCAGTTCTTGTATAGACCGTGGTTGTTGTGTCCAAAACTAAACTGTATTCTTATTGGTCGGATTAATTTTGGAGGCTGGTATGGCATACGGGTCCACCATTGGGGCTTTTGTTGCTTTTGTGCAGGGTCCTTTTGGGGCCTCTGAGTTGTCCTATCAGGGCCAAGAAGATGCAGTTCAGGAGGCCTGCTTATATGAAAAATTATTATATATTTTGATGATCTGTTTGCGCATTATTTCTCGAATTAACATAATAGCATATGTTGAGAGATATGGCTGATTGTAATATAATAAATGAATAAACACATGGGTATGTCTCATTGTGGCTTGTCGCGTGCTCTCTTCATCTTCATCTTTCGCCTTCTGTATCCCGCCCATGTCGCATGCTCTCTCTTCATCTGCCATATTGTGTTCTTGGCAAACAAAGTGTGTGTGTGTGTGTGTGTGTGTGTGTGTGTGTGTGTGTGTGTGTGTGTGCGTGCGTGCGCACAGGGGATGGGGAAAGGGAGGGTGGGGGGTGTGGGGTGGAGATTCAGGGGGATCCCCCTCGCCCACCCCACTTCTTTGTGAAATTACTAAATTAGGCCCCCTACTCCACACCTTTTGTGAAAGTTATATACTAGACTTTTACTTCCATTCTATAGAACAATCATTAATTTCTGAAGTCATTTATTACATTAACTCGTATAAAGCCTGGTGTTGGCTTCGCGGTTAGGGTGCTGGCTTGGGATTCTAGGATCCTGAGTTCAAATCCTGGTCGATCGTTGAATTAACGCCAAGGGGGTTGACCCAGTCTGTCATCCCTCCAAGGTCGGCAAATTGAGTACCAGCTCACTGGTAATTCGGGCACCGCATCAGTGGGTAATTGGAGCACTGCACTGCATCAGTGGCACAAATGCACCTCCAGAGAAACGATTCACCCAGCAGCCACAGGCTGCATATGAAACAACATCACGTGCAGTGAATTTCACCTCCCTGCACCTTGTATTTATTGTTGTTTAAAAAAACCCTTCTATACACCGCCCATGAAGCTCATTTTGCAATTGCCACCGATATAATTACCCTTTTATGGAAAATGTTTTTCGAGTTTGTTTTATCCTTTAAAATAGACCGTAGTGAACACACATTCGTGTTAAAAGATTGGCCTTTAAAACCTTCCCTTATGAAGGGGACAGACATCTGTACAAACACACAAACTGACATTGTGTTTCACATGATAGATGACATCGCCTGAGGCCAAACTGTTCGAAGAAGAAATAAAACCACCATCAAATGCAAATAACTGCAAATAACCATCCTTCCGTTAACAACATATACATATACATACCTAAAATGCTTTCTAAGTAGTGGTTTTCTGTTCCATTTATACTTCACCTTTAACACTCAGTTTCCAAATCCTGATGCACCGGAAAATAAAAGAAATGTAAAAAAATCAGCCAATTGAAAACTGAGTCCCCACCCCAAGCTGAATTCCTTGTGGAAGCTGATCCTTACCCCTCCCCACTTCCCCTCCCCCCCCTCCCCCCACCCCACCCGCACACACACCCTTTGTTTGCCAAAAACTCAATATGGCAGATGAAGAGAGCACGTGACAAGCCGCACTGAGATACCCATGTGTTTATTCACTCTTACTTTATTACGATCAGCCTTGTCTCTCAACATAAACAATTACGTTAATTAGAGAGAGAATGCATAATCAAATTTTCAAAATAAATAATAATTTACACATATAAGCAAGCTTCCTGAATTGCCACCTTCTTGGCTCTGATTGGACAGCTCAGAGGCCACATCACTTGCCTGTGAACTGTTTAGCTTGGATTTAATTTCCTACACAACTAAAACTGCCACTTCAGTCCACCGCAGGATAACTCATGTGTTTGAGGGATGTTTGGTGTATCCATCACACTTTCCCACTGCGGATTAGCAAAGGTGATTAGCTTTGAGAATCAAACTCACAAGAGCCAGTGGAGAAAATGCAAATCTTACATTACTTGACCAAACAGTCAACTCTTCTTGATGAACAGTAAACAAATATTTGTTATGCTGTTACTTCCAGTATTACTCGGTGTGCCCAGCCCTGGCTTTGTGATGTTTGATCCAGCTTTAATGAAAAGCCAATATGGTGTACTTTACAAACGGAAACTTGCATGTTTTTCTGTGAATCTCAATGAGAATGTAAAATTAAGTGAAACAGCTGAAAAATTGATCTTTTCTGACACTTAGTTGTTGTTGTTGCTGCTGTCGTGGTGGCTGTGGTTATTGTTGTTTGTGTACTCATTCTGTGTATTTTTATATACTTTGATATATCTTTCTATTTCTTCGAGAAATATAACTATATCTAATTTTGTGTGCTCCTTCCACGTCCTTCTAAATGGTTCCTGCTGTTTGTTTTTTTTTTGTTTTTTTTGTTTTTTTGTATACAAGATCGAGGCTCGTGAAAGAGCTAACATGAATCGCACAAAAAGTCAAACCGACACACAAAACACAAAAAATAAGGGGAGCGGCAGATAAGATGGGGAGAGAGGGGGAAGGACACAAACACAACATTTGAGAGCAGGGACATCCGGAGAAATGTGGGAAGGGGAGGGCTTTGGGGGAGGTGGGAGAGGTATAAAACATATGAACACTGCAAGGACTTCCAGGAAAGAAGTTGGAATTTCAAAAAATAAAAGTATCTGGGGTGAATTAGCGGGGGTAGAAAAGATCAAGGTTTTGGATGGGGGAAGATAAGACATGGTGGTGAACAGCTGTTTTAAAGACCTGGAGGGAGGAGTGGGATTGAAGGTAGTGGGGGAGTTTGTTCCAGAGGCGGGAGAAAGGACGAATGAAGGAGTGAAGGTGAGCAGAGAGTCTTGATTTTGGCAGTTTAACCATAAGAGGGTTGCAGGCAGATCTTGTGCGACCTGAAGGAATATTGGGGGGGACAGAGCACAGAGAGAGCTGGGGGAGCAAGGCCGGAGAGGAGCCGGTAGAAGACAGAAAGACCACCAACCTGCCTGCGGTGAGTGAGTGAAAGGCCCTCGGAGTTAACTTCATCGTAGGAGATTCCAATGATTCTGAAAGCTTTGGTTTCAACAGCGTGAAGCCGAGCTAGGTGTGAGGCAGGAGCACCAGCCCAGAGGGGGGAACAGTATTCCATTGAGCTGCGGATGAAAGCCTTGCATGTGGTGAGGAGCTCAGGTGTGCCAAGGAAGGACTTCGCACGACGGAGGATGCCCAGTCGGCGACTGGCTTTGGAGGCCAGCTTGCAAATGTGGTTTTCCCAAGAAAGATCATGGCAGATAGTGAGACCCAAAAGCTTGAGCGACAGAACTTCTTGGAGAGGATTGTTGAGAAAGTAGATGGGAGGATTTTCCAGTCGGTCCTTTCGGAGAGACATTGTAAGAGTGTGAGATTTGTCAGGATTGAAAGACATGTTCCACTTGTTTGACCAGTCTGTGATTTTTTCCAGGTCTGCAGAGAGTGAGGAGGCTGCAGACTGCCGATCTGAGGGATGAGGAATGGAGCGGCAGATAGTGGAGTCATCAGCAAAGAGATAGAGAGGATTTTCCAGAGAGTCGGAGAGATCATTGATGAAGACCAGAAATAGCACAGGGCCCAGAACACTACCTTGGGGAACTCCAGCCAGAACAGGAAGGGGAGATGAGAGAAATCCATTCATGGCCACACGTTGCCTTCGACCAGAGAGGAAGTCCGCAAGCCATGAGTGGAGATTTCCATGGATACCATAGGAGGAGAGTTTGGTGAGCAGAGCGGGGTGCCAGGCCGTATCGAAGGCATGTGATATGTCAAGTGAGACAGCTCTAATTTCTTGTTTGGCATTGAGGACCTCCATCCATTGTTGAGACAGCAGAAGCAGTATGCCCAGAGTAGAGTGACCTGGTCTCAAACCAAATTGATGGCGAGAGATCAAGCCATTGGAGAAGAGGAAAGATTTGATATCCGAAGCAATGATGGATTCCATGACTTTACTGATAATTGGGAGAAGGCTGATTGGTCTGCAGTTGCAAGGATCTGTTTTGGCACATTTTTTGTGTAAAGCGGTGATGTTGGCTGATTTCCAAGCTGATGGCAGATGACCTTGAGCAAAAGAGAGGGCGAAGAGAACAGAGAGAGGGAGTGGAAGAGCGGCAGAGCAGGATTTTAGGACCCGAGGGCTGATGCCGTCAGGTCCAGTTGCAGAATCAGAGTCGAGGGTTGACAGAAACTTCACCTTGTCACGAGAAAAGGACACAGTGTCCAAGAGCAGCTGGGTACGACTGGGTATGACTGGGTACAGAGAGGGATGTGTTTGGGACACAAGATTTAGAGGCAAACACAGAGTTGAGGCATTCAGCTTTTTCATGTGCGGAGTCAGCTGTGTAGCCGTTTGCGGTAAGGGAGGGTATTGAGGGAGAACAAACACCAGAAACAGATTAAACCAGACGGCACCAGGATTTGGAAGAGGGAGACAGGTTTGAGAGTTCGGGCTTGAGAGAGGAAAGATATTGTTTCCTGGCACTCCTGAGGGTGCACACACACTTGTTTCGGGCTTTGTGAAAGGAAATTAGATTTCCTTCCATTGGATTTGCTTTCCAGGAGGCGAAGGCAAGTTGTTTCTGGGCAACTGCCTCACCACAAGATTCCGTGAACCATGGAAGGGAGGAAGGGTATGACAACTGAAGACGAGATGGGATAAATCTGTACATGAAAGAGAGCAATTTACTTTGGAAGAATTCCCAGGATGAGTTGATGTCAGAGGCAGGAGAGATGGGAGACCAGTCCAGAAGATTGATGGCTGCTTGAAGACCGTGCCAGTTGGCCTGAGTGAAATGCCAGACTCGTCCATGCTGAGGAAGCTCTCTGAGAATGGTCAGAGAGATGTCCACTTTAAGAAGCACATTATCAGATGAGCTGATTGGAGCAGAAGAAGAGCAGCAGACATTTGCAGGGATGTTAGTCATAACCATGTCTCGAAGAGAAGATGCTCCGTTGACTGAGATCTGGGTCGGGTAATTGACAGATTGTGTCAGTCCCAGTGAGTCGCAGAAGTCCTTTGCTGAGGAGCCATGGCTGGTGAGAGAGGTACCCACACCCAGCCAACTGGCATGGTGACAATTGAAGTCACCACCTATGAGGAAGAGAGAGTTGGGATGAGTCGATAGAAGTTGGTCTATTTTATCAGACAGTGAGATGTAGATGGAGTCATCACTGTTTGGTGGACGGCACAACACACATGTGAACAAAAGGTGGGAGTGAAGGGGAAGCCAGAGCCAGAGGTACTCCTGGGGGTGAGGTGGAGAGAGGACAGTGCAGGGCGAGTGAGGAAGAGAGTTTTTGATAAAGATAGCAACCCCACCTCCAGGACGAGGCTCAGGTCTATCATACCAGAGGAGGGAGTAATCCGGGAGAGATATTAAGGAATCAGAGACATCATGAAGGAGGAAAGTTTCTGTTAAGCAGATCAAATCTGGTTTGTCAGAAGCAACCTGTATGGAGAGATCAAGTTTGAGCGAAGGACCTGGATGCTTGAGGTCCATACCGTTAATGAAGAGGAAGGGGGAGCATCAGATACAGAACGGGGGGGGGGGGGGGGGTAGGGTAAGATATGTGAAAGAGGAGAAAGATGTAGGGAGAGCTGTTGAAAGTGTGTCAGAAATTTTCAGAATAGCTCGGAGAAAGGGAAGGATGGGGCGGACAAAAGATTTGATGGTGATTGGGTGAGGCACAGTGAGGTGTTATTTGAGGGGGTGGGGAGACAGATCGAGGAAGAAGGTTAGGGGAGATGGAGGTGAGAGTGGGAAGGGAGAAGAAGCAGGTAGGATGCTTTTGAGGAGGAGGGGTGTGAGGGGGGAAGTGGAGAAAAGATGAGGGTGGGGGAGATTTGAAGGGGAGGAGCGAGGGGGGAGTTTATGAGGAGAGGGGTTAAAGGGGAGTTTAGAAGGGAAGGGGCAAGGGGGGAGATTTGAAAGGGATGGGTGATGGGGGAAGACTTGGAGGGAGGAGTGAGTTTGCATTTTAGGAAGTGTTGTACGATTAATGGGAAACGAACATTTATTGCAAAATGAGTTTCTTGTGACCTTCGAGTCAGAGATACGTTTAAGGATGCTGGAGGGGGTGGAGTGCAGGTGAGTTTAGGGAATGTAGGCAGGAGGAACTGTAAGAGATGGGAAAAAAATTTTGGAATGAATAGATTTGGTGAGCAAGTCGAAAGCAACCCTTTAAAGAAGAAGAAGAAAAAAGTGTTATAATATACGGCAGAATACTGCACTTCAGGGGAAAGTTTAACCATTTTTAAATTAAACAGTGAAAAACTATCTGGGGAAATGGGGATGAAACACGTGGTCGAAGAATGAACGAACGAAAAGAACAAAGAAGGAAATGTTTTTGTTTTTTTGTTTGTTTTTTTAAGTTAAGATTTTAAGCAAGGAAGTGTGGGGTGAAAAGACTGGAAAAAACTGAATCTGAAATCTGAAAATTTCTGAAAGCCTTGAATCTGAAACTGGGTAGGAGATTCACATTTCAGCAGGACAATGATTCGAAGCACAAAGCTAAAGCCACACTGGAGTGGCTGAATAAGAAGAAAACAAGAAGACGCGATGCAGAGCACGATACTTGCAAAATCCCCCCTCCCACCCCAAAAAAGGTCGTCATTGATCCATCAAATTTCCATTCCATCAAGTTTAAAATTGACGATCTTAATCAAAGCTCGGGTTAATAGGATGAAAAGTGACGATTTTTCAGATGAAATTGTAGATTTTGGAAGTTTGACATTAAGTTGACCTTTAACCTTTTGACCTCAAAAATAGCTTTTTCCCTATTTAGTGATTCAATGTGCAAATGCTGTACAATGTTCACGTCAATTGGATGAAAATTGATTGTTTTTCAGATGAAAATTGAAGATTTTGGAAGTTTGAACTTGAGTTGAACTTTTACCTTTTGACTTAAAAAATAGTTGGTTTCCCAATTCAATGAGGCACTCTGCAAAAGCTGTTCAATCTACAAGTCAATCGGATGAAAATTGATGATTTTTCAGATGAAAGTTGATGATTTTGGAAGTTTGACCTTGAGTTGACCTTTGACCCTTTGACCTCAAAAATAGTTGGTTTCCCAATTTACTGACTCGATATACAAATGCTGTTCAATTTTCAAGTCAATCAGATGAAAAATGGCGATTTTAGAAATTCGACCTTCAGATGACTTTTGACCTTTGATCTCAAAATTAATAGGATTCTCAATTGTCACGACCTCTACAACTTGGTGAAGTTTCATGACGATCAGTTTAGAATTGTGACCTGCAGGCTGGTGACAGACAGACAAACAAACAGACAGACAGACAGACAGACAGAATAACAAATGAAACCGACCAATATACTTGAAAAATCTTCGATTTTGCAAGTAATAAATGTTCTTGAGTGGCCCAGTCAATGTCCTGACTTGAACCCAATTCAACATTTATGGCGAGACTTGAAGATTGCAGTCCATAGACGATCCCCATCAAACTTGGCAGAACAAGATCAATTTTCACATGAAGAATGGGCAAAGATTTCACCATATCACTTTGCAAAGCTGGTAGAGACCTACCCAAAAAGACTCAAAGCAGTCATTGCTGGTAAAAGGTGCTTCCACCAAGTACTGACCTAAGGGAATGAATACTTTTGTAACCAGTGAATTTTGACTCCCTGCACTCTACACGAGATACTGCACTGTATCTAGATGATATCCGCTCCTACTAGCAGTGATGTATGGTGTCAGTACCCACTCCCTGCTCTAGTTCCTGCTTCTTCTTCACATGTCGAATGGATGGATGCATCTACTTTTAGTAATAGCAACAGCAGTTCCATCAGGGAGGAAAAAGAGGTGTCAATAACCGCTCCCTCTGGCAAGGGTCAGTGGTTAAATCGCTTGCACTATTCTCCATGTACAGGTGAAAATTGCAAGCCATCTCCTCATGACATGAATATTTTGTGCTCATGACCTAACCCTGTGTATCCCCACCATGTATGCAAAATTTAGTGGAGATCGGCCTGGCCGTTTTCAATTCTACATGATGTATGTAATGATCAGACAGACATACAAACATACAGAGAATTGCCTCATTTTGGTATGATTGAAAATAAAATATATTGGTGTTTAGGGCCTATTGTATCCGTTTCACAGATCATTTTGAATGTCACTCATGTTAATATTTAAATTTGAAGAAAATTTTTTGTATTTTAATCTCACAATTAATTGAGAAATTTATTTGCAATGTTTCATTCTTTCTTTCTTTCTTTTTAGGGACAGAGGGGGGCACGTGGTCTTCCTGGTCCTCCAGGACCTGCGGTAAAGTTTATTCAAACTCTGAACTGCCAAACTGAATGTGATTGTCAGGCCCGAATTGAACAATTTCATAGATTTTATTGTAATAGTTCACGAGTTTATTAAACTCATCCTTCTTCTGACAGTGGAGACAGTCGTCCAAGGCACTTTCAATATTTGAGCCCAGCTGGTTTTCTGAGATTCACTGGGCATTTGAGACATCCCTATATTTTGAGGAATTCTCCAGCTGTCCATACAGACTATGACATTATATACAACTGATTAGAGTGCCAACAATGATCATATTGTATTATACAATAATGATGTAAGACATTCTTTTAATTACGCATTTTAACCCAGGGATATATAAAAATATAAAATAACCACCTTTAGAGGCCATTTTTCCCCGCAAAGCGGGGGTTGGCCTTTTTCGGGAACCGTGGTTGTTGTTGTTTTTCGGTCCCCTATTTGAAGCAATGTTTTACGGCCGGATGCCCTTCCTGACGCCAACCCTTTTTGCCGCCTTTAACGACAAACAGGGAATTACCAGTGAACTGGTACTCAACCCAGGGATATTTGAATATATTGCTGTATATATACTGTGTCACGTGAAAAATTAAGTACACCCCATGTAAAGTTTTGACTTTTTCAACATATTTCAACATATAGCTATTTGATCTTCATTTCAACAATATTGATAGATAAAGGTGATATAATATAACAAATATCATGAAACATTTACATTTTGTAGTCCATTGTATAATTTAAATAAACATAAATGCAAATTTCGCATGTGGAAAAAGTAAGTACACCCTTGGCTCTAATAGGCGGTATTGCCCCCTTTGGCAGAAACAACCTCAAGTAGGCGTTTCTTATAACTGTCTACCAGTCTCTGACATCGACTGGGAGAAATTTTGCCCACTCCTCCATGCAGAATTCTTTCAGCTGTGCGATGTTTGAGGGGTTTCTTGCATGCACAGCTCGTTTCAAATCCCCCACAATATCTCGATGGGATTTACATCCGGGCTTCGACTTGGCCATTCCAGAACCCTCCATTTCTTTCTTTTCAGCCATTCCTTGGTGGATTTACTGGTACGTTTAGGGTCATTGTCATGTTGTAAGGTCCACCTTCGGTTGAGCTTCAACTTTCTGGCAGATCGCCTCACATTATCCTCAAGCACCCTCTGGTGCAATGAAGAATTCATAGTGGATTCTATGATAGTGAGCTGCCCAGGCCCTGATGCAGCAAAGCTGCCGCAAACCATAATATTTCCACCACCATGCTTTAAAGTTGGTATCATGTTCTTGTGGTCAAATGCTGTCTTTGATTTTCACCAAACATGTCTTCTGGTACTGTGGCCAACTAGCTCTACCTTTGACTCATCTGTCCAGAGCACATTGTTCCAGAAGTGCTGGTCTTTGCCTACGTGTTCATTGGCAAACTTTAGTCTTCCCCTGATGTTCTTTCTGGACAGCAAAGGTTTCCTCCTGGCACACCTCCCATGTAGATCAAATTTGTGCAGCTTCTTTCTCATGGTAGACTCGTGCACTTTAACATCAACTGTGGCAAGAGCTACCTGTAGGTCCCGTGATGACATTCTGGGGTTCCTCGAGACTTCTTTCAGCATCTTGCGGTCTGCTCTCGGGCTGAACTTGCTGGGGCGGCCTGGCCTGAACAAGTTGGCAGTTGTTTGGAATCTTCTCCACTTGTAGATAATCTTCCGGACAGTCGAATGATTGATTTCAAATTGTTTGGAGATCTTTTTAAATCCCTTCCCAAACTCGTAGGCACCAATAACCTTCTTTCTGAAGGCCTCAGAGAGCTCTTTTGATCTAGGCATGGTGACGCCACACACTTTAACAACAAAGAGCAAACCAAACTAAATGTCTGAGGTTTAAATAAGACAGGTTCCTCCAAGATCCTCTCTAACGATGTTCTAATCATTTGCACCTGAGCTGGTGCACCTGATTCTAATTTTAGGTATTTGAAGTCGTGATAAATGTAGGGGTGTACTTACTTTTTCCACATGCGAAATTTACATTTATGTTTATTTAAATTATACAATGGACGACAAAATGTAAATGTTTATGATATTTGTTATATTATATCACCTTTATCTATCAATAATGTTGAAATGAAGATCAAATAGCTGTATGTTGAAATATGTTGAAAAAGTCAAAATTTTACATGGGGTGTACCTACTTTTTCACGTGACTGTATATGTATATATATATATATATATATATATATATATATATATATATATGTGGCGCACCACGTAAAAAGGGGGCTTACGGGTGGTCAGAAAACGATGAAAAGTCAGTTTACCCACGGAACACCCATAAGCCCCCTTTTCACGTGGCCCGCCGTGTGTGTATATCAAATATATATGTGTGTGTATATCAAATTAATCCATCTTGAGCTCTCCAACATTTAATGAGTAAAAATGAATAACTGCTCGACGTTTCGTTCAGCAACACGGACAACTGTGCATCTACTGACCTTTCTCAAGAGTAAAGAAAAACTCGTTAAAAGGTTGGGGAAAAAAAAAAAAAAAAAAAAAAAAGGGATGGAGAACTCAAGATGGATTCATTTGATTTTAATCCCAACCGCAAGTCATTCCTTTATTTATATATATATATATATATATATATATATATATATATACACACACAGTGTATATATATATATATATATATATATATATATATATATATATATATATATATATATATATATATATATATAATCGTTAGATTAAATAAGACGCGGACGTAGCTTCAGGACGTCGATCTTTAATTGTCGACAAGCTTTCGACCAACAAAGGTCTTCTTCTGAGTCAGCCCCAAGTTCGACGGAAGTGACGGGGGTGAAGAACTTGGGGCTGACTCAGAAGAAGACCTTTGTTGGTCGAAAGCTTGTCGACAATTAAAGATCGACGTCCTGAAGCTACGTCCGCGTCTTATTTAATCTAACGATTATATATTCAATACAAATGAGACGCCCTGCTCGTACTTTGGAGTTTCTACTATTTCTTACAGTTATATATATATATATATATATATATATATATATATATATATATATATATATATATATGTGAAGAATCAGCTCTTCGTTTGCAAAAGAAGTCCACAAATAGCCTGAAAAATGACGCAGTTTATTAAAGCCAACTTATACAGATCCGGAGGAGACAAGACATCTACAGCAAGCTACAGCAAGAACATGCCAAGTCAAGCCTTCCTGAAAACGCATTGATTCTCATTCACTTATATACGAATACGATTATCAGAAAATCTCCGAGAGAACAAAGCGACTGGCGAGAGTCCCTCCCACCGTTATCATTCGGGGGAGTCGGCCCTTCCTTTATCATTCGGACCAAATGTTTCTCTGGGCTCCGAGAAAACAGAAATGTAACTCACAAAGAGGAGAGTGTATGCTTAGCCAAACAAACCCATATATTTTATGGGTTTGTGTACATGAGTAATCCAAAGCATGTTTATACAGAGTTAGGCGTCGCTGTGATTAATACAAAATACATATGGTAAAAACAACAGGTTTATGTTATCTAGCCTTGAAAAAGCACACGTATACAATTTGTTCAGCATGACCTCAGCGAGCCTCTCCTCATCCAAAACTAAAACGAAGCAAAAACCCTTTATTAACTTCATGAAAATAGCATTTTTAAACCAGATTTAAATCATAACACATTAGCAACCAACGTCTATAACTGAACTTTAGGCAATAACAAATCTACTACTTGACATTCCTTCCTCTTGTCTCGTCGAGACAAAGTATCTTAAGAGACAACGTGCCACATCGGGCTTTATTGAAAAATAATTGTGTAATGCGGGTATTGAAAAAATAATTGTAATGCGGGTATCTCCCAAGGGCATATCGTGCGCCCAAAGCGCCTCGCCCGTGCATTTGGCGAACGTGTCGTGTGGTGCGTGCTCGGAGCCTGAGGGCTCAGAACATGAAAGTCCATTAACGTTTCGGATCCACAACGAAGGTGTCTGGTCCAGATGAGGTTCTGCTCCGCCAGAGGGCCCATCACCTCCCCTGCGGAACTTGCTCCCCCCACCCTTTGCAGACCCAGTCCTTGCAGATCTTCGAAGTTAATCAACGATCATGCCCATGAGGTCCCTCACGTGCTGCTGTTCTGGGGAATACATAATATTGTCAGTATCTTGTGTCTCAATTTCCTGGTCAGGGTACAGAGCGTAAAAATCCGATTCACTTGAAGCATTTGAACTTAATACATATGAAGCAAAGAGAGGAACTTCCTTTTATGTCAAAGTCTCCCTTGGGCGCCTGGTCGGCTTGCGGGTCTAGGATATCCACGTCGGGTCCCTCGACCGCCAGACCCAGCGTCGCAATCAGTTCCATAGTTGGGTTTAAAGGGGGCGTGCAGCTGTCAGCTTGTAATACATAAGCAGCGTTAGCCAGTACACGCAAGGGGTTTATAGCACAAGTATCACAGTCATCACATACACCGTTACAGGCAGCAGCCAGTTCCCACATGGGATCCACACAAGTATCACAGTTGCCACAAAATTCAATGCAATTTTCTGGAGCGCCGGTCGCAACTGCCTTGTTGAAGGACCCGTTCAGGTCGACGGCCTCAGTGGTCAGAGCCATAGTCGTTGTCGGCGGCTTTTTCACTTTCCATCCTGTAAAATACTTTCTCATACAGAGGAGGACTAGAGATTTCATTAGTGCCCCCCAAATTACTACCCCGATTATCACAGCCAGTGCGGTCAATAACCACTTCACTATGGTGCCCGTCCATCCCTGGAACCAGTCAGTGAGCCAGCTAAATGTATAAGAATTTTCGCGCGCGATCCGATCGATCGTCAGGGCGTGGCTAGTTTCCCTTAGTCTCACTTCTGCATCACCATTGTACGCATGTGAATTACCGTGTCCAATAGTATGTCATGAGCCGTAGCGGTGTCGTTTGCCACCTTTTCTAGGGCCAAAGCCAATTTATCTATCCGGAAACTATCCATGACTGTGCCCGCTCCTGGGAAGAAGAAACCAAACACCTTTTCCCATAGACTCCCGTGTAGTTTAGTGGTTCCATCTTCGTTCATGACTGACCTCTTATAACGCCTGTCCAAGGACTTTGGGTCTAGCTCACCCAGTATCTCAACGTCAGGAAGAACTGAACCCAGATAACATGTGCCCCCCCAATTATTTGGTAAATAGGGGTAAGCCTTGTCGCCGCATATAAACATTGTCCCATGGGGTGGGACCAGGTGGGTGGATAAGCACTGGAGTCCCTTTACCACCCCATTAATCCTACTAACCCCCCTAGAGAATGTTATAGCCGTTATGTTGTGGTTGTGTTTATCTTGCAGTACTATTCGTAATGTAATCCCCGAGCTCCCTTGTCCCAGCTTCCCGGGGAGAGTGTAGGCGCATTCTGATTCTCCCATACGCAAGTGGCCGGAACCCTGGAGGCAGACCTTCCCTTTCTGTGGTTTGACCCAGACGGGGGCAGGCCTCTCGGCCACATGGGCAATCATTGACGGGCGATAATTAAATTGTCGATTGCAACTCTTGCCGTTGTCAACCCCTTCTCTTTCCAGCGTGGTGACTAAACATGGGGAATCGATAGGTTGTGAGCAGAGGTCATTGAGGGACGAGGGTAGCACTATCATGTGTATTCCTGTGGTGCCTGCTTGGGGAAAGCGCATGCACGACCAGCAGTGTGTCCTATTTTGAATTGTTGCCACTTCCCTGGCCACTTTCCAATATGTGTTTTCACCCTTCTTTGGGGCCTTATTCTGGGGTTGTGGCGTGAGTATGTATTCGATGCATGGTATGTAGTTCCTTTCGCCACCGGCCGCGCCAGGGGTCCAGACGCTGCACCGGACCTGCATGGTCATGTCTTTCCCTAGGCGTGTGCGTGTTTGTAGCTTAAAATCAGGGGTTCCCCATTGGTATCCTGGTTGGGCCAAGGTCTTAATGCTAGCTTGCCCGTCTTCCCGGAACTCTCGTTGCTTTTGTAGTATCATGCCAACGCGTCCAGGCCCTGCCGACAGTGCTAGCCAATTTATGTTCACCCAATTTGTGTGCAGGGCTTTCTGTTCGAAACATGGTAGTGATACTCTTTGTCCCCATGTTACGGTGAGGTGTCGGGTTTCGTTTTCGCATCTATTGGAATCGGAGTTTCCCCTAGCTGCTGTCGCTATCAATAGTATTGTACCTATGATTAGGCCCATCCTTACTGTGGTTTCTGTGGTGTAGTGTCTGGTGCTTGTATGGCCAACTTACAGTGCGTGGCGTGGATCCACGAAGTCTTGCCCTCGCAAAAGACTGCCGTTGGTGTAGTCAGCAACACCTGGACTGGTCCCTTCCACCTTGGTTCCAAGGCGTTCTTGCAGGTGAAGTGCTCCACGAACACCTGGTCCACAAGTCTCCTGGGAGCGCCTGGTCTACAGGTCTCCAATTCATAGATTCAATTCATTCAATTCATAGTTTCATAGAACACCTTTTCTCCAATTTCCTAATCCACTTTTTTCAAGTGGATCCAATTTTATCCAATATTCAATTTTTAAATTCAATCCCATTTAATCCAGTCCAATTCAAATTAAATTCAATCCTTCTCTCAGCATCCCATTACCTGTTTCCAACATCAATAAAAATAAAGTTATAAAATTAATAAAAAATCAATCATCTCAACTCTCAAATCGAATCAAAAAATAAAAATAAACGAAAATTACTTCAGCGAGAGTTTCAACTAGAATTAACACAAACAAACCACCATTAACCTCCATTAACACAAACAAACCACCATTAACCTCCATTAACCTCCCCCTATTATTTATTTATTTTCACGAATAAACAAATAATAGAAATAACCTGGTCTACTTCCAATTTCAATTCTGGTCAGTTCTGGTGTCTGGTCACACACAATGTTTTCCTCACCCACTGTGATTCGCTCAAAATAGATTCTCACTGTTATGTCTGAAATTCGTCTCATGAAAACCCATTCAAGAGTCCGGTGTGACAGACAGCCAAACACATAGACACGCTGAAGACCCCAGGGTACCCATCAAACTAGCTTATCCCCAGATCCACAACACAGCGAAACATGTAACTTTACTAAAATAATCACTTACTCATAACTAATACTCATAATAACTCATAATTACTTATGTAATTACTTATACCAATACTTACTTAAAATAATGTAATATCCCAATCTTCACCCCCTATGCAAATCGAAGCACCCCGGACGATCCACAACCAATATCAACCACTGTAGCCGTCTTCCCGACTCCAGGCAGCCACACACAGCCACATACATCTCCACCCACGTCACACAAGACAACAGCCAACGAGTGTGTCCACCACACAGAAACCTTTGGCAATGCAACAACCGAACTCCCAGACAACCAACAACAAAACCCAATCCATCTCCATGGCTCATCAAGCAGTTCCAACTTAATCCAGCTTCACATACCGATTTCCCCAAAAACTCGTGAAACTTCACCCCCATTTTGGAAAAACCCTGGACTAAACCCTGACACCCTAAATAACTTCAGACCCATCTCCAATCTACCCTTTCTGTCAAAAGTTTTGGAACGTGCTGTGGCCACTCAACTCAAACATCACCACTCTGCCAATAACCTGTATGAAACATCCCAATCCGGATTCTGCTCCAGCCACAGTACTGAAACTGCTCTCCTCAAAATCACCAGCGACCTTTTCTCTCCTCTGATGCCGGCAACCTCAACATTTTCATCCTCCTCACCTCAACGCCTCCTTTGACATCATCAATCACGCCATCCTCCTCACCCTGTTTAGACCAGCTTGTGCCTATTAAACCCAAATCAGTTCACTCCCAAGCTTCACATGGACCACCTACTACTCTCAAATTATCCACTCTGGCTCCGGAATCCCAAAAGCACTCTTCTCTACAATAAACAAACTAAATAAACAAACTTTACAACGTGAACAAACTCCTCAGCGCCCTGGATACCGCCACCTGTCATTCAGAGTAGACAACAGCATCTCCTTTCTGGCTTTCAGCATCTCCTTTCTCCTTTCTGGCATCCAAATGAAATTCTGGCTTCAAATCAACTTCCTCGAACTTAACTATGATAAATCTAAATTAATCTTCGTTTGCCCACAACCACTCACCAAATTCACCCATAACTTTGCCCCCAACATCGATGGTCATTTGAACACAAATTGAACAAAATTAATCGAACAAAACACTTCCATTAACTCGACATTCTTTTCACAGCACCAAGTTCACTTGAACATCTTTTCCTGGATACTCCCTCTTATCCAACTTTCAATAAACTGGAAAATGCTTCGCCATGGAATAGTCCACCACTCATGTAAATAATCATAAGAGTTCTGCGAAACATCTCCATCTTTAAAACTTAGCCAACCAAATTTAAACCACATGTTTTCCCCCCAAAAAACAAGTCACATTCTTTGTATATTGCCAACATTGTTCATCGTTTAAGTATCATCCAGAACTAAATTTTTATAAACCATCAACTTGTAGATGCATTTATTTATATCCCATTAACCCAAGAACTCTCAATTGCTTGGTTATATTTTAGTAATGTCATATATCCATATTTCTTTTCCAAATTGTTCCTGATATACACATTAATCCCATCTGTCTTTGTTTCCAGATGAACTCAAATCAGGAAATCAACACAAATCCTTATTACCTCCAATCAATTCAAAATTAAATCAACAATTCAAAACCAGATCGGATCAGCGATCAGAAATCACTTTTCCAATCAACACATTCCAAGCAACAATTCATTCAAAGACCAAGCTTAAAAACACAACTCTCATCTTACTGTGACAAATAAGCAACCAACCTACTTCACACTAAAACAAATAACTTTTCATCACCCCTTTCTTCTCCACCGCCTCTTACACTTAAACAGATCATAATTACTCACTCATACACTGTTGCCCATCACCCAGTTGCCCCAGACCCAAACACAGGTTTGAAATCCCAGTAGGTTGTTCTTCAATCCCAACCATCATGTGATCCCAACATCTCTCCATTTATTTCGTTCCTCATGGGGTTGGTGTTTTATGGCCTTTACCTCTTACCCAATCACACTGCACATTATTCCCCGTCCTTGATGGATAATTTTACATCCAGATGGGCACAGCATCCCATTTTTGGCGACCCAGCCCTAAAACAAGCCCCTGGACTCCTTGCAGGCTGGACCAAAACCCCCGGACGAAGTTGCATCCCAGTACTGACTCTGCTGCCTTCTTGCAAACGACTTCAACTCCATGAATTTTACATGTTTCGTGAACGGAACAAAGCACTCTGTAATCGTCAGATTGAAACTGCCCCAAACCCGTCCATATAAACTCCATTGTTGTCCTGTCCATCTCTCTGTGTTACATTTACATTTTGTGACTCACAGCTCCTGCCTCCATGGAACAATGACGCCTGAGCACTCAATTAGCCCTCCCAGTACCAAAGACTTACAATCAGACCGACAGACAGACAAATAACAGAGGCATGTCGCCAGCCCCAGCACAGGACATCCCCTTTCCGGGCAGGCACAATATAATCCACAGCATCGAAATGCCAATTTCTATCCGGAGCCTCGCAAAGCCAAAATCCATGCATGCGTGCTCCATCATGCAACCCGATCTGTACTCGGTGCGCCCGGCGCCCCCTATAATCAGTGAGTTATAATAACCACAATATCTCTGGCACCCAACTCGTGATACCACAATTTAATCCACGTTACTTGCATCTCTTCATCCTCACAAATGTCCTCCATTTAACGTGACTCAAATCCATCTTCTCCAGATTTAAGTCCTATATATCCTGTCGTTAAAGCAACACCCTGTAGACTGACTCCGCCTGTCGTTCTTCCAAGGTTAGTGAATTACCTCTGACCTTTCCCTTGCATATCTCGAACAAAGGTCAACTAAACTTTAAAAGGTCAAACTTCGAATTGGTCAACACAAATGCATCGATGCATCTTCCAGCCGCCACTCCGCACTGTACCTTACTGTATGAACAAGACTTCCTGTTGGAACTTGGCTCCGGAAATTAATTACTCTGTCTTGAAATCGTTTATTTTAGCCATCTTAAATAAATCCATCCATCTATCCATCTTATAAATCCATCTTAAATAAAAATCCATCTTGTAACATTGCCTGGCATATATGTCGCAGCCGGCCACTATTCCGACATGGCTCGTCTGACATGAACGTCCGACATCCAGCAAAGTCGAAATGACCCACAATGCATTTGGGCACACGTCCTCCTCTGAGAGTGGGCGAGTTATCGCCAGCACTCTGAGCAAATCTCATACAGCACACCCGTGACTCGCGGCTCGCTCGGCTCCTGTCTGAACACCCAATATCCCTCTACCCAAACTTCCACGGAGCCGCACGGCGGAAACACAGGTTTGTACCACACTTTAGTTAAACGAACATTGCCAGGATTCTCGGATAGACGTTTAATTTCACAACACACATGACAAAAATCCGATTTAAATTCAGAGATCGCCGATCGACCTGGCACAACCATCTCAACGCGACGACGCCACGCCGCCCCCCGTCTTGGCGCGCACCCTCGTGCCTCCACACGAATCCCAACACTCCCTGCACGCCGCTCTATTCGCGTTCGCGGCGGGGTTTACCTTAGGTTGGGACATGCAGTCGGCTGTCATAACAAAGTGCGAAAAGCTGTCATAACAAATCTGCGACCTGACATGTAGTGAGTTGTCAGAACATTGAGCTGTCAGAACTCATCCCTAGCTCGTAAAACATCGCAAAAAAACAGGATCTCCGACGCTCCACCTCCCTGACCCAATTTATATCAATTCGCTTCCCAAACGACTCCCAAACAGATGAAAATCCGGACTCAGTTCAGGACCTCGCCTGTTCTCTCGGATAGACGTTAAAATGGACATTCCCGGCCTGAATTTCCCCCAAGTCGAGCAGATCGCTTACAAAGTTTCACACCGAAACCCTCTGCTTTGCACATGACACACAGACAAACACATTGGCCAGACACACACGTCAATTAACATCCCAATATACATTCATTCCTCATTCATATACGAGTGAGTCTCCCATTCTTCGCGCGAAACTCAGATCGACTCAAATCATGCCTTTCTCCAGCCACTCCCAAACAATCTTTGCTCATTCATGTTACGTCTCTCATTCAAGGAAAAGGATTTTTGGGACTGGTTGGACGGGGGGTGGGTTGAGGTAAAAAAAGGAAGGCAGGGCGGGGTGTTGGGGTGTTGCCTAGAGCCCTGGGACTGAGCTCAGGTCTTGGGGGGGGGTGGGGGGTCTTGGTCTGGTATCTGGTCCAGCGGCATCACTCGCTGATTTACTTGTTTAACTACCTCCTTAATTGTTTTGTCCTGAACTTTGCTTCCTGAACTTGCTTCCTTTGGCTCTGAAGCTTCAAATTCCTACAATGCAGCTCCTGCTTCAATTTTCAATATTTCAAAACCTAACCTGTCCTTCTCACCCTGTGGCCACCTGGCCCATTTCCTGTGAGCTTATTTATTTTCTCTTGTCCACCAGATCCTGGCCTGCTTTATCTGGACCTCTTGTCTAGAACTTAGTCTAGAGCTTCCTGGCTTGACCTCGTAGTTGTCACTACCTTCTTGTCAAACCTACCTGGTATCTACGCATTTCACCCTTCCTGGCCATGTCCCTTTGGCCGTCTAAGTTAACCACAGCCCTCCTTCCCTGGCATGCAATGGCATACCCCATCTTGTCTCTGGGCTGTTCCTTCCTGGAAAAATCTTGGCCACCTGGTTTCAACCTATATGGCTGTCCGACCTCATTTTCCCCTCCTGGTGCTAACTGTAACTTTAAGCTTACTGTTAAGTCCTTACTTGTATCCTTACTTGTTTATCCTGGCTTTAACAAAGCTACGTCATTCTGAGGCCTAAATGAGCCTTTACTTACAATTTCTGTTCGAGTGCAGACAGCGCGGAAGACAAGGAGACTGAACCCGCTCGAAGGAGGAAGGTACGAATTTGGAATAATAGCCCTCTGATATAAAACAACTCCCACCTTTAATCAAATCAACGTGCCGGCGCCGGCCTCAAGCAGCCTTCCTCCTGTCCTTCGGGCTCCGTTTCCCGTCCTCCGCGTCTGTTGACACCCCACTCCTGGTACCATCTGTGAAGAATCAGCTCTTCGTTTGCAAAAGAAGTCCACAAATAGCCTGAAAAATGACGCAGTTTATTAAAGCCAACTTATACAGATCCGGAGGAGACAAGACATCTACAGCAAGCTACAGCAAGAACATGCCAAGTCAAGCCTTCCTGAAAACGCATTGATTCTCATTCACTTATATACGAATACGATTATCAGAAAATCTCCGAGAGAACAAAGCGACTGGCGAGAGTCCCTCCCACCGTTATCATTCGGGGGAGTCAGCCCTTCCTTTATCATTCGGACCAAATGTTTCTCTGGGCTCCGAGAAAACAGAAATGTAACTCACAAAGAGGAGAGTGTATGCTTAGCCAAACAAACCCATATATTTTATGGGTTTGTGTACATGAGTAATCCAAAGCATGTTTATACAGAGTTAGGCGTCGCTGTGATTAATACAAAATACATATGGTAAAAACAACAGGTTTATGTTATCTAGCCTTGAAAAAGCACACGTATACAATTTGTTCAGCATGACCTCAGCGAGCCTCTCCTCATCCAAAACTAAAACGAAGCAAAAACCCTTTATTAACTTCATGAAAATAGCATTTTTAAACCAGATTTAAATCATAACACATTAGCAACCAACGTCTATAACTGAACTTTAGGCAATAACAAATCTACTACTTGACATATATATATATATATATATATATATACACACACACACACACAGTATATATATATATATATATATATATAATTGATGACTTTCTTGGTTGAACCCAATCATCCAGGCTTTTCTCTTCTATCTTCCCTCCTCTCAGCCCACCCCTCATTTCTCCTCCCGACTCCCACTCTCCTCCATCATTCCTCCCACACTGGATACAAGTTTTCACAGTATGCATTTTTGCCGTTCATGGTACAAACATTCATTAGAATCTCTAAAGTAATGTAAGGTGTATTTTTTTAATACATCTGGCTGCCTGTTAGTACAGACTCCCTTCCCACATTTTATTTATTTATTTATTTTTACTGCTGATAGCTTGTCAGGATCATCCACCATGCAGCGGATTTTAGTCTTTACAATTAATTTGACAGCCTAATTATTTTAGTGTTTTCACAAATGCATGTTGGAGACCATTTTTCTTTTGATGTTCTCAATCTATCTCGCATCTTTCTTTGTGATTGGCCTATCTTTCTCCTTCATTAAATGAGGCCGATACCAAACACCAAGCTGGAAATGGGTATATGAACAGACATAAACTTGCATAAAAACAACATATGCTTGTGGCTATATTATGTCCAAAATCATCAGCCCCAGTGCCCTTTTTCTTTCTTTCTTTCTTTCATTTCACACCCTGACACTCATGAATTGTCTGATCGTATTTGACTTCATAGTGGCACAGCCCATCTGATCCTTCTGTAACAGAATATGTGAAGAAGAATCAGCATTTGCTAATATGTATATCATGACAACACATCGAGGCTTTATCTAATTAATAGAACATCTTGGCAAGGGCGACAAATATCTTTATACATCGTTAATAAAACGAAACACAAAAATACATCACCAACTTAAATAAATAGCCCCGAGGAAAACTTACGGTTATTTCCCTCCGGTTCTTATAATATTTAAACATAGGGGCAATACCCCTGGTGCTCACCTGGTAGAATAAACAGTTTACCACCCTGACTAAAGGTTGTGGTGAAGTTTCATTGAAATTGTTTATGTATTTTCAGAGAAAAGAGCAAATACCTATTTTGGGGGGCAACCCCCCAGTGGACCCCTCACGACCCGATTTTTTTTAATGCTGTGAACAAACTTCGGTACATCACGCGTGATTAAGGTTGTGGTCAAGTTTCATCGAAAAAGTGTGTAGTTTCAGAGAAAAAAGCAAATTCCTATTTTGGGGGTCAAACCTGGATGCACTTTGACCCCTGGTAGACCCCCTTAGACCCCGACTTTTTTTTAATGCCGTGAACAAACTTTAGTCACAACACAACAAATATTATTTGTGCCAAATTTGGTCACAATCCCATCAGCGGTTTCGAATACGTTTCAAGTTGTTACGGACGGACGGACGGAAGACGAACGACACGCCATCGCATAAGCTCCCCTGAACTTCGTTCCAGGTGAGCGAAAAAATATATTACCTTAATTTAAGGTGAACCCCCCCATTTTCAGCCTCTTGTAGAGGGTAGATCCAGATGGGGAGAACAACCCAATGAGACCTTAATGTTTTGATGTATCGTACCAAATTTGGTCTACTCGCAGAAGTACCCGGCGTTGCCGGACGGTGAAGGGGAGGGGAACGGGGAGCGGGGGGAACGGGGGGGGGAGGGTAGGAGAGGGGAAGGGAGGGGAACGGGGGGGAGGGGAGGAGAAGGGGGGAGGAGGAGGGGAGGAGGAGGGGAGGGGGGGGGAAAGGAAGGGAAGGGGAGGGGAGGGGGGAAAGGTTTTGGGTCTCACTATCTGCCATGATCTTTCTTGGGAAAACCACATTTCCAAGCTGGCCTGCAAAGCCAGTCGCCGACTGGGCATCCTCCGTCGTGCGAAGTCCTTCCTAGGCACACCTGAGCTCCTCACCACATACAAGGCTTTCATCCGCAGCTCAATGGAATACTGTTCTCCCCTATGGGCTGGTGCTCCTGCCTCACACCTAGCTCGGC